>NC_053493.1:191056566-191366566 GCF_905171775.1 Rana temporaria | reverse complement strand
TTTAGGAATTTCCCCATTATCAGGTACGAATCTGCAATCTAAAGATGGCCTGCTGTGGTACAAGGACAAAATCTTACCAGAGGACTTACGGGTCAGTGTCCTGAGTTCCTGCCATGACCACGAACTGGCCGGCCACTTCGGGGTACTCAAAACCTCTGAACTCTTGCAACACACATTTTGGTGGCCTCAGCTTTTAAAGGCCTGCATGAGCTATGTGGAGTCGTGCACCACATGTATCCGAAATAAGGGGAGAAGGTTTAGAGCTTGTGGACTTTTAAAACCATTG
This sequence comes from Rana temporaria, assembly GCF_905171775.1. NCBI lineage: Eukaryota > Metazoa > Chordata > Amphibia > Anura > Ranidae > Rana > Rana temporaria. The sequence continues at coordinate 191,366,280 of NC_053493.1, read as the reverse complement.
CCTGTACCGAGACAATGGAGGATGATTTCCATGGATTTCATCGTGAAGCTTCCCCCTTCTGAGTGCTTCACCACTTTCTTTGTGGTTGTAGACAGACTATCCAAGATGGCACACTTCCTGCCCATGAAGGGTACACCCTCTGCTCCCGAAACAGCTCCCAGAACAGAAAAATCCTGAGGCTCCATAGCATCCTTGCAAACATTGTATAGGATCGGGGGGTGCAATTTACTTCTAAGTTTTGGAGAGCACTCTGTAAGTCCCTTAAGATTGATCTGTCATTTTCATCCGCCTACCATCCACAATCAAACGGCCAGACTAAAAGAACAGACCAGACGCTTGAACAATATTTACGTTGCTTCTTATCTTTTTCACAAGGAGACTGGGTATCTCTGTTGTCTCTGGCTGAATTTGCATAAAATAATTTGGTCCATTCCGCTACAAAGCAATCCCCATTCTATGTGAATTCCGGCTATCATGCGCTATTCATGTCCAACTGTGTCCCGGAGTGTGCGGTACACACTGTTCAGGAGACATTAGATTTCTTCAAATTACTAATAATAAATTGTTACAGAAGACAATGACAAAGACACAGGAATATAACAAAGAAATATTTGACAAAAACAAGAAGAGGAGAACTTAAAGGGGTTGTAAATTACATTTTTTTCCCCTAAATAGCTTCCTTTACCTTAGTGCAGTCCTCCTTCACTTACCTCATCCTTCGATTTTGATTTTAAATGTCCTTATTTCTTCTAAGAAATGCTCACTACCTGTTCTTCTATCTGTAACTACACACCGTAATGCAAGGCTTTCTCCCTGGTGTGGAGAAAGCCTCTTGAGGGGGGAGGGGGCGAGCAGGCAAGTCAGGACACTCTCTACTTTGCAGATAGAGAAAGGAGCTGTGTGTTAGTGGGTGTCCTGACACTCCTGCTTGCCCCCCCCCAAGAGGCTTTCTCTACACCAGGTAGAAAGCCTCACATTACGGTGTGTAGTTACAGACAGAAGAAAAGGAAGTGAGGATTTCTCAGAAGAAATAAGGACATTTAAAAGCAAAATCGAAGGATGGGGTAAGTGAAGTAGGACTGCACTAAGGTAAAAAAAGCTATTTAGGGGCAAAAAAAATCCTTTACAACCCCTTTAACCTGGAACCCGGAGATCAGGTGTGGTTGTCCACCCTTCAAAGAAACTGGGCCCTAAATTTGTGGGTCTCTTCCCAATCAAGAGGAAAATTAACAGCGTAGCCTACGAACTAGAGCTACCAGAATCATTCCTTATCCATCCGGCGAAACACTGGTCCTCCTGAACCATTCCTGGTTAATGGTGAGGAGGAGTTCGAAGTTGAGTCCATCTTGGACTGTAGGAAGAGGCGCAATCAAGTTCAGTTCCTAGTAAAGTGGAAGGGATATGGCCCTGAGGAGAACTTGTGGGAGCCCGAGTGCAATATCCACGCCGAAAGATTGATTCAGTCCTTAAAAGACTCTCATCCAGTTAAGGTGGCCCAGTTGGGCACCGAAGGCTGACCATTGGAGGGGGCAATATCAAAAAGGGCAAGCCAGTCCACAAGATGGCGGTAGCGGCACATCAGGGCGTACAGGTGCGAGCACGAGCGGTAGCGCATGGGCATGCCCATGAGCAGTAGCGGCACAAACGGTAGCGGCGTGCGCACGCGTGCCGACGTCATTTTGGCATCGAACTGGGCTATTTAAAGGGACTGATGCCTGGGCTTCTTGCTGTTCAGTCTACAGCGTTCATGAGACCCATCTGCTATCTGTTAACCTGTTTACCTACCCGTTGCTGTGACCCGGCTTGTTCTTGATTGTTCCTGACTTCTGCCTGCCTTGACCTCGGCTTGTTTGACTATGTCTCAGCTTCTCCCTCTGGTCTGACTGCTGCCTGCCTGTTGCTGACCCGGCCTGAACCACGACTCTGCTTCTGCCTTGAACCTGTACCTGATCCGTCTGCCCGTGTATGACCCGGCCTGTCTGGACTTGCTTGTGTCTGCACTACAGAACACCTCCCCCTCTGCTGTAGCTTCCTGCTTCCTGCACCTTGCCTCCAGCTTGTCAGCTGTTCCAGCCTACACCTGCACCACTGACATCTCCCAGAGTTCCCAGAAGTCCAGCTCAGCTCCAGCACCAGCGTTCCTGATAGGCGCTTGTGTGACTCTGCCTTCTCGAGCTCCCTGTCTGCACTACCAGGGGTTCCGGAATCAGAGGAGTAAGAATAGCCGTTCCCTGCATATCGGGCTCTACCACCAGGTACGTGACAGTCAGTCAGCACTTGCTGCATCCGCCATAAGACCTCTGCATCCATAGCTGCAGGGGCAGGTTGGCAAAGCACACTATTACTCTGCCACATTGCCGACTCTTCAGCCAGGATTTCAGAACTGGTATTTTCTGATAGTCCCAGGCAAAGGGAGCCCCATCCTGCTGCCTGAGCAGAGTCTAGCAGCTGTCTGTAGGCGATCTCCAGCTCCCATTCCTGAACGGGCAGAAACTCCAAATCTTCCTGTGCCCAGAGCACGATTTGCAAATAATAAGTCAGGTTTAAAATGTGGAACAATATTCATAGCTCCCAACTGTCCCTGATTTTGAGGAACTGTCCCTGATTTGGAGCAATGTCCCTCTGTCCCTCATTCCTCCTCATTTGTCCCTCATTTTGGTCTGATCTATATAGCTGTATATAAAATGCACTTTTTATCTATCAACAAGTGTTTTCCAGTGCAAAACCTTTCATCTGATTTCTAAATTGCTGCATTTGTAAATTTCAAAAGCCAAAATAAAGGAATAGTAGTGCTAAAAAAAGAACTTGTGGGCTTAACCAATCGTGTTTTTGTATACTTCACCTTTAAGGGGGCGTGGCCCCCACCCCCAAAGATCCCATCCCTGCTCCATCTACCTACCCAAATCCCAGTCCTGCTCCATCCACCTACCCCAATCCCATCCCTGCTCCATACACCTACCCCCTATTTCATCCCACCCCAGCTCCATCCATCCCCCGATCCCATCCTTGCTCCATCTACCCCCATCCCAGCTCCATCCATCTCATCCAATCCCATCCCTGCTCCATCCACCCCCCAACCCATCCCTGCTCCACAAAACCCCCATCCCATCCCAGCTCCATCCATCCCCCGATCCTATCCCTTCTCTATCCACCCCATCCCATCCCTGCTCCATCTATCCCCACAATCCAATCCCTGCTCCATCCACCCCCTCATCCCATCCCAGCTCCATCCATCCCCCCGATCCTATCCCTGCTCCATCCATCCCATCCCATACCAGCTCCATCCATCCCCCCAATCCCATCCCTGTTCCATCCCAACTCCATCCATCCCCCTGTTCCCATCCTAGTTCCATCCACCCCCATCCCATCCCTGCTCCATTCATCCCCCAATCCCATCCCGGCTTCATCCATCCCCTCAATCCCATCCCAGCTCCATTCACAACCCCGATCCCATACTGGCTCCATCCACCCCCGATCCTGTTCCAGCTTCATCCATCACCCCACCCTGGCTCCATCCATTCCCCTAATTCCATCCCAGCTTTATCCATTACCCTGATCCCATCCTGGCTGCATCCATCCCCCCAATCCTATTCCAGCCCGTCCACACCCCGGATCACATCCCTCCTCCATCCATTCCCCTGATTCCATCCCGGCTTCACCCATTCCCCGGGGGGGGGGGGGTGACACCATGTTTTACCGCACCAGGTGGCACCAACCCTAGTGACGCCACTGTGTAGGATGCTCAGGTGTGTTTTGCTTTATGTATGCTAACACAACTTATAGTATCTCATAAAAGTGAGTACACCCCTCACATTTTTGGAAATATTTTATTCTATCTTTTCATGTAACGACACTGAATAAATGACACTTTGCTACAATGTAAAGTACTAAGTGTACAGCTTGTATAACAGTGTAAATTTGCTGCCCCTTCAAAATAACTCAACACACAGCCATTAATATTTAAACCGCTGGCAACAAAAGTCAGTACACCCCTAAGTGAAAATTTCCCAATTCTCTAGAGACTTTTGTTGTCACAGGGTCATTTAAAAAATGACAGGCAGAGGAAGAGGCAGGCCCTTCCGCAGGGGTGGTAGGGGTAGGGCAGGAGCACCAGCCTGGAGCCAAAGTGGGAAGTGGCACAATGTTCGTTCGATTACGTCAAAGGACGCCCCAGACTTGGTTGAGTGGCTCACCACCAACACCACCACCACCACCATATACCCTCTGCTTGAGTCACAGGAATTATTTTCCGATCCATCAGAAGACATTTCAGATGCGCAGCCATTCTTGGCAGTGGATCAGGAAGAGGAGGTAGCAACAGCCGGCACTCAGCAGTCTGACGACAGTACTCAGATCAGCCCAAGGAGGTTGGTGCCCACTGTTGCTGCCTACTCCGAGATCTCTACTGTTAGTGATGGGGAAGGTGACGTTGATGATGACGTGTCTACAGACATCACGTGGGTGCCCACAAGAGAGGAAGAGTTCAGAGGGAGAGATGGACCAGCAGATAGGGAGGAGAAGCAGGCCGAACTCACATTGCACAGGAGGGACAAACTAGACTCCTAATGTATCAGGAGCGAGCCATCAACCATGTACGGTCAAATATGGCGCTTCCAGGACGCCGGCCCATGGCTCCGCGGTGTAGGCTTTTTTTAACGTGTCCACTCCAGACAATAGTGTTGCCATCTGCAGCCTTTGCAGTCAACGCATAAGTCGCAGTAAGCACAACACTCACCTAGGGACGACCGCCTTAAGAAGGCACCTTGCCTCCCATCACCAAGCCCAGTGGGAGCAACGCCATCAGAACCCACAAAGCCACACTCCAGGCTCTCACCGTCCAGCCTCTTCTCCTTCTCCTTCCCCTCTATGCTCACAATTGTCCTCTACTCCACCTTCCATCATGCCTTCCTCACGTTTTTCTGCAAAAAGGCAGGCACCCGTGGCCCAAATGTTTGATCGTAAAAAAACGATGATGCCAGATAACCCTCTTGCCCAACGGTTGAGCGATGGCTTGTCGGAACTGATAGCCCGCCAACTACTGTCATAAAACTGGTAGAGTCGGAGGCCTTTCGAAAATTTGTGCCCATTGGAACACCACAATGGAAGGTTCTAGGAAGGAATTATTTTTCACAGAAGGGCATCCCAGAGCTATATGGCCATGTTCAGCAGCAAGTGAATGTATCTCTGGCACACAGTGTCGGTGCCAAGATACATCTGACCACAGACACGTGGTCTAGCAAACACGGGCAGGGAAGGTATATAACTTTCACTGCCGACTGGGTGAACCTTCTGACGGCCATCAAGCATGTAAACCTCTTCTTCTCCTCCCCCTCCATCCTCCCTCTCCTCCTCGGCTGACTCCTCATTTCCTGATGCTACCGTCTCTTCCGCTGCGCCGCCCAAGATCCCCAGAACTTATTCGACATGCCAGGTGAGACGTTGCCATGCTGTGCTGCGTCTGTTGAGCTTGGAAGACAAGAGCCACACTGGTCCTGCACTCCTTTCAGCTTTGCGTTCACAGGCAAATCAGTGGCTAACACCGCTCAATTTGACAGTTGGTAAAGTGGTGTGCGACAATGGTGCCAATCTGCTGAGCACGCTGAAACAGGGCAAAATTACACATGTGCCATGCATGGCACACGTCCTGAACTTGGTCGTGCAATGATTCGTTGCCAAATACCCTGGGCTCCAGGACATCATGCGGCAGGCCAGGAAAATCTCCGCCCATTTCAGAAGATCTTACATGGCCATGGCTCGCCTTTCTGACATTCAGCGGATACACAACGTGTCCGTCAGACATCTTATTTGTGACTGCCCGACGCGATGGAACTCAACATTGTACAGTAGGTGTTTGTGATATTGTGTTTTTAGCACGACAGCATTGCGCTGATTCTCGGCGACATGGTGCCGAGATCTCGCCGACATCTCGCACCCACTGGAATAGTGACAGCACATCCCAGCAAGCGCGTCATAGAAGCGACGGGAGATCCGACTTGGATTCCCGCCAATTCTACACGTGTGCGGCGTTTGTTATGAATCCTGAGGGGGAAGTCCCCGCCGGATTTTAAATAAAAATCCGGCATGGGTTCCCCCCTCAGGAGCATACCGGGCCCTTAGGTCTGTTATGGGTTGTAAGGAGAGCCCCCCTACGCCGAAAAAAACGGCGTAGGAGGTCCCCCCTACAATCCATACCAGACCCATATCCAAAGCACGCAACCCGGCCGGCCAGGAAGGGAGTGGGGACGAGCGAGCGCCCCCCCCTCCTGAGCCGTACCAGGCTGCATGCCCTCAACATGGGGGGGTTGGGTGCTCTGGGGCAGGGGGGCGCACTGTGGCCCCCCCACCTCAGAGCACCCTGTCCCCATGTTGATGAGGACAGGGCCCCTTCCCGACAACCCTGGCCGTTGGTTGTCGGGGTATGCGGGCGGGAGGCTTATCGGAATCTGGGAGCCCCCTTTGATAAGGGGGCCCCCAGATACCGGCCCCCCACCCTAAGTGAATGGATATGGGGTACATCGTACCCCTAACCATTCACCTGTAGGAAAAATGTCAAAGTTAATAAACACACCACACAAGGGTTTTTAAAATAATTTATTTTTCTGCTCCAGAGGCTCCCCCTGTCTTCTTTATTAGCTCTTTTACCAGGGGGAGCTTCTTCTTTGACGTCTTCGGGTGGGTGGGGGCCGCCGTCTGGTTCTCTTCCACCGCCGGGGTGGGTCGCTTTTAAAAAAGCCCCCACCCCCCGGCGGGTTTCCTCCGGCGTCTTCGGCGGGGGGGCTTCTTCTTCCGCTATCCCGACGGGTCTTCTCCGCTATCCGGGGGGTCTTCTCAACTCTCCAGGGGTCTCCTTCTATGTTCGCCGCTCTCCGCTGTTGACTCGGCGCACCCCGGTTCTTCCTCTCGCTGTCCGGTGCTTTCTTCTTCCGTGCTGTACGTCTTCTTCTCCTTCCGTGCTGTGAGTTCTTCTTCCGTGCTGTGACGTCATGTTCTTCACTTCTCTTCTTCTCCCGATGTTGACACGCCGGCTCTTCTCGCTGAAATGGCAGGTGCGCTGCTTTCATCGGACCTATATAGGCCTCACAGTCCCATCATGCTCTGTACCTACCCATCTGATACCTACCCACGTGGGTAGGTATCACATGGGTAGGTACCAGAGCATGATGGGACTGTGAGGCCTATATAGGTCCGATGCAAGCCGCGCACACGTCATTGCAGCGAGGAAAGGCGACGTGTCAACATCGGGAGAAGAAGAGAAGTGAAGAACATGACGTCACAGCACGGAAGAAGAACTCACAGCACGGAAGGAGAAGAAGACGTACAGCACGGAAGAAGAAGGCACCGGACAGCGAGAGGAAGAACCGGGGTGCGCCGAGTCAACAGCGGAGAGCGGCGAACATAGAAGGAGACCCCCGGAGAGTTGAGAAGACCCCCCGGATAGCGGAGAAGACCCGTCGGGATAGCGGAAGAAGAAGCCCCCCCGCCGAAGACGCCGGAGGAAACCCGCCGGGGGGTGGGGGCTTTTTTAAAAGCAACCCCCCCGGCGGTGGAAGAGAACCAGACGGCGGCCCCCACCCACCCGAAGACGTCAAAGAAGAAGCTCCCCCTGGTAAAAGAGCTAATAAAGAAGACAGGGGGAGCCTCTGGAGCAGAAAAATAAATTATTTTAAAAACCCTTGTGTGGTGTGTTTATTAACTTTGACATTTTTCCTACAGGTGAATGGTTAGGGGTACGATGTACCCCATATCCATTCACTTAGGGTGGGGGGCCGGTATCTAGGGGCCCCCTTATTAAAGGGGGCTCCCAGATTCCGATAATCCTCCCGCCCGCGTACCCCGACAACCAACGGACAACCAACGGCCAGGGTTGTCGGGAAGGGGCCCTGTCCTCATCAACATGGGGACAGGGTGCTCTGAGGTGGGGGGGCCGCAGTGCGCCCCCCTGCCCCAGAGCACCCAACCCCCCCATGTTGAGGGCATGCAGCCTGGTACGGCTCAGGAGGGGGGGGGGCGCTCGCTCGTCCCCACTCCCTTCCTGGCCGGCCGGGTAGGGGGGCTCTCCTTACAACTCATAACAGACCTAAGGGCCTGGTATGCTCCTGAGGGGGGAACCCATGCCGGATTTTTATTTAAAATCCGGCGGGGACTTCCCCCTCAGGATTCATAACAAACGCCGCACACGTGTAGAATTGGCGGGAATCCAAGTCGGATCTCCCGTCGCTTCTATGACAGCTCTGTCTCCATCGCGGCAAGCCAGCTCAGCGCTGGCTCCCGCGATGGGGCTCGTAGGTGCTCAATCTCGCCGAGAAAGGGAGCGAGATTGACACAATATCGCGTGCACCTACTGTATATGCTTGATAGGCTGCTCCAGCAAAAACGTGCAGTTAATGACTACCTGTACAAGCTCTACGGCAGGACTGGTTCTGGGGAGCTTGTTTTTTTTGCACCGCACCAGTGGCTGCTCATGCGCGACTCATGCAGACTTCTGCGGCCATTTGATGAGATCACCAAACTGGTCAGTCGCAGCCTGTTACGACTATGCCTTTACTTTAGAGATTTTGTTTATAAGTTTGGATTTCAGCTGCGGAGGCTACTCAGGGTTTAACCACCGGTTCACTCTCAATTAACTCAGAGAGTTTGGGGTTAGGTCATCACAACCTCCAGTGAGAATAAAACATATATGTACGATTGCTTATTACTTCATAAGGAATGGTGCCCAGTACACATATGAAGAGTGTGCTCAATTTGTGAATACCTGCTGTGTAAACATGAGGTACTATAAATGAATTAGCTGGGTTTGTTATCACTACAGGTTCACACCAGTATACTAGTGATTGCAACAGACAGAGTTCATGTCAAGTAACCTACATTTAATATGTAAGGCAAGGATTCACAGTCCCATGTAGATATCAGCAGTGACTATAAACAATACTTCTTGTTATAGAACTGATATGGTACTTGCGGTTTGAGTAGCATCAGCAGGTGGTGGGTTCAGGAGGCTCCTATTTTTATTAAACCGGGTAACTGTGGAGCAGGTGGAAGATGGAGGTCCAATGTAAGGTCCGGTGTCAAACAGATAGGTAGTTGCGGTGCTGGTAGTAGTTGAGTGAGGAGGGATTGTGGTCAGGAGCAGTGGAGAGATGTGGCTCACTGCAGTGACAGGATCCAGGCTCGAGGGTGCACAGCAATTGGTTCCAGCTCCCAGGTGGCGGCAGGTGTCCAACAAGAATAACAGAACACTTTGCGGCCGAACCTGGGGGTTTAAATAGGCCGACTGCGATGGGGAGAAGCTAATGCACACCGGGGCGTGCTCCCGCGTTCCAGCGTGGAACGCAGACGTCCGCGCACCGGAAGTGACGCGGACGCCTTGCAGAACGGAGCGCAGCTGTTTAGGAAAGGTACAGCTGCGCTCATTCTACCTTCAGTAACGACAGTGGCGTTACACAGTCAGGGTGCCATCAGTGACATTGTACCTTACACCTTCTTTTTCTGGAGCGTGCATTGCGTTGTGTCATTGATCAAGCCGTCGAGGAGCAGGAGCAGGAAGATGAGGAAGTCGCAATGCTGGATGAATTCCCAGGGGGGGCTACTCCACCTGAGACAAGTCAACAACGGGAGTCTGAAGAGGAGTCAGAGGAGGATGGTGCTGGGGCGGAGGAGGAGGAGGAGCAAGAAGAGCATGCTTTAAATCTTTCCCTGGTGTTGTCCGTGGATGGGGGGAGGAGAACGAGGACAACATTATCCTGGATGATGAGCAGGAGCCAGGCCAGTACAGCGCTTCCAGTTTAGTGCAAATGGGGGCCTTCATGCTCCAGTGTTTTAAGAGGGACCCCGTATAAAAGGGCAAGGACCAGTACTGGATGGCAATGTACTTAGACCCCCGGTACAAACAAAACATGGCGGAAATGTTACCACCATCACAGAGGGCTATCAGAATGCAGCACTTCCAGGCCTTGCTTCAAAAAATGCTGCATTCTGCTTTTGCATCTACTGGCAGAGGAATTTCCACTCAGAGAGAAACAGTTTTGGGTACCAATCCAACAGCGCCTGCAAGAAGAGGGCGGTTTGAAGATGTCTTGGTCACTAATGATATGAGATCATTCTTTCAGCCGACCCATCGACAGCTGTCCTCCGGATCCAGCATCAGGGAACGCCTAGACCGACAGGTGTCCAACTACATCGAGTTAACGGCCGATGTTGACGCACTGAGAAGTGATGAACCCCTGGACTACTGGGTGGGCAGGCTTGACCTCTGGCCAGAGCTTGCACAATTTGCAATGGAACTGTTGGCTTGCCCCTCATCCAGTGTCCTGTCCGAAAGGACGTTCAGCGCAGCAGGGGGGTCGTGACCGATAAGCGCACTTGCCTAGCTCACGACAGTGATGACTACCTCACATTTATAAAAATTAGTAAAGCATGGATCTCGGAGGAATTCAACACATGTGACCAGTAGACCATGTTTCATTCAAATTCAGGTGAACGCCTGTGGGCTAATTTTTTGGGCCTGTACTGGCCGACACTTTTTTCTGTATCCGTTGAATGCCTAATGTACCACCAGCCACAGAATACAAAGTTGTTTGCTGTCTGGTGAACGCCTGTGGCCGTGGGCTAATTTTTGGGGCCTGTAATGGCCGACACTTACTTCTGTATCCTTTGAATGCCTAATGTACCACCAGCCACAGAATACAAAGTTACAAAGTTGTTTGCTGTCCGGTGAACGCCTGTGGCCGTTGGCTAATTTTTGGGGCCTGTAATGGCTGACACTTACTGTTGTATCCGGTGAATGCCTATTGCACCACCAGCCACAGAATACAAAGTTGTTTGCTGTCAGGTGAACGCCTGTGGCCGTGGGCTAATACTATATGTACTCTCAAAGTACCAGAGCTATATTGCCTCTCATATGCAATTAATACGTGTTACTACAAATACTATATGTACTCTCAAAGTACCTGAGCTTTATTGCCTCTCATACGCAATTAATACTTGTTACTACTAATACTATATGTACTCTCAAAGTACCTAAGTTATATTGCCTCACATATGCAATTAATACTTGTTACTGAAAATACTATATGTACTCTAAAAGTACCAGAGCTATATTGCCTCTCATATGCAATTAATACTTGTTACTACTAATACTATATGTACTCTCAAAGTACCTGAGCTATATTGCCTCTCATACATTTCTATTTGTTGCCAGTACAACTTGTGTATTATACGTGTATCCTCAAAGTACCTGACCTACACTATCTCTCATATGCAATTAATACTTGTTACTACAAATACAATTTACTACGTGCTTGATAGAAGTATAAAATACTTATAGGCCTTGTCCTAATTGTTAAATACGTGCGCTCTAACTTTTCTGTGCTAGGGGTTGATGCTATTTCATAGCATCTCCCCTAGTGGCCTAAATACATCTCTACATGCTAAGGTTTATATGATGTAGAGAACCCCCCAACTCCTGTTGCTAGGAGTGACGCCTGGGGTCCCTTACTGATAATCACCTGCATGTAGTGGTTTATTGGGATATTGACCTTGAACAAATATTAGTTTTTCTCTATTGTTTTGGCTCATTTCTTGAAACAGAAATGACATTCTCAAAACTCTAAGATCATTTGGCAAAACAGTCTTACAGTTTAGCACAACACTATAACTCACATGCAAAAGCTCATATCTCTCCCAAAACTGTTCACTCATGCTTCAAAACCATATTCCTTTCCCATATAAAGAGTCAGTGCCCCCAAAATGGCAAAGATTCTTCTCAATTGCTTTGGCTCATTTCTTGATACTGACCAGACATTCTCAGCTCTCTTGGTGCTTTTGCCAAAATAACCTGAATGGTTCGGCACAACACCATGGTTCACCTTCAAAAGTTCATATCTTTCCCAAAACAGTTCACTCATGTGTCAAAACTAAATTTTGTTCTCATTCAAATAGTCAGTGCCCCCAAAATGCTTCATCCCTTTGGCATTGTGTAAGCACTGCAAGTCAAAATGTTTAGATGTTTTGTCTCTATGGCAGAGGACCATTGAAATATCCCTCATGTCCCCCTTTCAGTCCTAGCCCAGTCCTTCATTGACAATGGTTACTGTACAGTTTGGGCCAGATTCACAAATGAGATATGACAGCGTTTCTCCTGATACACCGTCGTATCTCTGTTTCTATCTATGCAACTGATTCATAGAATCAGTTACGCATAGATAGCCAGATCCGACAGGTGTAATTGTTTTACACTGTCGGATCTTAGGATGCAGTACCGCGGCCGCTGCTGGGGGGAGTTTGCATCGTTAACCAGCGTCGGGTATGCAAATTAGGAGTTACGGCGGATCCACAATGGTTTTTCGCGTTCGCTACGTCGCCGCTAGTCTAGTTTCCCGTCGCAAAGTTACACTTTTTTTTGGTGTCTTAACTTTAGTCAGCAAGTGTATTGCTGTCTAAAGTATGGCCATCGTTCCCGCGTCGAAATGTAAAAATCAACGTCGTTTGCGTAAGCCGTCCGGTAATACGGAAGTACGCTACGCGCGTCGCCGTTCAAAAAATGACGTCACGACGCGCAAAGCACGGCGGGAGTTTGGAAACGGAGCATGCGCGGTAGGTCCGGCGCGGGAGCGTGCCTAATTTACTGTAAATGGCACACGCCCATTTACAAATTGGCCCGCCTTACGCCGGAGGCCGCCGGCGTAGGTTTTCATTGCAAGTGCTTGGCGAATCAGGCACTTGCGATGAAAAATTGCGGCGGTGTAACGTATCTAGGATACGTTACGCCGCCGCGATTCTACGTGAATCTGGCCCTATTTGTCTAGCTAATTGAATAAAACTAAAAAAAAAAAGAAAAGATTTTAGGGTAAGAGTCGCCTCCAAGGTTTGACATCACACATTGCTCTCATACTGCCAAGGAAAATTTACTTTACAGTATTGTAGACATTATTATTCACACACAAAGTACCTTCCATACATCAGAGTAAAAAGAAAATGTATACAGCAGGGGTCTTGAATTAAAATTCAAGGAGGTCCGGTCACTAAAAAAAAATTTGGGTCGAGGTCCGAATCTCAAGTCCCCATTTATCCCCATCACGGTGCCCCTTTACATCAGGCGTCCCCATCACGGTGCCCCATTACATCAGGCATCCCCATAACAGTGCCCCTTTACATCAGGGGTCCCCATCACAGTGCCCCTTTACATCAGGGGTCCCCATCACGGTGCTAATTTACATCAGGCATTCCCGTCAGAATGCCTCCTTACATCAGATGTCCCATCAGAGTCCCCCTTAACATAAAATAAGGGTCACGCTGATGGGCACATTTTATGTTAAGGGAAACGCTAATGGGCACATTTTATGTTAAGGGGCACCCTGATGGACACATTTTATATTAGGAGCACTCTGATGGGCACAACAAAACGTGCCCCTTAATTCAAAATGTGCCCATCAGTGTTGCTCATAAAATATGCCCATCAGCGTGACTCTTAACATAAAATAAGGGTCACGCTGATGGGCACCTGTTATTTTAAGGGGCACTCTGATGGGCACATTTTATTTATTTTTATTTATTTTTTAAGGGGCATGCTAATGGGTATATTTTTAATGTGCACACTGGTGGGCAAATTTTATGTTAAGGGACACTCTAATGGGCACAACAAAATGTGTCCATCGGTGTGCCCCTTAACAAAATATGCCTATCAGTGTGCACATTAAAAATATACCCATCAGTGTACCCCTTAAAATAAAATTTGTCCATCAGAGTGCCCCTTAAAAAAAAAATTGTCCATCAGAGTGCCCCTTAACATAAAAAAAATATGCCCAGCAGTAAATACCAGCTAACATGTGGCCCACATACCTTGAATGAGGGCACAACAGAAGGGGCAGAATCTGCAAGATAAGGAGACAGGACCCGGGAACCGCGAGTAGCAGGGGGCAGGTCGCACCCGTGACGTCACGCCCCTACTAGCAAGAAGAGTCAGAACCAATTGTCTTGTCAGAACACCGGGAATCGCAAGCAGCAGGGGGCGGGTCGCACACGTGATGTCACGCCCCTACTTGCGTCTATGCAAGCTTTTCATCTCAGACCTGAGGTGAGGAGCGGGGAGCGAGGAGCCGCCGCATGCACGCACGCACGCACGCAGCGTCACTGGGGGAAACTCGCGGTCCCAGCAAACAAACAGCTGCGGACATTAATGATTATACTGGCAGCCTGGCGGTCCGGGCAGAAGCGGCACTCGGTCCGGACTCGGACCGCGGGCCGCCATTTAGTGACGGCTGGTATACAGCATAATATACGGAAAAATAAATACACAAACAAAAAACAAGGAAAATGACATTTAGCCTACAATGCTGGAAATAAAGCTGGAGTTTTCACAACTACTGTAACATCTCTTCACTGGTCGCTGTCCTCACCCTCCCTCTCCTGGCCACCGTCCTCACCCTCCTGGCCACCGTCCTCACCCTCCTGCCCACCGTCCTCACCCTCCTGTCCACCGTTCTCACCCTCCTGTCCACCGTCCTCACCCTCCCACTCCTGTCCACCATCCTCACCCTCCTGCCCATCCACTATTCCATACTATTCCATAGTTTATTTTCTATGTATCGCTCACCCCCGAAGGAGCCGCTGGTTATACAGTAGATTGGGATGGCGTGTTACCTCTGTGATTGTCTAGGGTAGACGATGAGAGCCTTAGCAAATGGAATGTCCACACAGCAGGTGTCTTTTCTTGTGCTTTATTTTACCAAACATGGTAAACAGTAAAACTTGAGGTAGATAGCAAAGATGGGTGAGGAGAAGAAATAGCAGATTCAGGCTTAACAATACGGAAACAGTCCTGCTTCCAACAATACTTTACTTTCCTCGCCCCTCCAGCCGCAGTGGGTATAGTGTACCTGGACAGGCCTCTCACACCGACCTGGCAGCCAGAGTATCACTCGGAACTTTGAGGGAAAAGATCTCTGCCACAGACCCTCCCTAGAACTTAGATCATGGAGACAATCTTCCTTGGTAGAATTTGTGTTAGAATCGCCTTCAGGTAGTATTTTCAGCCAGGTTACCGACTGACAGGTTGCCGACATCCAACCTTTCAGTGTCTGGTTACCTTGATCCCCGATGGATTGTCTAGGCCCTGTTGGATCGCCAGCCTCTCTTGACTCTCCTCAGGCGGACTCCCCACCAAACAGCTATCTTGCTTGGGATCTTCTCAGAATTGGGGACCCAGTCGAATACTGGGGCCCCGCCACAGCTTTTAATGTTCCGGGCCAACATGGTCCCGGAACCCAGGAACACCGCGTGGCACGCGCACCCCGGCCTGGTAGGCCATCTCGCTGGGGGGCCGTGATGTGTGGTCACCCTAAAGGTGGGTGCCACCTCAGGAAAAGAACCCCGCCTCAATGGCGTCTGCTCCAGAAATACCATCCCCCAGCATGCCCCGCGAGAGAAACTTCCTCCCGATTGGCTGCTGGCAAGAGGCACCCCAGCCTGGACTCCACTGGCGCCACCTGTCGCCCCGGGGTGGCAGGGCCGTCTTTAATATGGTTTGGGCCCTGGGCAAACATTTTTTTTGGGCCCCCCTCCAGCTTATTTTGGGCCTGGCTGGTTCACATGTATGTTTTGGCGGTCCTCATTTGTGCAGGTACAGCAGTCCATTGATTTGAATGGGCTGCCATGCCTTTGTTTCCTGCAGAAAAAAGGTGCATTCAGCATTTTAAAAATACAGTTGCCTTGAAATCCATTCTGCTTTTGCACCATGCTACTTACCTGCAGTTCTTGCACACACAAACGCACTGTGTTTTTAAAAGCGTGACCTAAACGTCTAAAGATGCAGCAAGTTTGACAGTGCGGGAACTGCAGATAAGTCACAGCAGACAGCAGAATGGACAGACAGTGCTGTATTTCAGTGCTTGATGGGCATAGGCGTGCCGTGTGCGCAGCCTATTACATGAGGCATGCGCTTTTCTTTGCAGGAAACGCAGGCATGGCGGCCCATTCAAATGAATGGGCTGCTGTGCCTGCGCAAATGTGGGCCGCCAAAACACATACATGTGAACCAGCCAGGCCCAAAATAAGCCCATCAAGCAGTTAAATACAGACAGTAATGTCATCTGCTCTGAGGCTTTACTCAGCCTGGACTGCAGGTCTGGTCTGTGATTTAAAGAGTTCCTCTATTTTACACATGGCATGGCATGGGGTCCCATGGTGCTAAAGCAGAATGGACAGACGGTGCTGTGACCCCATGCCATGCCATGTGTAAAATAGAGGAACTTTTTAAAACACTGACCAGACCTGCAGTGAATCATCAAATATTATAAAGACTTTGGGCACACTCTACAGAAAACTTCTATTTACAATATAGATTAGCAAACAGTGACTTTCCTTTGAGGAGCAGGACATGAAGAAGTCAGCCTCGGGAAGAGCAAACTGGGGATGTTATAAAATCACATTCTAATTCACTTTTATATACAAGCAGCACCCAGTGGCAGGACGGGAGAAGTGCACGTCTAAAGGGAAGCCAGGGGTGCTGTACATTTTAAAACACTTGGAAGGGAAGCAGTACTGTCACTGGCTGCGTGCCGCTGATGATTTTCAGCCTGATTTGTGGGCAGCACAGGGGCTTAACGGGAGGCAGGGCCGCCATCAGGAATTATGGGGCCACTTGCACAGCTTCAGGCATGGGCCCCCTGGAGCAGAGAACCGGGATAGGGGGTGCTGCTGCCTGAAATTAATAAAGCAGGGGGGGCTGCCACAAATTTAGAAGCGGGGGCCATTTACAAAAAAAGAAATAAAGAAAAATATATATAAAAAAGGGGTGTAGCCTTCCGGGGCCCTGGGGACCTCTGGGCCCTTTAATAAAAAGAAAAAAAGAAATAAAAAATATATATAAAAAATATATTTTAAAAAGGGGGTTGCCATCTGGGGCCCTGGGGACCTCTGGGCCCTTTAATATTTTTTTTTTATTAAAAATAAATTACAAAAAAAAGGGGGTTGCCATCCGGGACCTCTGGGCCCTTTAATAAAAAATATATATAAAGAAACATTTATAAAAAAAAGGGGGGGTTGCCATCCAGGGCCCTGGGGACCTCTGGGCCCTTAAATTAAAAAAAAATAAAAAAATATATAAACAAAAATAAAAAAATAAAAAAATAAACATTTATAAAAAAATAAAGGGTGTTTGCCACATGGGGCCCTGGCGAACTCTGAGCCCTTTAATAAAAAAAAAAATATATATATATATATATATATATATATATATATATATATATATATATATAGAGAGAGAAAAAAAAGAAATAAAATGTTTTTTATAAAAAATAAGGGGGGTTGCCATCCGGGGCCCTGGGGACCCCTGGGTCCTATAATAATAATAATAAACATTATATAATATATATATATATATATATATATATATATATATATATATATATATATATATATATAAAAAAAGATTTTTTTTTATAAAAAAAGGGGGGTTGTCATCCGGGGCCCTGGGGAACTATGGGCCCCTGGGGACCCCCAGACCTCTAAAAAAAAAATTGGCCCTTTAATAAAAAATAAAATAAAAATATATTAAAAAATTGTCCGTTTAATAAAAATATAGAATTTTTTTTTTTATTTAAAAATAAATAAAAAAAGGGGGGGGGGGTTGCCATCTGGGGCCCTGGGGTCCTCCGGGCCCCTGGGGGCCTCCGGACCCCTAAAAAAAAAAAAAAAAAAAATTTTTTTTTTTTTTTTTTTTTTTTTTTCCAAAGGGGGTTGCTTTGGGCCCCCAACAGTGACAGGGCCCAGGGCACCTGCCCCATTTGCCCTGCGGTAAAGACGGCCCTGCGGGGTGGTATGACACCCCAGCAAACACAGAATGGACCCGCAGCACAGCCCAGCTGAAACAGAGACCCTTTGTAAAATTGCAATCAGAATCAGAGTCAACTACACTCTAATTATCCCTTAACTTTTACAGTAATAGCACCGGTACTTGGAAGTACACAGGCGCTACATCTACAATATTTTTCTTGTCATTGTTAGTATCATACGTAACATCCCACTGAGGTAAGATACTGTTATACTGTAGGCCTATCACACACACACACACACACACACTAAATGAATATGTAAATGAATAAACATATTTGTTGCTCTATGCACATGTGTCCTGTCCTATACATTATATAATTCCATCATTGATTGTGAGGCCATGGCTGATGACATGGTCTATAATTGTGGCCCGAATTTCATCAGGGACAGCATGGTGTCTTCGTGCTCCTCGGCCTCTTTCCCCTATTCCACCACCACGCACCCTTACTCCTCCTCCTCTTCTTCTTCCTCGAACATACAGTTGCCATTGTTCATTTACTTGGCCAGGTGACTCCATGTTCAGACATTGTACTGGTCCTGCATGGTCAAGCTCTATATATACATGTTTGGCAGCATTCACAATCATGGACAGCATCTGTCAGGTACAGTAACTAAAAATACTGTTTGATTGGTCATCTGAGACCAACTCCAACTCCTCCTTCGTTATTCAAGTTCTAGTTGCACCCGACTGTCAATTGCTGTAATCATTTTATCAAATGTTCCAAGAGATTCATATATGGTATTCATGGTATTATGTTCCTGAATAATTTTGACAATTGAACAGACTATTATGCATGTGATGACTTAAACCAGGGGTCTCCAAACTTTTCAAACTAAGGGCCAGTTTATTGTCCTTCAGACTTTAGGAGGGCCGGATTATGTCCAGCGAGGGCAGAAAATGTCCCGGGCCCAGCACCAGTGAGAATAAATATGGCCTCAGGGTTGGTGGTCAGTAGGAGGAGGAGTAGGGCCCCTATCAGTAGGAGGAATACCATCATTGATATGAATGAATGAATGACTTGTATAGCGCTACACATGCAAACTGAATCGCCTCTAGGATATCAGTAGAAGAAATAGTGCCCCCTTGTTGGTGTCAGTGGAAGGAATAGTGCCTCATATCAGTTGGAGGAATAGTGCCCCAAGGGCCGCATAAAGGCTAGCAAAGGGCCACATCTGGCCCCCGGGCCGCAGTTTGGAGACCCCTGACTTAAACAATGAAATGACGCTGACACGTTTTGGAGAGAACGACCATTAGACTGAAAAAATGACAATCAGTTTAGATCAACAAGATCTATTCAATTGGAAATTGTGCTTAATGTAGGCTACTTGTACTTAATCATTTGAAAGATGTACTGAGACATTGAGACATGTACTGAGACATTTGCAATTTGATGAAATGAATGAGAAATGCAATTCAGTTGTGAACAATTGCCAAGTGGTTTGGAGATTTGTCCATGTTGTTTTGAGAATGTCATTTCTGTTTCAAGAAATGAGCCAAAACAATGGAGAAAAACTGTAAACGCTAAGCCTTGGTCGCATGTTGTAATGCGTCCATGCTTAGTAGCTCAATGCCTTTCTTTATGTGACACAGAGATGATGTATAGATCCCCAAACTCCTGTTGCGAGGAGTGATGCCTGGGGCCTAATACTGAGTTGTCGCATAGAGAATCGCATTGAATTCCTTGCTAACCGCAGTTGTGGTTCACTCCGTTCACCAGTGCTGTTACAATGCCTAATGTACCACCAGCCACAGAATACAAGGTTGTTTGCTGCCAGGTGAACGCCTGTCGCCGTGGGCTAATTTTTGGGGCATGTAATGGCCAACACTTACTTCTGTATCCGGTGAATATCTTAATGTACCTCCAGCCACAGAACACAAAGTTGTTTGCTGTCAGGTGAACGCTGTTGGCTAATTTTTAGGGGTTGTAATGGCCGGCACTTACTTATGTATCCGTTTTTTCACTTACAGTTTTTCTCCATTGTTTTGGCTCATTTCTTGAAACAGAAATGACATTCTCAAAACAACATGGACAAATCTCCAAACCACTTCGCAATTGTTCACAACTGAATGGCATTTCTCATTCATTTCATCAAATTTCAAATGTCTCAGTACATGTCTCACTGTCTCAGTACATCTTTCAAATGATTTAGTACAAGTAGCCTACATTTAGCACAATTTCCAATTGAATAGATCTTGTTGATCTAAACTGATTGTCATTTCTTCAGTCTAATGGTCGTTCTCTCCAAAACGTGTCAGCGTCATTTCATTGTTTAAGTCATCACATGCACAATAGTCTGTTCAATTTTCAAAATTATTCAGGAACATAATACCATGAATACCATATATGAATCTCTTGGAACATTTGATAAAATGATTACAGCAATTGACAGTCGGGTGCAACTAGAACTTGACTAACGAAGGAGGAGTTGGAGTTGGTCTCAGATGACCAATCAAACAGTATGTTTAGTTACTGTACCTGACAGATGCTGTCCATGATTGTGAATGCTGCCAAACATGTATATATAGAGCTTGACCATGCAGGAACAGTACAATTTCTGAACATGGAGTCACCTGGCCAAGTAAATGAACAATGGCAACTGTCTGCTCGAGGAAGAAGAAGAGGAGGAGGAGTAAGGGTGTGTGGTGGTGGAATAGGGGGAAGAGGCTGAGGAGCACGAAGACACCATGTTGTCCTTGATGAAATTCGGGCCACAATTAAAGACCATGTCATCAACCATGGCCTCACAATCAATGATGGAATTATATAATGTATAGGACAGGACACTGTGCATAGAGCAACAAATATGTTTATTCATTTACATATTCATTTAGTGTGTGTGATAGGCCTACAGTATAACAGTATCTTACCTCAGTGGGATGTTACGTATGATACTAACAATGACAAGAAAAATATTGTAGATGTAGCGCCTGTGTACTTTCAAGTACCCGTGCTATTACTGTAAAAGTTAAGGAATAATCAGAGTGTAGTTGACTCTGATTCTGATTGCAATTTTACAAAGGGTCTCTGTTTCAGCTGGGCTGTGCTGCTGGTCCATTCTGTGGTTGCTGGGGTGTCATACCACCCCGGGGCGACAGTTGAGTCCAGGCTGGGGTGCCTCTTGCCAGCAGCCAATCGGGAGGGAGTTTCTCTCACGGGGCATGCTGGGGAGGGTACTTCTGGAGCAGACGCCATTGAGGCGGGGTTCTTTTCCTGAGGTGGCACCCACCTTTAGGGTGACCACACATCACGGCCCCCGGGCGAGATGGCCTACCAGACAGGGGTGCGCGTGCCACGCGGTGTTCTTGGTTCCGGGACCATGTTGGCCCAAAACATTTAAAGCTGTGGCGGGGCCCCAGTATTCGACTGGGTCCCCAATTCTGAGAAGAACATGTACCCCAGGTTTGGAACCACTGGATTACTGGCCAGTAGTATATTGAACTTGTGGAACATAGAACATTCCTATGTAGCTGTCTGTAACTCTAGTGTATGACTCCTCTGTATGACTGATTTGATGTTTTCTTTTTTTACTCTATTGTAGAGAATAATGGCACTGGAAGGAAACGAGACCTCTCACATACCCATGTATGTGGATGAGGCTGGCTTCAACCTGGCCAAGGGCCAAAGACGTGGCCGTAATTTTATTGACCACCGGGCCACGGTGGATGTCCCAGGCCAGGGAGGGGGCAATATAACTATGTGTGCTGCCATTTCTGAGAATGGTGTGGCCACTCACATCCCCAGTCTTGGCCCATACAATACACAGAAGCTCCTCATCTTCTTGGACCACCTTCATTTGGATTTGATCCCTGAAAATGAGAGAGGTCTCATATGGCCTCACCTACCACAAAATATAATTGTATGGGGCAATGTGAATTTTCACCATGGCCCGCTTATAAGGGCCTGGTTTACTGCTCATCCAAGGATGGATATGGTGTTCCTACCACCTTACTCTCCTTTCCTCAATACTATTGAGGAGTTTTTCTCCGCTTGGAGGTGGAGAGTGTATGAGCTTCGGGCTCAAGATCAGAGGTCCCTGCTCCATGCAATGGACGCTGCCTGTGAGGATATTACAGGAGATCAGTGTAGGGGATGGTTGCAACATGCACGCCGTTTCTTCCCTCGTTGCATCGCAAGGGAGAATATACGCTGTGATGTTGACGAAAATCTGTGGCCAGACAGACAGCAGCGTGTGGATGGGCAGGAGGGTGAGGATGGTGGACAGGAGAGGGAGGGTGAGGACAGCGACCAGTGAAGAGATGTTACAGTAGATGTAAAACTCCAGCTTTATTTACAGCATTGTAGGCTAAATGTAATTTTCCTTGTTTCATGTTTGTGCATTTATATTTCCGTATATACTATGCTGTATACATTTTCTTTTTACTCTGAAGTATGGAAGTTACCGTATTTATCGCGGTATACCGCGCTCCCGCGTATACCGCGCACCCCTAAAGTTGCCCCGAATCCTGTGGAAAAAAAGTTTTTTTTTTACTTACAGTTTTGGTGTCTTGCGCGGCGTCCATCGGCGGCCTCGTCGGGTCCGGCGTCCGTCTGCGGCTTCGGGTGTCCTCTTCGTCAGGTCCGGCGTCCTTCTGCGGCTTCGGGTGTGCTCTACGTCGGGTCCGGCATCCGTCTGCGGCTTCGGGTGTCCTCTTCGTCGGGTCCGGCGTCCTTCTGCGGCGTCCTCGCGTCCTCCCCGCTCGTTTCCCGCGCCGAGTTTGAATACTGCGCTGACATATACCGAGCGCAGTACACTCGTGTATTGTAGGGCAGGCTCGGCAACTCTCGCGCTGACGTCCTGTACTCTCAGGACGTCAGCGCGAGAGGCGTCGAGACTGCCCAAAGATACACGAGTGTACTGCGCTTGGTATATGCCGGCGCAGTATTCAAACTTGTGGCCGGAAAGCGGGTATCGGCGTATACCGCGCACCCACGATTTTGCCCTGATTTTCAGGGCAAAATAGTGTGCGGTATACGCCGATAAATACGGTACTTTGTGTGTGAATGATAATGGTTAAAATACTGTAAAGTAAATTTTCCTTGGCAGTATGAGTGCAATGTGTGATGTCAAACCTTGGAGGCGACTCTTACCCTAAAATCTTTTCTTCTTTTTTCAGTTTTATACACAATTGTATTCAGTTAGCTAGACAAAAACTGTACAGTAACCATTGTCAATGAAGGACTGGGCTAAGACTGAAAGGTGGACATGAGGGATATTTCAGTGGTCCTCAGCCATAGAGACAAAGAATCTAAACATTTTGACTTGCAGTGCTTACACAATGCCAAAGGGATGAAGCATTTTGGGGGCACTGACTATTTGAATGAGAAAGAAATTTAGTTTTGACACATGAGTGAACTGTTTTGGGAAAGATATGAATTTTTGAAGGTGAACCATGGTGTTGTGCTGAACCATCCAGGTTATTTTGGCAAAAGTACCAAGAGAGCTGAGAACGTCCGATCTGTATCAAGAAATGAGCCAAAGCAATTGAGAAAAATATTTGCCATTTTGAGGGCACTGACTCTTTATATGGGAAATGAATATGGTTTTGAAGCATGAGTGAACAGTTTTGGGAGAGATATGAGCTTTTGCACGTGAGTTATAGTGTTGTGCTGAACTGTAAGACTGTTTTGCCAAATGATCTTAGAGTTTTGAGAATGTCATTTCTGTTTCAAGAAATGAGCCAAAACAATAGAGAAAAACTGTAATACTTCTGGTAGGTCAGTGTCCATGTTGTGGGACTATTTGTGCACAGATAGTAAGTATTGTGTGGCTGCAAATATGACCTGCAGGTTTTTAATATTCGGCTGCCATTAAAGTCAATGGGGCCGCCGCGAACTTGCGGTTTGCGGACATTTGCGAAAGTTTGCGGTTAGCGTTCGCAAACCATCCCGTCGGATGTTCGTCCATCACTAGTTTGGGGTCCTTATCATGTTGGAATACTGCTCTGCGGCCCAGTCTCTAAGGGTAGGGGATCATGCTCTGCTTCAGTATGTCACAGTACACATTGGCATTAATGGTTCTCTCAATGAACTGCAGCTCACCAGTGCCAGCAGCACTCATGCAGCCCAAGACCATGTCTTTGTACTCCTCACCAGGTTGTCACCACACATGCTTGACACCATCTCAACCAAATAAGTTTATCTTGGTCTCATCAGACCACAGGACATGGTTCCAGTAAAGTCTGCTTTTTTACAGCAAACTGTTTGCAGGCTTTCTTGTGCATCATCTTTAGAAAAGGCCTCCTTTGATGCAGTGTGTGGGGCTTATCAGAATCTGGAAGCCCTTTTAACAAAGGGGACCCTCACGAATGATACAGCCTCCTTAGGAGGTGTGTGACCCATCTGACAGCTCTTAAATAACCAAGGGAAGGCTACTGATGTGGAGAGGTGACCGCTCCCCCCTCTGAAGCAACGTCATGGGTGGCCCCGCCCTCGGTTATTTAAAGGGGTTGTAAAGGTACATTTTTTTTCCCTAAATAGCTTCCTTTACTTTAGTGCAGTTCACTTACCTCATCCTTCGATTTTGCTTTTAAATGTCCTTATTTCTTCTGAAAAATCCTCACTTTCTGTTATTCTGTCTGTAACTCCACACAGTAATGCAAGGCTTTCTCCCTGGTGTGGAGTGTCATGCTCGCCCCCTCCCTTGGACTACAGGAGAGTCAGGATGCCCACTAACACACAGCTCCTTTCTCTATCTGCAACGTAGAGAGTGTCCTGACTCTCCTGTAGTCCAAGGGTGGGGGCAAGCATGACACTCCACACCAGGGAGAAAGCCTTGCATTAATGTGTGGAGTTACAGACAGAAGAATAGGAAGTGAGGATTTCTCAGAAGAAATAAGGACATTTAAAAGCAAAATGGAAGGATGAGGTAAGTGAAGGAGGACTGCACAAAAGTAAAGGAAGCTATTTAGGAAAAAAAATGTACCTTTACAACCCCTTTAAAAGCTGTCAGACGGGTCGCGCGTCATTCGGCCGGGCACCTCCTATGGAGGCAGTATCGTTTGCGGTGGTGGGTCCGGGTCGTAGAAGGATTACAGCGTTGGATTTTTAATTTTTTTTATTAAAGGACTTATCCCAAGCTGTGTTTTTTTGTACCTTTTTCGTCACTTTTTTGGGTGAAATGGTAGGGGTACAATGTACCCTGTTACCAATTCACATAGGAGGGGCTGACATCTGGGGGTCCCCTTTGATAAAGGGGGTTTCCAGATTCCGATAAGCCCCCCGCCCGCAGACCCCCACAACCACCTGGCAAGGGTTGTGGGGATGAGGCACTGGTCCCCACCAACATGGGGACATCCTCCCCATGTTGAGGGCATGTGGCCTGGTACGGTTCAGGAGGGGGGGCACTCTCTCTCCCCCCCATTTTTTCCTGCAGCCTGCTAGGTTGCGTGCTCGGATAAGGGTCTGGTATGGATTATTGGGGGGAACCCCACACCTTTTTTTTTATTTTGCTGCAGGGTTTCCCTTAAAATCCATACCAGACCTCAAGGGCCTGGTAATGGACTCGGGGGGAACCCATGTCGTTTTTTTCAATGATTTTTATTTGTATTGCCGGGACCCGACAATTCATTATAGCCACGAGTAGTTTTAAATTACTTTTTTTTCTTTAGAAATGTCATTTTGTGCAGGGACTTTTCTAAGCATGGGATACATTATACATGTCCCCTGGGGCAGGACCCAGGTCCCCAAACACTTTTTATGACAATAACTTGCATATTAACCTTTAAAATTTGCCCTTTTGATTTTTCATGTTCGTGTCCCATAGACTTTAACAGTGTTTGCGTGTTCAAACTTATTTTTTGATTGTTTGCATGTTCTGCTGCAAATCGAACCTGGGGGGGGGGGTGTTCGGCTCCCCCCTACCTCTGTATATGACCCTTGAGCATGTGCACTCAACCTCTTTGGTTGACCATGGCAAGGACTCTTCCGAGTGGAACCTGTCCTGTTTAACCGCTGTATGGTCTTCGCCACTGTACTGCAGCTCAGTTTCAGAGTCTTGACAATCTTCTTATAGCCTAGGCTTTTTTCAGATTCTCTGAGCGTTCTTTGCCACGACGTGCCATGATGATCTTCCAGTGACCAGTATGAGAGTGTGAGAGCGATAACACAAATTTTACCACACCTGAGAGGGAAAATGGCTAATTGGGTCGAATTTGGACATTTTCACTCGGAGATCTACTAATTTTTGTTGCCAGCGGTTTAGACATTAATGGATGCGTATTGAGTTATTTTGAGGGGACAGCAAATTTACACTGCTATACACGCTGTACACTCACTACTTTACATTGTAGCAAAGTGTAATTTCTTCAGTGTTGTCACATGAAAAGATATAAAATATTTACAAAAGAAGGGGTGTGAGGGGTGTACTCACTTTTGTGAGATACTGTATATGTGTGAATAGACCCTCTAACTTTTATGGTACAATAGATCATGTTTTATGTGATTGAATTTAAAAATAAACCCTAACATGATCAAATAAATACTAATCCTGCTTTTCATTCTAGTTACTGTGGATGAAAGGCATACAGACAGCAACTTTTGCATTGGATGAAAATTTAATTCAAGTGTTCCTTCGTAATTTAAAAAAAAAAGCTTCCCTCTGGGCATCCATCACAGCGCAGATTTATCATCAGCAACAAAACTGACAGTTTTTGATGCTTGCATCTAAAACATACAGCAAGTGGGGCTTTTTAATCCATTGACTTTCAAAACAGCTATGTCTCTGATAAGGAAACTTTTCCAATGAAATACTTGTTAGTTGGACATCTTTCTTTCCTGGGGAAAATTGTGGCATCACCAGTTTACATCAGATTGCCATTATCTCAGAGAAAAAAGGCAATCAAGCATAAAAAGTTTATTGTTTTAGGAGTGCTGGTACACTTAAGAATGTTCTGACATATTCTGTAAATGTGGAATTTGTCTGGGACTTAAATCACTCAGGCAGTGAATAATAAAGATAATTGTTTGTTGAAAGTAAGTGTCCCTTCCATACCTCTTTCAGTGCAGTGATGTCATTATGGTTCCAGGCATATTTGTTTTTGCATGTTCTGTTTAACTTCATATGCTCATATTTTAATGACATATATGCCAAACTAAACAGCCCAGCATTAGCAAATTCAACAAACTGGTTCACATCCTAATTATCTTGCTTGTGATTTTTTTGACTAGAGAGAGACAGAAATAGATAGAGAGATAGAGATAGATAGATAGATAGATAGATAGATAGATAGATAGATAGATAGATAGATAGATAGATAGATAGATAGATAGATAGATAGATAGATAGATAGATAGATAGATAGATAGATAGATAGATAGATAGATAGATAGATAGATAGATAGATAGATAGATAGATAGATAGATAGATTTGAACATTTTTTTTTCTTTTATGTTGCTACCTGAAAATTACATGATTTAACTGTTGATCTATTGTAGTGATCTAATTAATATTACTACATCTATTAGTAGTAAACAGATTTCTAAGTAAAAGCATTAAGCAGGTTTCATTATTATAACAAGATTCAAGTGAAATTAATTAAAATTAACAATATGTGACTTATGATATACAGTATAACTGAAGTCACTTCATCCTGTTTCTGCATGGAAAATTTCAACAGTTGCTTGGCAAGAAGCTTCAAATATCTGTGGCATTTGGCTGGAAGCATTAGTTTGAATTCAGAACCACGGTTTCCATTTCATATTTCATCACAAGGTCACACTTAAGTGATTTGTACCAATTCTCTTGAAAAAAGGGACAGATGTCATTATAAACACATTGCAAAAACAAAGACTTGTGGCCTAGCCACAAAAATCCTTAGTCTGAAAGTTGTTTTAAATCTGTTCTTAATAATCTGCTACATTAAAATTTGTGTAATTATGCTGCCTTATTCTACTCAACTAATTTTTCTTTAAGCATTTTCTGGTCCTCTCTACTTGTAATATTAACATTACCACATATTATTTGAATTATTCCTATATATTCATTGCCAATACAACAATACAAACCAATATTGATATTTAACCCATTTGTAAAAATGGGACATATATATATGCCCTAACTGTTAGGGTATGTCCACATGAGAGTGTAAATACATGGCTTTTAAAAAAAAATATATATATATATTTGGTGTATTTATCTGAGCAAAACAGATTTACAGATACAAAGAGACTGTGTATTATAACACCATATGGATGTACACAAACATACAAGTCAACTGATTCTACAAATCACAGTTTTTGTTAAAACAATGTCCTAAAGGGAACAACCCTATGGAAAACTCTGTGGTAATTATGGAAAATTATAGCACTCAGTTTATATTTAGGGAATCATTTCATATTTTGTGTCGGAGGGGGGGAAGGTTATACCCAAGATTGTAACAGCCTGGTACCATAGAGGTTTGAGGAAATTCAAGAAGCTTGAAAGAAAAGCCTGGAGAGGAGGAAAGAGACTGATAATGCTGTCTGATGAGGTACCTTTTTGAGAATTTACTGTTTCTTGAAGAGAAGCAACACTTTGGGATTGATTTACTGAAACTGGAGAGTGAAAAATCTTGCAAAATCTTGTGTAGCTCTGCAAAGAAATTGATCAGCTTCCAGGTGTTTTCTGATAAAGCTTAATTGAATAAGCTGAAGTTAGAAGCCGATTGGCTACCATGCACAGCTGTACCACATTTTGCATTCTCTAGTTTTAGTAAAACAACTCCTTTGTATATTTATGAGATTATAACACTATGGCCCGGATTCACAAAGCACTTGCATCAACGTATCTCAAGATACGCCGCGTAAGTGCAAATATGCGCCGTCGTATCTATGCGCCTGACCCACAAACTAAGTTACGCCTAAAAACAGGCTTCATCCCACCGACGTAACTCTACGTCGGCGTAGCGTGGGCGCATATTTACGCTGGACGCATGTAGCGCTCCCATTGATTTTGTATTCAAATATGCAAATGAGGGAGATACGGCGATTCACGAACGTATGTGCGCCCGGCGCAGGCTACGCGCGGTGCGCGTAAGTTTTACGTCCGGCCTAAAGTTATTTCCCATAAAGCAGGTGTAACTCAGCAACAGACATGCACAGGTCAGCTGGAGAGCAGCTGCAGCAGCACCGTTATGGACAAGCTGAGCAACCACACTTGCAGGACAACACATCTGTATGCCAACATGCCAGGGGCAGCCATGGTCATAGCACTACTGCATCCACAGGCACAGAGGAGGGCACGGGAGAGGATATACCGAACGTGCATGAACGTCTTTGGCATGGGGGAATCGGAGGTGTATCGCATCTTCAGATTCAGCCCTGATGCCATCCTGATATTAGCCACAGCCCTGCATGATGAAATCACCAGCCAAACAGAACACTCACATGCAGTGCAGCCACTGGTCAAGGTACTGGCAACACTCCATTTCCTCGCCAATGGATCTTTCCAACGTACAAGTGGAGTCGTGTCTGGGATGTCACAATCCACCATGAGCAGATGCGTGCACCAGGTTGTCCCTGCAATCCTCACATGCTATCAGGTATCGTACTTACCGAGGCCAAGATGCTGTGGACAGCTCACCTTTGCGAACCGGCGCTGACCGCCCCCTGGTGATGGGAACAGAGGGGGGAAAGCGCCAGAAGGCACCGGTACCGGAAGCGGGGTCACTGGATTGAAGTGCAGGTATGGGTGGACACAGGAAGCCACTGGTGACACCTGGTGGACAGGTGAGAAGTCCGGGTACACAGGATACTCAAGCAGGAAGTAGCAGAGAACAAGTCCAAAGGCAAGTCGGGGTCAAGGGCTGGAGAGACAAGCGTGTGTGCCCGTGCGCGTTCCTGTGCGCGTCCACGCACCTGTTGCGCCGCCGGACCGCGCATGCGCGCACCGCATAGGTAAGCGCGATAGCGCCGTTCTTCTGCGCATGTGCGCGAATCCGTGGCTGACAGAACTGGTGTCCTGACACACGCATGTCCCACCACATCATCAAACCCACCCATGAGCACCTGCGGCAGAAGGCAATGCAGGATTTCTACAGAATTGCCGGATTCCCATGCACCGTGGGGGCCATTGATTGCACACATGTGGCACTACGGCCCCCCCGTGCCACAGAGCACATATACCGCAATCGTAAATAGTGGCATTCCATCAACGTACAGGTGATAGCCGATGCCCATTGCCTCATATGGCACGTCCGTGCCAAACACCCAGGGGCCAGCCACGACAGCTACATATACCGTCAAAGCAACATCCCAACAGAATTCGAACAGAACGTGTACAGGGACAGCTGGCTGGTTGGCGAGTGACATGGGTGTCAGGCATGACTGTCTGACCCCATGATGCAGACATCACGAGGGGCACATGCACGACTAACATCCTCCTGTCTTTTCCCTTCCAGGTGACTCGGCATATGCACTTGGGCCCCATCTCCTGACTCCATACCGGAATCCCCAAACCAGAGGCGAGAGAAGATACAATGCTGCACACATACGCACCCGTGCAGTGGTGGAGCGCACATTTGGCATCCTGAAGTTGTGTTTCCGATGCCTGGATAAGTCCGGGGGGACCCTGTTGTATTCCCCAAACTTTGTGTGCCAGATCATCGGTGCATGTTGCGTGCTGCACAACTATGCTATGAGAAAGGGCCTGGAGATTGACATATGTGATGACCTGACCCCTGAACCAGACAGTACCCCCCTGCCTGAGGCTACCCCGTCTGCTGAGGGAACAGCAGTCAGGAGTTGCCTCGTGGAACGCATCTTTGCACGTTAAACACACACATTCATCATGGCACACGGACAATGCACGCATGCACACCACTGTGGTCCCTAGCTCACACACACCACATCCACCTCACATTGGTTTAGCCCAAGTCCACCGCACGGGTCTTGGTAACAGCAATGCCACGCCAAGGCCCCAATGATGTTGCTGTCCATTCATACCACATTCACACGGTCGTGGGGATAACCTCTCCCTGACGACCCAAGGTGACATGCCTTGCTGGCAGGAATGTCTGGCGTGGGTCGGACACCGGCAGCAGATGGCCCAGCTCCCTCCAGCACATCTGTGGATGACAAAAAACATTCACATGTTGGTGGACCCACACACTTGTCACATGTTCCCTTGCACCCCCTCACATGCTACACACCGAATGGGGGATAAAACACACTTACCTCTCCTCAAGTCCTGGTCACTGGAGTCGAAGCCCGCCAGGCCCTCCACCTTCTCCTCCTCCAGACAGCTGGCGATCACCTCCTCCTCAGCTGTCAACTTCATAGAAGAAGTTGGTCCGCCTCCCGTGCCCCTGAGGTGCTTCCTTACCTTGGCCAGCTTCTCCCTGACCCGCCGTCTCATGTCATTAATTTTTTTAGTAATGTCTTTGGAGGTCCTGGTCTCATGCCCAAGAGCATTGATCTCCAGGGTGATCTTCTGGTAGATCTCATTCTTCCTTGCCTTGCTGGTCCTGGCACTCTGTGCGCCATGGAGGTACACATCATACTGCACTATTGCTGAGGTCAGGATCGCCCTTTCTTCCGATGAGAAATTTTTCTTCCTCCTCTCCCTGTCCACCTCAGCATCTGACATGGCTCCACAAAAGTACTGTGCTCCAGGGGGAAGACAAGGAAGCTGGTGTACTTTTGCGCTGGACGGGTGTATGGCTGGGCGTATTTATGTGCTCAGCGTAAGCCGGTGAGCCGGCGTACCTTAGGAAGTTGCACCGGCGTAGTTGTGAGCATGTGCATAGGGGTGCTGGGCATATGTCCACATCACGACGCATGCACCGTTCATGATACGCCGGGCGTAAAACATTGCACCACGCTCGGACCATCATTTGCATGGGGTCACACCCACTTCCACCTACGCCGGCCTGCGCCTTCAAAACCTACGCCACGCCGACACAGCGTGGGGAGCAAGAGCTTGCTGAATGTGGTGCTTGCCTCTCTGCGCTGCGTCAGCGTAGCATAAAGGAGATACGCTACAGTGGCATAAATATGCGCCGCTGTCTGTGAATCTGGGCCTATCTCTTGTCTTTAGGCCTTAGCTGCTGAAAACTTGTCAATATGGAGGACTTGTCACACAGTGAAAACAAGGCTTGTAATGGCTTAGGACCATGTGGGGTATGCTAGTGATGCAAGATGATCTGATGGAGATGAGAGGAGAGCTCAAATGAAAACTGTGGTAAAATTATGGAGATCTTCTGATTATTATTATTATACAGGATTTTAATAGTGCCAACGGTTTGCACAGCGCTTAACAAAATAAAGGCAGACATTACAGCATTACAGTTACAGTACAATTTGGTACAAGAGGAATCAAAGGACCCTGCTCATTAGAGCTTACAATTTAAAAAGGGAGGGTCAATTGATACAAAAGGTAATAGCTGTGGGGGGGTGAGCTGATGGAGGAAGTCAGGGCTGGACTGGGAAAGAAATTTGGCCCTGGACTTCATCCAGACTGGCCCACTTTGACAGGTCTCTCCCATGGTGGCGGAACAACTCCCGCACCTCCCCGGCCACCCCGCACCTCCCCGGCCACCCAAACGGCTGGTACTGGTACTCTTATAGGCAGTACCAGTGGGGAAGCTAGACATTATTTCACCTGGGACAAAGAATCAGTTTGGTGCCCCCCCCTTATGGGACAAGATTAGGCAGAAGTGAGAAACTCCCAGGCCATAGCTGTTGAGTCAGCTGTCATGCTCCTGTGTCGTCCCCCTGCTCCTCTGCTCCTCCCCCTGCTTCTTTGTTGCCCCCAGGTGAGTGCTGTGGGGAGGGAGAGGAGGTGAGCGCTACAGGGAGGGAGAGACAGAGGAGCGAAGGGGGGAGGTGGTCCGCTGTCACTGAAGCCGGCCCACTGAGCCATCGGCCCACCGGGAAACTCCCTGTAGTCCCAATGGCCAGTCCATCCCTGGAGGAAGTGAAATAATGTATTAGTTAGAAGCAGTATAGGCTTCTTTAAAGAGAAGGGTTTTCAGGGATCGATGGATAGATTAGGGAACAGTCGGACAGATTGGGGTAGGGAATTTCAAAGGAAGTGGAAAGGTCCAAGAGTAAGAGTACGGAATAATGACTGTTGGTTTTGGCTGTTAAGAAGTCGTTTGTGAGTTTTAGGAGAGCAGGTTCTATGGAGTGCTGTGGGCAAAATCCAGACTGAAGGGGATTAAGAAGGTTATTCTCAATGAGGTGGTCGCTCAGTCGGTTGTAGACTAAACATTCAGGGAGTTTGGAGGCAAAAGGGAGTAAAGAGATGGGTCTTAGGTTGTTAAGATTGGTGGGGTCTAGTGAGGCTTTTTTTTGTATGGGAGTCACTACTAGCACATGTTTTAGAGGGTTGGTGAAGATGCCAGTAGAGCGTGAGAGGTTGAAGATATGAGTTAAAGAGTGTAGGATAGAGCCAGATGGTGATCGTAGTATTTGAGAAGTTACATAGTTACATAGTTACATAGTTAGTCAGGCTGAAAAAAGACACAAGTCCATCCAGTTCAACCACAAAAAATAAACAAACAAAATAAAAAAACACAGTACAATCCCATACACCCAACTACATACCCACAGTTGATCCAGAGGAAGGCAAACAACCCCAGCAGAGCATGATCCAATTTGCTACAGCAGGGGAAAAAAATTCCCTCCTGATCCCCCGAGAGGCAATCAGATTTACCCTGGATCAACTTTACCTACAAATCTTAGTACTCAGTTATTTTATGTACATTTAGGAAAGTATCCAGGCCTTTCTTAAAGCAATCTACTGAGCTGGCCAGAACCACCTCTGGAGGGAGTCTGTTCCACATTTTCACAGCTCTTACTGTGAAAAAACCTTTCCGTATTTGGAGGTGAAATCTCTTTTCCTCTAGACGTAAAGAGTGCCCTCTTGTCCTCAGTGTTGACCGTAAAGTGAATAACTCAACACCAAGTCCACTGTATGGACCTCTTATATATTTGTACATGTTGATCATATCCCCCCTAATTCTCCTCTTCTCAAGAGTGAATAAATTCAGTTCCTCTAATCTTTCCTCATAGCTGAGCTCCTCCATGCCTCTTATCAGTTTGGTTGCCCTTCTCTGCACTTTCTCCAGTTCCCTGATATCCTTTTTGAGAACTGGTGCCCAAAACTGAACTGCATATTCCAGATGAGGTCTTACTAATGATTTGTAGAGGGGCAAAATTATATCTCTGTCTCTGGAGTCCATACCTCTCTTAATACAAGAAAGGACTTTGCTCGCTTTGGAAACCGCAGCTTGGCATTGCATGTTATTATTGAGCTTATGATCTACCAAGACCCCCAGATCCTTCTCCATTACAGATCCCCCCAGTTGTACTCCCCCTAGCATGTATGATGCATGCATATTCTTAGTCCCTAAGTGCATAACTTTACATTTATCTACATTAAACCTCATCTGCCACTCAGTCGCCCAATTAGACAGAGCATTGAGGTCGGCTTGTAAATTGGAGACATCCTGCAAGGACGTTATTCCACTGCATAGCTTGGTGTCATCTGCAAAGACAGAAATGTTACTTTTGATCTCAGACCCAATATCATTTATAAATATATTGAAAAGTAAGGGTCCCAGCACTGAACCTTGGGGTACACCACTGATAACCTTGGACCATTCAGAGTAAGAATCATTAACCACAACTCTCTGAATTCTGTCTTTCAGGCAGTTTTCTATCCATTTACAAACTGATATATCCAATCCTGTAGACCTTACCTTACACATGAGCCGTGTGTGGGGAACTGTATCGAACGCTTTTGCAAAATCCAAATATATCACGTCCACAGCCACCCCTCTGTCCAGGGTTTTACTTACCTCTTCATAAAAGGAAATCAGGTTTGTCTGACAACTTCTGTCTTTCATGAATCCATGCTGTCTGCTGCTTAAATAGTTTTTTTTCCAGCAAGAACTCATCCATGTGGTCTTTTATTAAACGTTCCAGTATCCAGTAGAAGTGAAAGGGATCTGTTAAATGGAACTAAAAATGGGTGTGCCACATCCCAAAAACTATTGGGAAGAGAAACAAAGACCTGGAGTGGGACTTTGAAGGCACTACCGCAAAAATAATAATAGTATTGAAGTAAATAAATAATATTTATTGAAAACACATATATAAATAGTACAAAAGCATAAAAATTGCAATACAGATATGGATTCTTAAAACCATTGCGTTTTGGAAAACAGGATTTTTCTTCCTTCATCAAGGTAATAACTTTCACATCTATAAGAAATGCAATATAATCAGGGGACAATTTGTACAACAATACATCTATTGACAAAGTCTATAGTGCATCTAGCCCATCAAAGTACTTGTCACTTACATCCTTATTGTTGGAAATGCAAACAAGTATCCAAAAGGTTAAAAAGAGAGTTTTAACACGGCAGTGCATGTCCCTTCATGCAGTCCATCCACTGAGTCAATGTTGGTAATTAGCAGACAGGAGAAAACCTCAGAACATGACACTTCTGGACTCCACCATCCCCAGGAGTCCAGGCTTGCAAGGGAGAACTCAGAGAGTGCAGGTGTGCACTGTGAAGTGGCTAGAGAAGCTGGAGAGTGCAGGCTGCACTGTGAAACCCCAGAGACCTGAGTCTAAGGTTGCTGACAGGAGTCAGGAGAGCTCCATGCTGGAGCCTGAGCAGTTGTGCTACTGCTGACAAGAGCCAGATGGCTTGGTATTTTCTTTGGCACATATAAGCCAGGAGGCTGAAGGTACCGTTCTGTGTGGACAGTGAAAACCCCCTGCGTGGGAAACCTATGTTTGGATTTTGTTATTTTTGCCTTTTCAATAAAAGTGGGCCAACAAGCCCTTAAACATAGTTCCGGACTGGCGTGAATCGCTTAAAATCGCATATCCCACTTGAACTAAACACCCCCAATATTACAATATTTATACACTGTATTGAGTTTAGCTGGATCCGCTCTTCCTAATATACTGACAGGCAGGCAGGTGATTGTGCTAGCTTCAGTATTTTCACGTGGTGTACTGTCTGTGTCCTCTGCACAGTGTGCACCTAAAGCTACGTCAATAGATTTGCTGGTGTTTCTCATATTAATTCCTACAGGCAGAGATCTGCTCATAATAATACCACAGGCAGGGGATCATTCTGCAAGTATTTTCATGTGGTGTACTGTCTGTGTCCTCTGCACAGTGTGCACCTAAAGCTATGTGCTGTGTGTACTCTCTGTGTCCTTTGCACAGTGTGCACCTAAATCTA
The DNA here is from genome assembly GCF_905171775.1 of Rana temporaria. NCBI lineage: Eukaryota > Metazoa > Chordata > Amphibia > Anura > Ranidae > Rana > Rana temporaria. The sequence goes on along the minus strand of NC_053493.1, from coordinate 191,330,266 downwards.
CGTAAAGCTGGTGTTCTCATATTAATTCCTACAGGCAGAGATCTGGTCATATTAATACCACAGGCAGGGAATCATTCTGCAAGTATTTTCACGTGGTGTACTGTCTGTGTCCTCTGCACAGTGTGCACCTTAAGCTATGTCAATAGATTTGCTGGTGTTTCTCATATTAATTCCTACAGGCAGAGATCTGCTCATAATAATACCACAGGCAGGGGATCATTCTGCAAGTATTTTCATGTGGTGTACTGTCTGTGTCCTCTGCACAGTGTGCACCTTAAGCTATGTCAATAGATTTGCTGGTGTTTCTCATATTAATTCCTACAGGAAGGGATCTGCTCATATTAATACCACAGGCAGGGGATCATTCTGCAAGTATTTTCACGTGGTGTACTCTCTGTGTCCTCTGCACAGTGTGCACTTAAAGCTATGTGGTGTGTACTGTATGTGTCCTCTGCACAGTGTGCACCTAAAGCTACAGTAGGTGAACCCGATTTTGTGTCAATCTCGCTCTCTTTCTCGGCGAGATTGAGCACCTACGAGCCCCATCGCGGGAGCCAGCGCCGAGCTGGCTTGCCGCGATGGAGACAGAGCCGTCATAGAAGCGACGGGAGATCCGACTTGGATTCCCGCCAATTCTACACGTGTGCAGCGTTTGTTATGAATCCTGAGGGGGAAGTCCCCGCCGGATTTTAAATAAAAATCCGGCATGGGTTCCCCCCTCAGGAGCATACCGGGCCCTTAGGTCTGTTATGGGTTGTAAGGAGAGCCCCCCTACGCCGAAAAAAAACGGCGTAGGGGGTCCCCCTACAATCCATACCAGACCCGTATCCAAAGCACGCTACCCGGCCAGCCAGGAAGGGAGTGGGGACGAGCAAGCGCCCCCCCCCCCCTCCTGAGCCGTACCAGACTGCATGCCCTTCAACATGGGGGGGGTTGGGTGCTCTGGGGCAGGGGGCGCACTGCGGCCCCCCCACCTCAGAGCACCCTGTCCCCATGTTGATGAGGACAGGGCCCCTTCCCGACAACCCTGGCTGTTGGTTGTCGGGGTATGCGGGCGGGAGGCTTATCGGAATCTACGTGGTAGGTATCACATGGGTAGGTACAGAGCATGATGGGACTGTGAGGCCTATATAGGTCCGATGCAAGGCGCGCATCCGTCATTTAAGCGAGAAGAACCAGCGTGTCAACATCGGAAGAAGAAGAGAAGTGAAGAACATGACGTCACAGCGCGGAAGAAGAACTCACAGCACGGAAGGAGAAGAAGACGTACAGCACGGAAGAAGGCACCGGACAGCGAGACGAAGAACCGGGGTGCACCGAGTCAACAGCGGAGAGCGGCGAACATAGAAGGAGACCCCCGGAGAGCCGAGAAGACCCGTCGGGATAGCGGAAGAAGAAGCCCCCCCGCCGAAGACGCTGGAGGAAACCCGCCGGGGGGTGGGGGCTTTTTTAAAAGCGACCCCCCCCCCGGCGGTGGAAGAGAACCAGACGGCGGCCCCCACCCACCCGAAGACGTCAAAGAAGAAGCTCCCCCTGGTAAAAGAGCTAATAAAGAAGACAGGGGGGGCCTCCGGAGCAGACTAATAAAATATTTTAATACCCTGTGTGGTTTATTTGTGTTTTTACCACTTTTCTTGCAGGTGAATGGGTAGGGGTACGATGTACCCCATACTCATTCACTTAGGGTGGGGGGCCGGTATCTGGGGGCCCCCTTATTAAAGGGGGCTCCCAGATTCCGATAAGCCTCCCGCCCGCATACCCCGACAACCAACGGCCAGGGTTGTCGGGAAGGGGCCCTGTCCTCATCAACATGGGGACAGGGTGCTCTGAGGTGGGGGGGCCGCAGTGCGCCCCCTGCCCCAGAGCACCCAACCCCCCCATGTTGAGGGCATGCAGCCTGGTACGGCTCAGGAGGGGGGGCGCTCGCTCGTCCCCACTCCCTTCCTGGCTGGCCGGGTAGCGTGCTTTGGATACGGGTCTGGTATGGATTGTAGGGGGACCCCCTACGCCGTTTTTTTTCGGCGTAGGGGGGCTCTCCTTACAACCCATAACAGACCTAAGGGCCCGGTATGCTCCTGAGGGGGGAACCCATGCCGGATTTTTATTTAAAATCCGGCGGGGACTTCCCCCTCAGGATTCATAACAAACGCCGCACACGTGTAGAATTGGCGGGAATCCAAGTCGGATCTCCCGTCGCTTCTATGACGCGCTTGCTGGGATGTGCTGTCACTATTCCAGTGTCGGCGAGATCTCGGCACCATGTCGCCGAGATTTAGCGCGATGCTGTCGTGCTAAAAACACAATATCACAAACACCTACTGTACATCAATAGATTTGCTGGTGTTTCTCATTTTAATTCCTACAGGCAGGGATCTGCTCATATTATCACCACATGCAGGGGATCATTCTGCAGGTATGCATCACAATGCAAAGCTCCGCATGTGCAGGGCGCTGCTGTCTCTCAGCATTATTCCAAAAGTTCTTTGGTGTGGGCCTTTTTTGACTGGATCTTAGACTCCGCACCCTGGGGAATCTTGGGCTCAAGCTTCCCGTAGGGTCCCTGTTTGTGCCCCAGTGAACCTCTCCCCCATATCCACTCTGTGGTCCATCCGCAGCAGTCTGCTATAGGGTTCACTACCTTATGGTGCACCCCTGACTCCAATGGGGTGCACTTGTCATCTGGCCACAGGTGACCTGACAGTTTGATCAGCCATGAACCTGGCGGACGTGCCACTACCTGCAGATGATCCATTGCAGGGCATAGTCTGCAGACTTGAGACTCATGAATCAAATCAGACTCAAGTGATGCGAATCCTTCAGGATCTGGCTTCCCGCTTCGAGCAGCTCCAGACCTCTTTGGGAACCCCGAATCAGCAACCTCAAGTACAACCAGCGGCTGCACCTATCACACCAGTCACAGAGTCGCATTCACTAAAACTACCACCTCCATTCTGTTTTTCTGTGGACTCCAAAGCCTGCAGGGGGTTTCTTAGCCATGTTGAGCTTCAGCCTCAAAACTTCCTGTCTGATCAGGCAAAGGTAGCCTATATCATTTCCCTCCTTTCCGGTGAAGCTTTAGCCTGGACTGCCCCCCTGTGGGAGAAGAATGATCTGGTGGTTTCTAGCCTGTCCGACTTCTTGAAGCTCTTTCGTAATGTCTTCGAGGAGCTGGCTCTGGTTTCTTCAGCGGCTAGTGCTCTTTTACGTCTCCGCCAAGAATCCCGTTCTGTGGGACAATATGCTCTTCAGTTCCGTATCCTCTCAGCTGAATTGAGCTGGAACAATAAGGCCCTGGTCGCTACCTTTTTACATGGCCTCTCTGACCGAGTGAAAGACGAATTGGCGGGAAGAACCATCCCCGCCGGTGTGCACAATGTCATTTCCTTGTGCAATCAGATCAATATTCGTTTTCAGGATTGGTCCATAGAAAAAAGACGCCATCACTCCCTAGGCCCTAACCAGTCTGAACTCCCCTCACTTCATCCAGTGGAGCATCATCTTCCTGCTGAGGAACCTATGCAGCTGGGCCGGACCAGATTAACTCCAGAAGAACGTGCTAGGCAAAGAAATCTGGGCGTGTGTCTCTGTTGTGGAGGCATGGGTCACTTTCGTGACTCCTGCTCGCTGCGCCCGGGAAAGGCTCGGGTCTAGTACATTTAGAAGGTGGAGTATTGGATCCAGAAACATCACCTTCCCGTCTTCTTCTTCCAGTGTCCCTTCATGTAGGCACTTCTCCTCAAACGATCCTTGCATATCTGGATTCTGGGGCTGCCGGCAATTTTATGGACTGGAGAACTGCTTCTTCTATGAAGCTAACCCTTTCACCCCTCACTACACCGTTGGTAGTCAGTGGGCCCTATTCGCTTTCAGACGCTACCTATTAGGATGTCGGTAGGGATTCTCCAACAGGAGTGGATATCCTTTCTCATTCTACCCAAAGCCTCTACTCCCATTGTATTGGGCCTTCATTGGCTACAGCTCCACTCTCCCCATGTGGACTGAATCTCTGGGCAGATCCTGGCTTGGGGTTCCTCATGTTTCTCGTCATGTCTTCTCAAGGTGGCCCCCAAGGAGAGGCTTCCGGTTCCTACCACATTTGTATCTTCTGATCTTCCCGCTGCATACAGTGATTACCGGGATGTGTTCTGTAAGAAATCAGCTGAGGTGCTCCCTCCCCACAGGTCTTTTGACTGTGCCATTGACCTTGTCCCAGGAGCAACACTGCCTAGGGGTCGTACCTACCCTTTGTCTATCCCAGAGACCCAGGCCATGTTGAAGTATGTCGCAGATAATCTTGAAAGAGGTTTCATCCGGAAATCCTCATCGCCTGCAGGAGCAGGGTTCTTTTTCGTTGTCAAAAAGGATGGTACCTTGAAACCCTGCATCGACTATCGAGGGTCAAACGCTGTTACTATTAAAAATCGATACCCCTTACCCTTAATTTATGAGCTATTCGATAGGTTGAAGGATGCCTCCATTTTCACCAAGTTGGATCTCAGGGGCGCGTACAACCTCATTCGAATACGAGAGGGTGACGAATAGAAGACTGCATTTAACACTCGAGACGACCATTACAAATACCTGGTTATGCCTTTTGGGTTGTGTAATGCCCCAGCTGTGTTTCAAAATGTTGTCAATGAAATCTTCAGGGACTTGCTGTACCAGATTGTTGTCATCTATCTGGATGACATTCTTATCTTTTCGGAAAATCTGCTCGTCCACAGAAACCATGTCTGCACTGTACTTCAGCGCCTTAGATAGAATAATCTCTATGCCAAGCTGGAGAAATGTTACTTTGAATGTTCTGAGGTTTAATTTCTGGGATGCTTTGTCTCAACAAGTTTGGGTCTTCGTATGGATCCTGGGAAGGTCTCGGCCATTACCAACTGGCCTCTTTCTGCTAGCCTCAAGACCACACAGCACTTTCTTGGATTCACAAATTATTATAGGCAGTTCATAAGGAATTACTCTTCCATTGCCGCGCCTATTATCGCTTTGACCAAGAAGGGTGCTAATGCCAAAGACTGGCCTCCCAAAGCTGTCTCTGCGTTTCACGACCTGAAACAGGCCTTTGTTTCTGGACCTCTCTTGAGGAGACCCAATCCTGGGGATGCATTCTTTATTGAAGTGGACGCTTATTCAATGGGGGTGGGAGCTGTGCTTCTTCAACTTTTTGAGAAGAGACGTCAACCATGTGCGTTCTTTTCCAATAAATTTTCCCAGGCTGAGAGAAATTATCGGTGACCGGGAACTTCTCGAAATCAAGCTGGCGTTATGACGCATACACACTGTCGTGTTTTGTGATGAAATAAAACAAAGTTTTTAAAAACGTCATTTAAAATGAACGTGTGTGGGCTTCACATCGTTTTTTTGGCTTCTAAAAAACGACCAAAAAAAATTCGAACATGCTTAAATTTTTTATGTCGTTTTTCAAAATGTCGTTTTTTGTGTCATAAAAAATTATCGTGTGTGGGCTAAAACAACGTTTTGAACAACGTTTTAAACCCGCGCATGCTCAGAAGCAAGTTATGAGACGGGAGCTTGAATGGAACAGAGTGCCATCGTACGTGTTGTACGTAACCACGCTTTGCTAGAGCATTTTCAGAAAACGATGGTGTGTGGGCAACGTCGTTTTTTTATAATGAAGTTAGAAAAACAACGTTTTTTTTCATGATGAAAAACGTTGTTTTATTTCATCACAAAAAACGACCGTGTGTACGCGGCATAAGAAGAGTGGCGTCATCTTTTGGAGGATTCCCCTCACTCCATAACGATCTTCACCGATCGCAAGAATTTACAGTACCTACAGAATGCTAAACTTCTGAATCCCAGACAGGCCAGGTGGAGTCTCTTCTTATCCCATTTTAATTTCACGATTACGTACAAACCTGGTTCCTGCAACGGTCGGGCCGATGCGCTCTCTAGGTCCTTTGACACTTTGGACGAGGAGTCCACTCCTGAACCTGAGCCGATCATCCCAACCTCATGCATCTTTTCCCATTCTACCACCCTGGACTCAAAAATTCCTCCTGCTAAGACCTTTGTCCCCACTGAACTAAGAGCTAAGATGCTTCGTTGGGGATATAATTCCAAGGTGGCGGGCCACGCTGGATGCCTCCGGTCCTTCTTACTCATCAGTCGTCACAACTGGTGACCTAATCTCCGCTCGGATGTCAAAGACTATGTCAAGGCTTGTCATGTTTGTGCTCAGTCTAAATCCTCCACACAAGCTCCTGCTGGTCTCCTCATGCCCTTTCCCATTCCTAAGGAGCACTGGGCTCATATTGCTATGGATGTTATCACCGATCTCCCACTGCCTGAGGGTAATATGGTCGTTTGGGTGGTAGTCGATCGGTTCTCCAAGATGGCTCATTTTGTTCCTCTTCCTGGTCTTCCTTCTGCTCCTGCCTTGGTTCCCATTTTTATTCAATAAATTTTCCACCTCCATGGGGTTCCTTCTCATATTGTTTCCGACATGGGTGTTCATGTGTAAGGTAAGGTCTACAGGATTGCATATATCAGTTTGTAAATGGATAGAAAACTGGCTAAAAGACAGAATTCAGAGATTCGTGGTTAATGATTCATACTCTGAATGGTCTAAGGTTATCAGTGGTGTACCCCAAGGTTCAGTGTTGGGACCCCTACTTTTTAATATATTTATAAATGATATTGGGTCTGAGATCAAAAGTAACATTTCTGTCTTTGCAGATGACACCAAGCTATGCAGTGGAATAACGTCCTTACGGGATGTCTACAATTTACAAGCCGACCTCAGTGCTCTGTCTAATTGGGCAACTAAGTGGCAGATGAGGTTTAATGTTGATAAATGTAAAGTTATGCACTTGGGGGCTAAGAATATGCATGCATCATACATGCTAGGGGGAGTACAACTGGGGGGATCTGTAGTGGAGAAGGATCTGGGGGTTTTAGTTGATCATAAGCTCAATAATGGCATGCAATGCCAAGCTGCGGTTTCCAAAGCGAGCAAAGTCCTTTCTTGTATTAAGAGAGGTATGGACTCCAGAGAGAGAGGTATAATTTTGCCCCTGTACAAATCATTAGTAAGACCTCATCTGGAATATGCAGTTCAGTTGTGGGCACCGGTTCCTAAAAAGGATATCGGAGAACTGGAGAAAGTGCAGAGAAGGGCAACCAAACTGATAAGAGGCATGGAGGAGCTCAGCTATGAGGAAAGATTAGAAGAACTAAATGTATTCACTCTTGAGAAGAGAAGCATAAGGGGTGATATGATCAAAATGTACAAATATATAAGGGGTCCATATAGTGAACTTGGTGTTGAGTTATTCACTTTACGGTCAACACTGAGGACAAGGGGGCACTCTTTATGTCTAGAGTATCTCCAAATACGGAAAGGTTTCTTCACAGTAAGAGCTGTGGAAATGTGGAACAGACTCCCTCCAGACATGGTTCTGGCCAGCTCAGTAGATTGCTTTAAGAAAGGCCTGGATTCTTTCCTAAATGTACATAATATAACCGAGTACTAAGATTTGTAGGTACAGTTGATCCAGGGTAAATCCAATTGCCTCTCAGGGGATCAGGAAGGAATTTTTTCCCCTGCTGTAGCAAATTGGATCATGCTCTTCTGGGGTTTTTTGCCTTCATCTGGATCAACTGTGTGTATGGAGTTGGGTGTATGGGATTGTACTGTGTTTTTTATGTTGTTTGTTTATTTTTTTGTGGTTGAACTGGATGGACTTGTGTCTTTTTTCAACCTGACTAACTATGTAATTTACATCACGGTTCTGGAGAGCCTTTTGCAAATCCCTCAATATTGTCTTGGATTTTTCCTCTTCTTACCATCCTCAATCCAATGGACAGACTGAGAGGGTTAATCAGGAGTTAGAGTTTTTTTTTTTCGCACCTAAGGCCCCGTACACACGACCAAACATGTCTTCAGCAGACATGTTCGGTCGTGTGTAGGCCAGAGCGGACAGGATTCCAGCATACATTTGCCCGCCGGGCCTTTTCCCAGCGGGCAAATATTTCCGGACTTGTTTTAAAACGGCCCGCTGGAATCCTGTCCCCTCGGACATGTTCGGTCGTCTGTACAGACCTACCGTACATGTCCGAGCGCCCGCCATCCCTCGCATGCGTCGAATGACTTCGACGCATGCGTGGAAGCATTGAACTGGCAGGGCCGCCCACGTCGCCGCGTCATCGTCGCGGCCACGCCCCGCGTATTGTTTACGCGCGGATTTCTGTATGATGGTGAGTACAGCCACCATACAGAAATTCCCAGGGCAGACATGTACGGTGAAAACGGTCCGGCGGACCGGTTTCATCGTACATGTATGCTCATCTGTACGCGGCCTTAGTCTCTGCTCATTATGATGATAGGTCCTCTCTACTTCCGTGAGCGGAATTTTCCTCCAGATTTTCCAGCTTTGGCCTTGGCTCAGGAGTCCTTCAATTCTATCTGGAGTGACGTTCATGATTCCCTCCGGGCAGCTGCCGACAAATTCAAAGGCTTTGCTGACCGCCACAGGCGTAAACCGCCTTCTCTTTAGCCAGGGGACAAAGTCTGGCTCTCCACCAGGAACATCAAGCTCCGAGTTCCTTCTCTGAAGTTTGCTCCAAGATTCATTGGTCCATACAGTATAACGTCTAAACTGAATCCGATTTGTTTCAGACTCCAGATTTCCAAAAGCCTCAAAATTGCTAACTCCTTCCATGTTGCTCTTCTGAAGCCTTTAGTCCTCAATAGGTTCTCTCGTCCCCTCCCTACCATGGCGCCGGTCTCTGACGATAATCAGGAGTACGAGGTCAGTCAAATTCTGGATTCCCGACTCTGTAGAGGCGCTCTTCAGTACCTTGTTTATTGGAAAGGGTTTGGCCCTGAGGAGAGGTCTTGGATCACTGCATCTGAGGTCTTTGCACCTCGTCTGTTAAAAAAGTTTAGCTGAAGTTCCCCTCTAAACCTGGGCCCAAGCGGGGAATAGGGATGAGCCGAACACCCCCCTGTTCTGTTCGCACCAGAACCTGCGAACACACCAAATGTTCATGTGAACTTTAGAACCCCCGTTAAAGTCTATGGGACTTGAACATTTGAAATCTAAAGTGCTAATTTTAAAGGCTAATATGCAAGTTATTGTCCTAAAAAGTGTTTGGGGACCTGGGTCCTGCCCCAGGGGACATGTATCAATGCAAAAAAAGTTTTAAAAACTGCAGTTTTTTCGGGAGCAGTGAATTTAATAATGCTAAAAGTGAAACAATAAAAGTGAAATATTCCTTTAAATTTAGTACCTAGGGGGGATGTAAAGTTAGCATGCGAAATAGCGCATGTTTCCCATACTTAGAACTGTCTCTGCACAAAGTGTAATTTCTGAAAGAAAAAAAGACATTTAAAACTGACTTGCGGCTATAATGAATTGTCAGCTCTGGCAATTCAGAGCGAATTCATTCATAGAAAAAAAAAAGCGTAGGGGTCCCCCCAAATTCAATTACCAGGCCCTTCAGGTCTGGTATGGATATTAAGGGGAACCCCGCCGTCGATTAAAAAAAAATGACGTGGGGTTCCCCCTAAATATCCATTCCAGACCCTTCAGGTCTGGTGTGGATTTTAAGGGGAACTCCACCCCAATTTTTTTTTTAAAATGGCGTGAAGTTCCCTCAAAAATCCACACCAGACCCCTTATTCAAGCACGTTAACCTGGGCAGCGGCAGAAAAGAGGGGGGACAGAGTGCAGCCCCCTTCTCCTGAACCGTACCAGGCCACATGCTCTCAATATGGGGAGGATGTCCCCATGTTGATGGGGACAAAGGCCTCATCCCCACAACCCTGGCCGGTGGTTGTGGGGGTCTGCGGGTGGGGGGCTTATCAGAATCTGGAAGACCCCCTTAACAAAGGGGACCCCCAGATCCTGCCCCCCCCTATGTGAATTGGTAATGGGGTACATTGTACCCCTACCATTTCACGAAGGAAGTGTAAATAGTTGTAAAAAAACACACACACACCGTAGAAAAAAGTCCTTTATTAATAAAAAAAAATAAAAATAAATCCAGCGGTGGTAATCCACTCGGTGCTGGCTCCCCACTCCAACGTTGTCAGTATCCAGCGATGGGTGATCTCCTCTCCGGTCCAGCGATGAGAAGATCGTCCGGTATCCAGAGCACAGCATCGCCAGCCGCCTCTCTCCGCCGGACACAGCCCGGCGAATGACGCGGCTGAAGCTGTGACATTTCTTTTATTGGTGAGGCGGGGCCACTCGTCACATGACCCCCTCCCTCTCTGACGCACCCTCTTCTACGTCACTGGGGAAGCCTGGCTTCCCCCTTGCGTCAGAGGGGGCGGGTCACGTGACGGGTGGCCCGCCTCACCAATAAAAGAAATGTCACAGCTTTAGCCGCGTCATTCGCCGGGCTGTGTCCGGCAGAGAGAGGTGGCCGGTGATGCCTGCGCACTGGATCCCGGACGATCTTCTCATCGCTGGACCGGAGAGGAGATCACCCGTCGCTGGATACTGACAACGTTGGAGCAGGGAGCCGGGACCGAGTGGATTACCACCGCTGCATTTTTTTTATTATTAATAAAGGACTTTTTTCTATGGTGTGTGTGTTTTTTACAACTATTTACACTTCCTTCGTGAAATGGTGGGGGTACATGGTACCCCATTACCAATTCACATGGGGGGGCAGGATCTGGGGGTCCCCTTTAATAAAAGGGTCTTCCAGATTCTGATAAGCCCCCCGCCCGCAGACCCCCACGACCACCGGGGGCTGCACTCTGTCCCCCCCTCTTTTCTGCGACCGGCCAGGTTAACGTGCTCGGATAAGGGGTCTGGTGTGGATTTTTTGGGGGAACTCCACGCCATTTTTTTAAATAATTTGGGGTGGAGTTCCCCTTAAAATCCACACCAGACCTGAAGGGTCTGGAATGGATATTTGGGGGGAACCCCGCGTCATTTTTTTAAAAAATTTACGGCGGGGTTCCCCTTAATATCCATACTAGACCTGAAGGGCCTGGTAATTGAATTTGGGGGGACCCCCACACTTTTCATTTCATTTTTTATGAATGAATTCTCTCTGAATTGCCGGGAGCCGACAATTCATTATAGTCAGGTTTTAAATGACTTTTTTTCTTTCAGAAATGACACTTTGAGCAATGACAGTTCTAAGTACGGGAAACGTGTGCTATTTCACATGCCTACTTTACACCCCCCCCCCCCTAGGTCCGAAATTTAAAGGAATATTTCACTTTTTTTGTTTCACTCTAAGCATTATTAAATTCACTGCTCCCGAAAAAACTGCCAATTTTAAAACTTTTTTTTGCATTGATACATGTCCCCTGGGGCAGGACCCAGGTCCCCAAACACTTTTTAGGACAATAACTTGCATATTAGCCTTTAAAATTAGCACTTTAGATTTCTCCCATAGACTTTAACAGGGTGTTCCGCGGCTTTTCGAATTTGCCGCGAACTCCCCAAATAGTTTGTTGTTCGCCGAACAGGCAATGTTCGAGTCGAACATGAGTTCGACTCAAACACAAAGCTCATCCCTAGCGGGGAAGGGGGAGGCCTCGTAAGAGGGAGGGTACTGTCATGGATATGTAGTATGTCTGGCAGCTTACCTTTTTCTCCATGTGTTCATTAAAGACCAGACTCTCTTATCTGGCTGCCTTTATCATCTCTCCTCCCTGTATGGCTTCACCCCAGGCCATCCCAGAACTCTATATTAACCAGTTTACTGCAGGTCTGCTTTGCTGATCAACGTTGTTTGTTAGCATTGTGTTCCTGCTTGCTGTGTGCTACGTTATTTCAGTGTACCGATTTTGGCTTGTCTAGGACTACTCCTGTTTGCCTGTGACCCTAACCCTCGGCCTGTCCCATGGTTATCCTTGTCTGCTTGTTGCCCCGACCTCGGCTTATCCCTCACTATCTCTTGTGCCCTGAGTGGCTGCTTCCCCTCTGTCCCTACGGAGCTTGACCTAGGGGACCCCGGGGGGCCGCGACCTGGATCCAGTTGCAGCGAAGGCCATCACTACTAGAGGCTCTGGTGAATACCAGCTGGATCTTAGACTCCGCGCCCTGGGTAATCTTGGGCTCATGCTTCCTGTAGGGTCCCTGTTTGTGCCCCAGTGAACCTCTCCCCCATATCCACTCTGTGGTCCATCCGCAGCAGTCTGTTATAGGGTTCACTACCTTGTGGTGCACCCCTGACTCCAACGGGGTGCACTTTTCATCTGGCCACAGGTGACCTGACAACTGCGCTCCAACTAGAGTATCTGTGAGGGGTTGCAGTGTTGTGGCACCAACACCAGTGCCTAAGGCCCAATTTTTCTGCCCCTGTTTAACAGGGGAGTAGGGATGAGCCAAACATACCTGCGTTCGGTTCGCACCAGAACGTTCGAACAGACCAATCGTTCGCGTGAACATTTAGAACCCCATTGAAGTCTATGGGACACGAATGTTCGAATTCAAAAGTGCTCATTTTAAAGCCCAATATGCAAGTTATTGTTGGAAAACATCTTTGAGAACCCAGGTCTTGCCCCAGGGAACATGAATCAATGGGAAAAAAAGTTTTAAAAACTGTGAAAAAAAAATTCTTTAAATATGGTACCTGCTGGGTGTCTATAGTAGTGGCACGTGTTTAGAAATGTCCCTGCACAACATGAGATTACTCTCAGAAAAAAGTAATTTAATACTGCTAGAGGCTTTAATGTAATGTTTGGTCCCTGCAATATGGATAAAAATCATTGAAAAAACATAGCATGAGTTTCCCCGCCACCACTCCCCCCAGGTCATTACAAGACCCAGTGCCGATCCTGACCTCCCTGGGGCCCTAAGCAAAATGACATGGCACATTCAAAATGAGAATCGGGGGGGCGCTGACGACAGTGACATGTCACATTAAAGAAAGTTGAGAAGCGGGGTGAGGGGGTGTTCTGCTGTCCGAAATGACTCAGCCAGCGAGTTTAGAAGCGGGATGAGGGGCGAAAATGACTTCTCACCAGGCGGGGCCTCTAGTAATTTGGGGGGCCCTTTGCAGCTTTGCGGGGCCCTAAGTGGCTTGCATAGTGAGCCTATAGCGAGGATTGGCCCTGACAAGACCTTTTGGCCCTATATACTGTAGATTTCTTAAGTAGAATCAGAACCATGTCATACTTTGCTACTGCATATTGCACAATTTCCTAAAGAGACCCTCAACAAACTACATGACACTTGTGCCTGATGAGGCCACTGATGTTCCAGTGGTGGTGGCCAGTGAGACTGTCTATACAGGCTTGGCCACCCAAAGTGCACGTGCTGTGCGGCAACAATATGTCGATTATTTTAGGGGTGGGGGAGGGTACATTACAATGCCAGATCTTGGCTCAATAAATTATTTTTTTGGGAAAGAAAAATTCGAGAAAAAAGGGGGGTTGCCATCCGGGGCCCCCTTTGAACAAATTCTGTGAAGAACTCCTGTTCTCTGAAGGCCTCCATTATTTCTGAAAGTCAAAATTTAGCAAAAAAAAACTAATGTCAGTCAAGCCTTAGCTTTCTCCCCATATCTAACCCACAAACTCATCCACTGATCATAGAGTCCAAAAATCAAGTTTCGTATCGTCGTACTGCACAATCGTTTTTCCGACGTTTTCTACCGATTGTGAACGACGTTCTCATTCACGCAATATCCCTTTATACACTGCGCATGTGAGAAGCTCTGCATGTTTTCACGCCCATGACGATCGTTCTAGTGATTGACACGCCCCTTTTCAGTCGGTCAATGCAAGAGTCTGAAGACATGATGGAGGAGAGACAGCAAGCTGCAACCAGGCAGGAGAGAGGCCAGGCACACACCAGGAGGAGCAGGAGGTACAAAGCCACCAACATGAGCTTCGACGAGATGGTTGAGATGGTGGCTGTTCTTAAAAAGGAGGACTACGACGGCAAAAAAGGGCCTTACAAGAACCCCAATAAACTCAAGGCCCAGATCATGGAGAAGGTACAGAGGACTCTCCATGCAAAATTTGGGGTGCAGAGGTCCAGGGAGCAGTTGCGCAAGAGATGGTCTGATTTGAAACTACGAGAGCCCGAAGCAGCTGGAGAGAATTTGAAGAGTCCGCAGAAGACGTAAGTAATTTTCATGTGTACTCTGAATATTTGTTTTTATTATTTTGCGGCATGTGCTTTTTATTTCAGGTTGTGTATATATAGAGTTCAAGAATAGATGTTTCAAGGTTCATGTTTGTGGGCATAATAATTGGTTGTTCATTCTATTTAAGATCTTTTTATGTGAGACCAATTTTTTATTTAATGTAGATGTGTTATTAACTAGATTTAAATAATCCAACTTAAGTCAATATACAGTAAAAGGAGAGTATGCTCAGCACAGCAGTTTATTACACATATGGTTGGCATGGCCGATCCGCCCTATAGTCTCACTATGCAAGCCGCTTAGGGCACCGCAAAGCTGCGAAGGGCCCCCCAAATAACTAGAGGCCCCTCCTGGTAAGAAGTCATTTCCCCCCCCTCACCCTGCTTCTCAACTCGCTGGCTGCATGGGAGAAGAGGCAAGAAGTCAGCACCCCTTGCTTCTCAATTTAATGTAAGATGTCATTTCGGACTGCAGAACACCCCCTCCCCCCACTTCTCAACTTTCTTTAATGTGACATGTCACTGTCGTCAGCGCCCCCCGCTTCTCATTTTTAATGTGCCATGTAATTTTGCTTCGGGCCCCAGGGAGGTCAGGATCGGCACTAAGTGTTGGTCACAAGAACAACCTAGTTAGCATGTCATACAGAGGTGATCCAGTGTATACTTGTTGTTTTCCCATGTAGGAAACTTGTCCAAAGATAGAGAAATGCAGCAGCTTTGGTAATGGATAAAATCATGTGTTAAGCTTAGAAGGATTGTAACAACAGACAATTGTACAACACTTTTTAAAAAGAATGATTGATATTCCTCTTTCAGGCCTCTAATCTTTTTGATTAATCTATCCCTTTTTTTACAATCTCAAGCTGCAGCAGTGGAGCCGACCAACCCCACACAGTGCCAAGCCCCACCCTCGCCGGATGTGCAGGAAGTGCAAAATGCCACCACATCAGGTCAGTGTCATACATCACAGCTTCAGGTAATACATGTAGGCCTGCATAATTTTAATACTTGTTTTTATTCCAAATTTCAGGTGTACAAGCTGTTGGGAGCTTAGACACCTACAGTGCCCAGGTGCTAATTGGGGAGATATTGTCCTGCAGGGCACAAATAGAGGACACAAACCTCGCCCTCGAGAAGATCATAAAAAACAACAGAAAGGTGGACCAAAACCTGAAGAATCTTATTGATGTTCTGGGGAGGGTTTAAAAAAAAAAAAAAAAACAATAGATGTAGACAAGTATTTAAAAGCAAAAATATAGGGCCAGATCCTCAAAAGGGATACGCTGGCGTATCTACTGATACGCCGTTGTATCCCTGTTTCTATCTTTGGAACTGATCCACATAATCAGTTTCCAAAAGATAGGCAGAAGATCCGACATGTGTAAGGGACTTACACTGCCGGATCTTATGATGCAGTACCGCATCCGCCGCTGGGGGCATTTCGAATCGAAATGCCGCTTCGCGTATGCAAATGAGTACTTACGGAGATCCACGAAGCGGTTTAGCTTCGTGAAATCTCCGTAAATACTTACGTTGCAATCGTAAAATTAGGGCTGCTTTTACAAAGTGTAAACTGTTTACACCTTGTAAAAGTAGACCCTTCTTACTCGCGACGCTGTTATTTTATTTATTTTTCTTTATTTTTTTCCGCCGTATCTTTTTTTTTTCCCGACGCAACTTTTTTTACCCGGCGCGATTCTCAAAACTCGGTGTAACGTAAAAACGTCAGGAAAATGATGTCGTGAGCATGCGCAGTACGTCCGTCGCGGGAGCGCGCCTAATTTAAATGGGACTCGCCCCATGAAAATAAGAACGCCTTGCGCCGGACGGATTTAAGTTACACAGCCGAAAATTTCTAGGTAAGTGCTTTGTGGATCGGGCACTTAGGTAGAAATTTTGCGGCAGTGTAACTTAAATCAGAATATTTAAGTTACGGCGGCTCTTTGTGGATCTGGCCCATAGTTCTTAAAAATAAAAAATAAAATAAACAATTTCTATTAAGATATTTAAAAAGAAAATAAAAATGACACATTTTAAGTGTGATACAATAAATATTTTTGGATACTCAACAATGTCTGGCTTCTTATTATATCAATGCTGCCTAAAAGAACAAATCTAGATTTGTGGTGTTTACATTGACAATGATGAGTATTTAGTACTGGAAAATAAACATGACACTATGATAACGTAGGAGAAAGCTAGAATGAACTCAAATTAGAAAAGAATCAAACAAAGAAAATTACTAGAACAGGGGCAGAAAAATTGGGCCTTAGGCACTGGTGGCGGTGTCACAACACTGCAACCCCTCACAGATACTGTAATTGGAGCGCAGCAGAGAGCCACATGCAAAGTATTGCATCAAAAATTGTTATTAGACGCCCCTGTTAAACAGGGGCATACAAATTGGGCCTTAGGCACAACACAACACTGCAACCCCTCAGATATTGTAATTGGACCGCAGCAAAGAGCCACATGCAAAGTATTGCATCAAACATTGTTATTAGACGCCCCTGTTAAACAGGGGCAGAAAAATTGGGCCTTAAGCACTGGTGGCGGAGCCCAGAAACAAAAAAATTCTTACTAGCTATCAGCAAGATCAGTGAGGAGGAAAAGAATATTCAGTCAGCAGCATAACAGGACAGTCACTCAGCATCAGCATAGGCAGTTTCCAAGGGATCTGTCATTTAAAAAAAAATCATTCAGTTACATCTGCATCAGGTGCTTGGTGTTGATCCAAGCCTGATTCATTTTTATGAAGGTCAGTCGATCAACGGAGTCGGTGGAGAGGCGCACCCTGTGATCGGTCACAAAGCCTCCAGCAGCACTGAATGTGCGTTCTGAAAGAACGCTGGATGCAGGGCAAGCCAGTAGCTCAATTGCGTACTGTGCAAGCTCTGGCCAGTGATCCATCCTCAAGACCCAGTATGCCAGAGGATTTTCGGTGGGGAAGGTGTCCAAGTTTGATCTTGCCCCTAGGTATTCACGCACCATGTAAACCAAACGCTGCCGATGGTTGCTGGAACCGTTCATACCTTGGGGCTGCGGACTAAAAAATTGTCTGAACGCATCGGTCAGACGGCCACCTTCTCCACCGCTCCTTCTGTGACTCACCGAAGCCTCAGCAACATGTTGTCCAGGAACAGGATTTGGTAATCCCCCAGGTTCTGGGAACGCGTTGCACAGAGCCTTCTGCAAGGCCTCACGAAGATGTTTCATCTTCTGCTCCCTCTGCGACGGCAAGATAAGCTCCGCAACCTTACTCTTGTAACGTGGATCAAGGAGAGTTGCCAGCCAGTAATGATCCCTCTCCTTGATACCACGAACACGAGGATCCTTACGCAGGCTTTGCAGGATCAGGGAGGCCATGCAGCGTAGGTTTGCTGAGGCATTCGGGGCACAGTCCTCTGAGTCACTGAGGATGACAGGATCTGCAGCCACCTCATCCCAGCCACGTAAAAGTCCACGGGTTCCTTGGGACTGTAAGTGATCCCTTGAAGACTGCTGCTGCTGAGTGCTAGGCTCCACCTCCATGCTGCTGATACAATCCTCCTCCTCCTCCTCTACCTCGTCCTCCTCGTCCTCTTCCTGTGTGGTAGGCGGGCATGCAGGACCACTGTCTGGATAAAGGGGGCCTTGAGAGGTAAGGAAGTCCTCCTCTTCCTCCCTCTGTTCTGACTCAAGGGCCCTGTCCATTATTCCATGTAGAGTGTGCTCCAACAGGTACAGTCTCACTGATGCATGCACTGTCACTGCTCACCATCCTTGTGGCCTCCTCAAATGGTGACAGGACAGTGCATGCATCCCTGATCAAGGCCCACTGGCGTGGGGAAAAAAAACAAGCTCCCCTGACCCAGTTCTGCTGCCATATTGGCACAGGTACTCATTGATGGCCCTCTGCTGCGTGGCCAATGTAGAGTTCCATCTGGTGGGCATGTCACAGATTAGGCGGTTCTTGGGCAGGTTGTATTCCCTTTGGAGGTCTGTCAGCCGAGCAGTGGCATTGTAAGACCTTCGTAAATGCACACAGACTTTCCTGGCCTGCTTCAGGACATCCTGTAAGCCCGGGTACCTGCCCAAGAACCGCTGCACCACCAAATTGAGAACATGAGCAAAACAAGGCACGTGGGTCAGTTTTCCCTGTCGCAGGGCAGAGAGGAGGTTGGTGCCATTGTCGCTAACCACCATTCCTGGCTTAAGCTGGCATGGCGTCAACCACCTCTGAGCCTGCCCCTGTAGAGCTGACAGAACCTCTGCACCAGTGTAGCTCCTGTCTCCCAAGCACACCAGCTCTAGTACCGCATTGCATCTCTTGGCCTGCATTCCTGCGTAGCCCCTCGTACGCCTACGGAGCACGGCTGGTTCAAAGGAAACATCAGCACAGGAAGAGGCCACAGAGGAAGTAGAAGAGGAGGGGTGGAGGAGAGAGGTGTGTCACAACCAGTAGTAGTGTTTTGGAGGCGTGGTGGTGGAACAACCTCCAACACTACTGTACCTTGCCCTGCGTCCTTCCCAGCTGCCAGCAGAGTCACCCAATGCACCGTGAAAGAGAGGTAACATCCCTGTCCATGCCTGCTGGACCATGAGTCAGCGGTAAGATGCACCTTACCACTGACTGCCCTGTCCAGCGAGGCATGGACATTGCCTTCCACATGCCGGTAGAGAGTGGGAATCGCCTTCCGTGAGAAAAAGTGCCGTTTGGGTACTTGCCACTGAGGTACCGCACATTCCACAAACTCACGGAAGGGGGCAGAATCTACCAACTGAAAAGGTAGCAGTTGAAGTGCTAGCAATTTCGCTAAGCTAGCATTCAACCGCTGGGCATGTGGATGGCTGGGAGAGTACTTCTTTCTGCGCTGCAGCAGCTGGGGCAGGGAAATGTGTCTGCTACCATCAGTAGATTTCCCGCATGTACTACTAGGTTGTGACACACCTATTTCTACACCTTCAGTCCTATCAGTGCAGGCTTCAGAGAGGACTGAGGGTCTAGTGGGGTTGGAGCTCCCAGCTGATGAGGGGCAAGGGGAGGTCTGCGTTGTTCTTTGGTGTGGGTCTTTCTGGTATGCTTGCCAACGAACTGCATGGCAGGTCGACATATGTCTGGTCAAGCATGTGGTGCCCAAGCGGGTGATGTTTTGGCCACGCGAGATACGCTTGAGACATATGTTGCAAATAGCAACGGTGCAATCCGATGCACATGTCTCAAAAAAGGCCCACACCAAAGAACTTTTGCAGTACCGTTGAGACGCAGCAGCGCCCTGCACAGGCGTAGCTCTGCGATGTAATGCAGTTGGTGTGCTGCCCTTAAGCTGTCCCCTGGAGGGCATCCTGCCTCTTTGGAGATGTGCCTGTGCCTCTTCCTCATCCTCCTCCTCCTCCTCCTCCTCCTCTTCCTCCTCTTCACTCCTATCAGGCACCCACGTAGAGTCAGTGACCTCATCATCCCCTCCCTCCTCATCACTGTCGAAAACCTGGCAGTATGCTGCAGCTGGGGGAACATGACTTCCAGATTGCTGTCCCGCTCGGGCACCCGCTCTCTCTGGGCTCACATCAATGGCCTCCTCTATCTGTGTTCCATCATCGGAGCCTTCAAAACGCTGCGCATCTTCATGTAGCATGTACCCAACACTGTGTTGAAACAGTTCGGGGGACTCCTCAGGAGGACATGGTGGGACTAGGGAAGGATTGTGTGATGCCATTGTGCAGAGGGAAGAGGACACCTTGGCAGCTGCTTTGCCACATAAACTAAGCTCAGCCTGGCTGAGAGAGGATGAGGAGGATGAGGACGGCTTGGTCATCCACTCTACTAATTTCTCTGCATGTTGAGGCTCAACACAGGTAGCTCCCGAAAAGAAGGACGAGCGTGTCAGACAGCCACATCCTGAAGAGGATGCACCGTGTCCACCACCAGCGTTGCCTCTAGATGCAGAGCATGCTTGCCCTTGTGACTCTCTGCCTTTCTTTGTTGTCCTTCCAGACATTTTAATAGCCTGCACAGGACAAAATCAGAAATAAACAGCACCTGTCCAGTAAGAGCAACTGCGTTTATGGGCAAAACCACAGCAAACGTGCAGTAAGATCGACTGCGTTTATGGGCAAAAACACAGCAAACGTGCAGTAAGATCGACTGCGTTTATGGGCAAAAACACAGCAAACGTGCCGTAAGAGCAACTGCGTTCATGGGCAAAACCACAGCAAACGTGCCTTAAGATCGACTGCGTTTATGGGCAAAAACACAGCAAACGTGCAGTAAGATCGACTGCGTTTATGGGCAAACACACAGCAAACGTGCAGTGAGATCGACTGTGTTTATGGGCAAAAACACAGCAAACGTGCAGTTAGATCGACTGCGTTTATGGGCAAAAACACAGCAAACGTGCAGTAAGATTGACTGCGTTTATGGGCAAAAACACAGCAAACGTGCAGTAAGATCGAATGCGTTTATGGGCAAAACCACAGCAATTTTGCAGTAAGATCGACTGCGTTTATGGGCAAAAACACAGCAAACGTGCAGTAAGATCGACTGCGTTTATAGGCAAAAACACAGCAAACGTGCTGTAAGATCGACTGCGTTTATGGGCAAAAACACAGCAAGCGTTCAGTAAGATGGACTGCGTTTATGGGCAAACACACAGCAAACGTGCAATAAGATCGACTGTGTTTATGGGCAAAAACACAGCAAACGTGCAGTAAGATCGACTGCATTTATGGGCAAAACCACAGCAAACGTGCAGTAAGATCGACTGTATTTATGGGCAAAAACAAAGCAAATGTGCAGTAAGATCGACTGCATTTATGGGCAAAAACACAGCAAATGTGCAGTAAGATCGACTGCGTTTATGGGCAAAAACACAGCAAACGTGCAGTAAGATCGACTGTGATTATGGGCAAAAACACAGCAAACGTGCAGTAAGATCAACTGCATTTATGGGCAAAAACACAGCAAACGTGCAGTAAGATCGACTGCGTTTATGGGCAAACACACAGCAAACGTGCAGTAAGATCGACTGCGTTTATGGGCAAACACACAGCAAACGTGCAGTAAGATCGACTGTGTTTTTGGGCAAAAACAAAGCAAACGTGCAGTAAGATCGACTGCGTTTATGGGCAAAAACACAGCAAACTTGCAGTATTTTTTTTACGTCATTTCCGTTCTGCTTTTTCCGGCGTATTGTTAAAGCTGCTATATGGTGGCGTACTCAATGTTAAGTATGGCCGTCGTTCCCGCGTATAATTTTGAAAATTTTACGTTGTTTGCGTAAGTCGTCCGTGAATGGGGCTGGACACCATTTACGTTCACGTCGAAACCAATGACGATGAAACCAATGACGCTCATTTGGAGCAATGCACCCTGGGAGTTTTTACGGACGGCGCATGCGCAGTTCGTTCGGCGCGGGGACGTGCTTCATTTAAATGAAACAAGCCCCCTACCTGCCGGATTTGAATTCCGCGCCCTTAAGCCGCTACCCCGCTGTAACTTATGGCGCAAATTCGTTGAGGATTCAAACAAATGCAAAGTAAGTTACAGCGGCGTAGCATATCTTACATACGCTGTGCCCTGTGCAGATGTATGTGGATCTGCCCCTATATATATAACCATCTTCTGAAATTCGAAATTCATATAGAATGAACTCAAATTCGAATAGAAAAAAGAATAATATATATATATATATATATATATATATATATATATATATATATATATATATATATATATATATATATATATATATATATATATATATATATATATATATATATTTTCTTTATTATTCTACTCTTCTAATATTTTTCTATTTGAATTTGAGTTCATTCTATATGAATTTTGAATTTCAGAAAATGGAAGATAGATTGAAGATAGATAGAAGAAGCCAGGTCATATTCTATTGTATTTGATTACATTCTATTAAATTCCATTCTGTTCTTTACTTTTCTTTGATTATCATTCTATTGTTTTAGCAACCTATATTCTATTTTATCGTATTCTTTTTTAGAAATTGATTTATATTTTTTAGATTTTGATTCAAATTTGCTTTCAATTTTCATTCGAATTTGTTTTCGAATCGAATTGTTTTCTAATTCGATTCGAATAGAATTTGTTTTCGAATTTGATCGAATTTTCTACCACTGTTCAACAATGGCATGTAATTACAATTCTTGATATAATAGTTCACAGCAGTGCGTTCCAGCGCCCACCAAGACTAACCGTGAGGGCTTACAGTGTTGTGGCAACACCAACACCTAGGGCCCAAATTTCTGCAGAGTATATACGGCAGGCCCCTACTTTCAAACATCCAACTTACAAACGACTCCTACTTGCAAATGGAAGGAGACAACAGGAAGTGAGAGGAAATCTACCCCTAGGAAGGGAAATTCTCTTCTGTAAGAAGTGTCTCCTGTCCACTGATGCTTTATCACCAATCCTTCTTTCACTAAAAAACCCAAATTTTCAAAAAAACATTTGTCATTGGGACAGAAATTGAGGTGAAATCTTCTGAACAGATGCGCACAGACAGCAAAACAAATGTTACAGGGGGTGATAACCCTTCTCCATGTTTTCCAAAAAGCTTAAAAATAGATATTTTGGCTGTAGCTACACTTTAAAAATGTACCAGTTCAAAATTACAAACAGATTCTACTTAACAACAAACCTACAGTCCCTGTCTTGTTTGCACCGCCTGTACACTGCTGTTCAAAGTATATAGGGCCAAATGGGCTGGTAATGACCTGGGGGAGGGGGGGGGGAACCCATGCTATTTTTCTCAATGATTTTCATCCATATTGCAGGGACCAGACATTAAAGCTGCAAGCAGTTTTAAAGGACTTTTTTCTTATAGTAAAGTAATTTTTTGCAGGGACAGTTCTAAACACAGGAAACACGTGCCACTTCACAGGCATACTATAGATACCCAGCAGGTACGATATTTAATCACTTAAGACCCAGACCTTTAGGCAGCTAAAGGACCCGGCCAGGTTTTGCGATTCGGCACTGCGTCGTTTTAACAGACAATTGCGCGGTCGTGCGACGTGACTCCCAAACAAAATTGGCGTCCTTTTTTCCCCACAAACAGAGCTTTCTTTTGGTGGTATTTGATCACCTCTGCAGGTTTTATTTTTTGCGCTATAAACAAAAATAGAGCGACAATTTAGAAAAAAATGCAATATTTTTTACTTTTTGCTATAATAAATATCCCCCAAAAATATATTAAAAAAAAAATTTCCCCTCAGTTTAGGCCGATATGTATTCTTCTACGTATTTTTGGTAAATTTTTGGTTTGCGTAAAATTTATAGCGTTTACAAAATAGGGGATAGTTTTATTGCATTTTTATTCATTATTATTTTTTTACTACTAATGGCGGGGCGTTCAGCGATTTTTTTCATGACTGCGACATTATAGCTGACACTTCGGACAATTTTGACACATTTTTGGGACCATTGTCATTTTCACAGCAAAAAATGCATTTAACATGCATTGTTTACTGTGAAAATGACAATTGCAGTTTGGGAGTTAACCACAAGGGGGCACTGAAGGGGTTATGTATGACCTAATATGTGTTTATAACTGTAGGGGGTGTGGCTGTAGGTGTGACGTCATCGATTGTGTATCCCTATAAAAGGGATCACACGATCGATGACGCCACCACAGTGAAGAACGGGGAAGCTGTGTTTACAGCTCTCCCCGTTCTTCAGCTCCGGGGACCGATCCCAGGACTCCAGCAGCGATCGGGTCCGCGGTTCCCGCGGTCCCGGTCACGGAGCTTCGGACCCATGGCTGGGCACTAGCACAGGACACTGTACGTGCATGTGCCCAGCCGTGCCATTCTGCCGACGTAAATGTGCAGAAGGTGGCCCTTAAGTGGTTAAAGGAATAAAAAATAAAATGTTTTCACTTTAAGTATCATTAAAATCACTGCTCCCGAAAAAACTTTTTTTTAAACTTTTTTTTGCATTGATACATGATCCATGGGGCAAGACCCGGGTCCCCAAACCTGTTTTATGACAATAACTTGCATATTGGCCTTTAAAATGTGCACTTTTGAATTCAAACATTCAAGTCCCATAGACTTCAATGGGGTTCTAAAGTTTGTGTGAACGTTCGGTCCGTTCGAAGGTTCTGGTGAGAACCGAATGGGGGGGTGTTCGGCTCATCCCTAACCCTGACCCCGACAACAGATCCTGGCTTCTGGCTTTCCTTTTTGTTTTCCAGCATGGCCTCTTCTTCCCTCACAATCTGGATTAGGTCTGGATACTTCAAGATGCCACAATCTTGCTGGGTTCTCAACAGGAGGGTGCTGGGGTCCAAGGGCTGGGCACCCCTCAAGACTTGCTGTGCTCGGATTTCATCCACCTTCCGAGGGTCTAGACCCTTCTTCAGCAAGATTTGGTGTATAATTTTATCCAAACGTCTTATGTACTCCGACAGCTTCTCTCCCACATTTTGATAAGTGTGCTCCAACTGGTAAATAAGATCATAAGCTTTCTCTGTGCACCCAAAAACATCTTGCAGAATGTTCAGATATGTTCAGATAGTGGTGATGGACGAACATCTGACGGGGCGGTTCGTGAAAGCTAACCGCAAACTGTCTAAAATATTCACAAACTGCAAGTTCGCGGCGAGCCCCATTGACTTTAATGGCAGGCGAACATTAAAAACCTGCAGGTCATATTTGCAGCCACAAAATACTTACTAGCTGTGCACAAATTGTCCCACAACATGGACACTAACCTACCAGAAGTTTTAAGCAAAAAAACGCATACAGAAGTAAGTGTCAGCCAATACAGGCCCCAAAAATTAGCCGACAGGCGTTCACCTGACAGCAAACAACTTTGTATTCTGTGGCTGGTGGTACATTAGGCATTCACCGGATACAGAAGTAAGTGTCGCTCATTACAGGCCCCAAAAAATAGCCCACAGGTGTTCACCTGACAGCAAACAACTTTGTATTCTGTGGCTGGAGGTACATTCATGTCTTCAGGCCTTTTATGCCACTGTATTTACCTAAGACAGGGAACATGAATTGTTATGGGTGGTGGTGGATATTTGTGGCCTGTCATGAGGAATTTGAATCAAACATGGTCTACTGGTCACATGTGTTGAATTCCTCCGAGATCCATGCCTCATTCATTTTTAGAAATGTGAGGTAGTTAACACTGTCGTGAGCTAGGCGAGTGCGCTTATCGGTCACAACCCCCCCCTGCTGCGCTGAACGTCCTTTTGGCCAGGACACTGGACGAGGGGCAAGCGAACAGTTCCATTGCAAATTGTGCAAGCTCTGGCCAGAGGTCAAGCCTGCCCACCCAGTAGTCCAGGGGTTCATCACTTCTCAGTGCATCCACATTGACCGTTAACCCGATGTAGTCGGACACCTGTCGGTCTAGGCGTTCCCTGATGCTGGATCCGGAGGACAGCTGTCGATAGGTCGGCTGAAAGAATAATCTCATATCATTAGTGACCAACACATCTTTAAACCGCTCTCTTCTTGCAGACGCTGTCGGATTGGTACCCGCAACTGTTTCTCTGTGAGTGGAAATTCCTCTGCCAGCACACAAAAAAGCAGAATGGAGCATTTCTCGAAACAAGGCCTGGAAGTACTGCATTCTGATAGCCCTCTGTGATGGTGGTAACATTTCCGCCATTTTTTGTTTGTACCGGGGGTCTAAGTATGTTGCCACCCAGTACTGGTCCTTGCCCTTTATACTTTTTATACAGGGGTCCCTAAAACACTGGAGCGTGAAGGCCCCCATTTGCACTAAACTGGAAGCGGTGTAGTGGCCTGGCTCCTGCTCATCATCCAGGATAATGTCATCCTTGTTCTCCTCCCCCAATCCACGGACAACACCAGGGATCCCAGAAAGGTTTAAAGCATGCTCAACTTGCTCCTCCTCATCTGCCCCGGCACTATCCTCCTCTGACTCCTCTTCAGACTTCGTTGTTGACTTGTTGACTTGTCTGTCGGTGGAGTAGCCCCCCCCGGGGAATTCATCCAGCATTGCGACTTCCTCATTTTCCTGCTCCTGCTCCTCCACGGCTTGATCAATGACATGACGCAATGCACGCTCCAGAAAGAAGGCGTAAGGTACAATGTCACTGATGGCACCCTGGCTGCGACTGACCAGTTTGGTGATCTCATCAAATGGCCACAGAAGTCTGCATGAGTCGCGCATGAGCAGTTACTGGCGCAGTGAAAAAAAACAAGCTCCCCAGAACCTGTCCTGCCGCAGAGTTCGTACAGGTAGTCGTTAACTGCATGTTTCTGCTGGAGCAGCCTATCAAGCATATATAAGGTTGAGTTCCATCGTGTCAGGCAGTCACAAATAAGATGTCTGATGGGCAGGTTGTGTCGCCGCTGAATGTCAGCAAGGCGTGACAAGGCCGTGTAAGGTCTTCTGAAATGGCCAGAGATTTTCCTGGCCTGCCATAAGACGTCCTGGACCCGAGGGTATTTGGCAACGAATCGCTGCACAATCAAGTTCAGGACGTGTGCCATGCATGGCACATGTGTAATTTTGCCTTGTTTTAGTGTGCTCAGCAGATTGGCACCATTGTCGCACACCACTTTACCAACTGTTAAATTGAGCAGTGTTAGCCTCTGATCTGCCGTGAATGCAAAGCTGAAAGGAGTGCAGGACCAGTGTGACTCTTGTCTTCCAGGCACAACAAACGCAGCACAGCATGGCAACGTCTCACCTGGCATATCAAATAGGTTCTGGGGATCTTGGGCGGTGCAGCGGAAGAGACGGTAGCATCGGAAAAGGTGGAGTCAGCCGAGGAGGAGAGGGAAGATGGAGTAGGAGGAGGAGAAGAAGAGGCAGGCCTGCATGTAATCTGTGGCGGTAAAACCAAATCTACATGGGTGCCACGGGTTACATGCTTGACGACCGTCAGAAGGTTCACCCAGTGGGCAGTAAAAGTTATATACCTCCCCTGCCCGTGTTTGCTAGACCACATGTCTGTGGTCAGATGTATCTTGGCACTGACACTGTGTGCCAGAGATACATTCACTTGCCACTGAACATGGCCATATAGCTCTGGGATGCCCTTCTGTGAGAAATATTTCCTTCCTGGGACCTTCCTTTGTGGTGTTCCAATGGCCAAAATTTTCGAAAGGCCTCCGAGTCCACCAGTTTATATGGCAGTAGTTGGTGGGCTATCCGTTCCGACAAAAGAAATCGGTCAACCGTTGGGCAAGAGGGTTATCCGGGGATCATCGTTTTTTTATGATCGAACATTTGGGCCACGGAAGCCTGCCTTTTTGCAGAAAAACGTGAGGACGGCATGATGGAAGGTAGAGTGGAGGACAATTGTGAGTATAAAGGAGAAGTAGAAGAGGCTGGACAGTGAGAGCCTGGAGTGTGGCTTTGTGGGTTCTGATGGCGTTGCTCCCACTGGGCTCGGTGATGGGAGGCCAGGTGCCTTCTTAAGGCGGTCATCCCTAGGTGAGTGTTGGGCTTACCGCGACTTATGCGTTGACTGCAAAAGCTGCAGATGGCAACACTATTGTCAGCAGAGGACATGTTAAAAAAAGCCCACATGGGCCGGCGTCCTGGTAGCATGTCACGTACCTGGTTGCTGAGCCCGACGTGTCGGGAGCGGCAGCCCTTACTCCTCTGATCCCAGGACCCCTGGTTGAGTAGACAGGGTGTTCGGGAATGCAGAGTCGCACAAGCGCCTGGTGTAACGCTGGTGCTGGAGCTGGGTGAGGCTTCTGTGATCTCCGAGGGTGCTTCAGGATAATAGGTGCAGACTGATGGTTTGCAGGCAGAAGGTAGAGGCACTGGAAGAGGAGAGCAGCAGCAGCCAGGGGAGATGTACTGTAGTACAGGCAACAACAGGTCCCAGCAGATCAGTCCATAAACTGGTTGGTGGATCAGGTACAGGTATCGCTGGAAAAAGACAGAATAGTGGTTAAGGCTGGGTCAGCAGCTGGCAGGCAGCAGAGGTACAGAGGATGAGGCAGAGGGATGGTCAAAACAAGCCAAAGTCAGGGCAGGCGGAAGGCAGGGCAAAACAGGAACAAGCCGGGTATCAGGATCATGCAGAGGAAACAGGTGCAGGTGGTCACAAGGAACGCTGTAGACCTAACAGCAAGAGGCCAAGGTCCCAGATCGCTTAAATGTCCCGTTTTGGTGCCAGAGTGGCGTTTGCATGTGCCCTCGCGCCGTTACCGCCGGTATTTGAGCCCGTGCACGTTACGGTGCCACAATTGCATGTGCCCGTGCGCCGTTGCCGCGATTGCGCGCCGATGCGCCGCTACCGCCATCTGGTGGCCGGGACTGCTCATGACAGAGCGCCAGATGTGACCGTACATGGTTGATGGCTCGCTCCTGATACATTAGCAGTCTGGTTTGTCCCTCCTGTGCAATGTAAGTTCGGCCATGCTTCCCCTTCCCCATCTGCTGGTCCATCTCTCCCTCTGAACTCCCCTCCTCTTCCTCTCTTGTGGGCACCCACATGACGTCTGTAGACACGTCATCATCGACGTCACCTTCCCCACCACTAACAATAGAGATCTCGGAGTAGGCAGCAACAGCGGGGACCAACCTTTTGGGCTGATCTGGGTACTGTCGTCAGACTGCTGAGTGGTGGCTGTTGCTACCTCCTCATCCTGATCCAATGCCAAGAATGGCTATGCAACGGAAATGTCTTCTGATGGATCGGAAAATAATTCCTGTGACTCAAGCGGAGGGTATATGGTGGTGAGCTAGTCAACCAAAAATGGTGCGTCCTTTGACGTAATCGAATGCACCTTGTGCCACTTCCTACTTTGGCTCCGGCCTGGTGCTCCTGCCCTACCCCTACCGCCCCTGTTGAAGGGCCTGCCTCTTTCTCTGCCTGTTTTAAATGACCCTGTGAGAAAAGTCTCTAGAGAAGTGCAGTATATGTGGAAGAAGGTATATAATACCCCGCTTCAATTTGTCATTTTGGGGGGCCACTGGTTTATCGCACCAGTTATAAAACTTTTTTTCAGTAAATTTTGTCACTGTGTGTAGCAGAGATAACGCAGCGAAAGAGGCAAAAATTCTGCAGTACCCAAATACACTATTATGAAAGTATATTTTTATATAACACCCCGCTTCAATCTGTTGTTTTTGGGGGCCACTGGTTTATCGCACCAGTTATAAAACTTTTTTTCCAGTAACGTTTGTCACTGTGTGTAGCACAGGTAACGCAACAAAACAGAAAAGAAAATTCTGCTTTACCCAAATACACCACCAGTCACATTTCTACACAATACAAATTCATTATAATATGCTTTCTATGTTACAAAGTATATTATAAGTGTATTACACCCCTATATACTGCACACCAAACAATAGTACACATATACCAGTCCTTAAAAAGGACTTTTGTGGATCTTTTAGCTAGTGATTTGTTTCAATACAGCCTGTCCCTGCTCCACACAGCAACCTCTCCCTACACTGACAAAAAGCAGAATGTAAAATGGCCACCAGATCAGGTCTATTTATAAGGTAGGGGGTATGTCCATGTGCTGAAATGTCTCAATTGGCTGTCATGTACCACCTGATGGATGTGTCATGGGTCAAAGTTCTTCTCAATGTAAAATTGCGGATGGGTGCGAATTTCGCTAGATGTCCGGCTGTTCGGCGAACTGCGAATGAGCAAAGTTTGCTGCAAACCGACCGCCGGGCCAACCGCCAGGCCATCCCTAGTCCAGAGCAACACAATCTTGCTTGCTGAGCTACAAATTGCGGATGGTTTCAAGCTCTCTGTGATTCTCTGTTTCTTGTGGGTCTCGGGAATGTCCCATTCATTCAAGGCTTGTGTGGCCTGGTCCAGCCACTCTTCAAAGCTGTCCTCCCCTGTAGGCACTGGTTGTCTTCCAGAGAAAACCCTGAGCTTCCAATACCCAGTTGCCGAGTATGTTGGAGGGTCTCTCTGACATTTTAAAACAAAGTCTCCCAGGGCAGCAAAGAGTTCTGGTCCAATCGTGGCCAGAGGTGATGGGGAGGGAACTTCTTCTTTTTTTGATTCAGCTTGACTGGAGGAGGTAGGACCCGCCTCTGGAACCTTCCAGATGGCTTACACAAAGCTCCGTCGCGTTAGCCAATCGCACACTGGGATTCCTGTTTTTCACTCTAGTAGTGCATAGGTGCGGGAGGTCCCACAGTCTGTTTTGACAGCAATCACCCACGCCTTTCTGTCTAATGATAGTGTCTTCACAGCTTGGCTGATTTGTTCCTCAGCCCAGCCTCCCCTGGAAGCTCGATCACCATGCTCGATTACAAGCGGGCACCTTCCTCCTCACACCACTGGACAGTAGAAGCAGGGTCCATCCTGGCGCTTGTAGGAGAGAGATGTTAGCAGAGCAACAGAATCTCGGATGACATGTCCCCACATGTAGCAAATCCTAGAGGGAGCTGCTTTTGTTTGCTCAGTCCGTTACTCTACCTTTCATCCTCAATGAACTGTCCCAGCCCCTCTGGCACACCTAGCAATGTGATTAATAGATTTAATCAGAAGGAATACACAACACAGTTCTTCTTGTAGTTTACTTAAAGAAAAGCAAAGAAAAGCAAAGTTCAGGTTAACATTTGTCAGCCAAGACCTGTATAAGTACCCAGGACTTGGCTGAAACAGTTTAAATAAACAATCAGGAACACTATGCAACCAATGAAAGCAATAAGTAACAATATGCACAGATTAAACAGACTCCCCAACAACTTGTGATGTGTTTGGGATGCTGTGGCTAAATGGGAACCCCATTTTTAACCCATTTAGTAGTGCAAAAATGTCAGTTTGTAACCAATGGGTTGATATTTGGGGCTTTGTATCTTTACATTTCTACAGTGAAATCATACCATATTGTGTATTACACATCTGCATTGTAAACGTATTGGTCCAATGGGAAATGTTGTTTCTGGCCCATTTTGAACTGTTACAAAAAAGTCAGTTTGTAACGAATGGGTTGATATTTGGGGCTCTGTATCTTTAAATTTCCATAGTAAAATCATAACGTATTGTAAGATATCATAGAGGGGGATGTGTATGACACATCTGCATTGTAAACGTATTGGTCCAATGGGAGATTTTTGGTTTTAACCCATTTTGAAATGCAAAAATGTCAGTTTGTAGCCAATGGGTTGATATTTGGGGCTCTGTATCTTTAAGGCCGAGTACTCATGAGCAGACATGTCCGATGAAACCGGTCCGCGGACCGTTTTCATCGGACATGTCTGCCCGGGGACTTCTGTTCGATGGCTGTACACACCATCGAACAGAAGTCCGCGCGTAAACAATATGCGGGGCGTGTCCGCGGTGTCGCCGCGTCGATGACGCGGTGTCTCCGCAACAATGACGCGGCGACGTGGGCGGCCTGCCTTTAAAATGCTTCCACGCATGCGTCGAAGTCATTCGACGCATGCGAGGGATGGCGGGCGGCCGGACATGTACGGTAGGTCTGTACAGACGACCGTACATGTCGGGGGGACAGGTTTCCAGCGGACTGTTTTAAAGCAAGTCCAGGAAACAGTTGTCCGCTGGAAACCTGTCCGATCCGCCCGAAAATGGTCCGCTCGTGCCTACACACGGCCAAACATGTCTGCTGAAACTGGTCCGCGGACCAGTTTCAGCAGACATGTTTGGTCGTGAGTACGGGGCCTAAGTTTCCATAGTAAAATCATATCATATTGTAAATGTTAGAGAGGGGGGTGTGTATGTGACAACTCTGTGTAATCATTATTTTATATATTTCATTATGTTATATCTAGTTTTACTGTGTTGAATATCCAACCAAAAAAACTTGTCTGATAGCATGACCACTGATTTGCAACTGTCTGATGGCTTGACTCCAGTCCGCAGAAGACCCAGGCAGAGCATCTCCCCAAACAGGCAGGATAGAGCAGCAGATGAGACTGACTTGTAATCTGGTGCACACAATCCATTTTTCTTTGGCCTCAGTGGCCTGTTGTTTCCGTATCTGTGGGGTTGAATTAGGGGAAAATCAAGTTATTCTGAATATACTTTCTCTCTCACCCCACACAGTCAGCTCCAAGTTGTCTCTCTACATGTATAGCCCTTCTCAGGGCTGGCTCTAGGCCTTTAGGTTCTCTGTGCTGTGCAAAAATTATTGACAGTGCCCCTCCCAGTGACTACATGCCTTTATATATATTTTGGTGAGATACTTCAATTCTGGGAAAGCAGAAGCTGACTGATATGATGAAATCACTTGCATTACTATTCAGTGACTAAGCTGAACATGGACAGACACACAGACACCTATTACTTCAGAAAAACAAAAGGTATGCAATCTGACTGCAACAAAGTGTGTTTAACCACTTAAGATCCAGAGCATTATGCAGGGAAAGGATCTGGGCCATTTTTGCAATTCGGCACTGTGTTGCTTTAACTGACAATTGCGCGGTCGTTCGACGTGGCTCCCAAACAAAATTAGTGTCCTTTTTTCCCACAAATAGAGCTTTCTTTTGGGAGTATTTGATCACTAGTGTTGAGCAGAATATGCCATATTCGATTTCGCGATATATCTCGAATATATATTCGAATATTCGAGATATATTCGCTAAATTCGAATATTCGTGATATTTTATCGAAATTAATTGAATGCGATTTTTCGCTATCGCGAATGCGAAAATAATTGCGATTTTTTAATAACTGCGGTAGGAGCGCTCTGATTGGCTTAGAATATTCGTGATATTTTATCGAAATATCGCAACATGCGAATGCGATATTTATTGCGCAATTTCGAGATATGCTGGAGGAGCGCTCTGATTGGCTCAGAATATTCGTGATATTTTATCGAAATATCGCAACATGCGAATGCGATATTTATTGCGCAATTTCGAGATATGCTGGAGGAGCGCTCTGATTGGCTCAGAATATTCGTGATATTTTATCGAAATATCGCAACATGCGAATGCGATATTTATTGCGCAATTTCGAGATATGCTGGAGGAGCGCTCTGATTGGCTCAGAATATTCGTGATATTTTATCGAAATATCGCAACATGCGAATGCGATATTTATTGCGCAATTTCGAGATATGCTGGAGGAGCGCTCTGATTGGCTCAGAATATTCCTGATATTTTATCGAAATATCGCAACATGCGAATGCGAAATTTATTGCAGATATTTCGAAAACTGCTGTAGCAGCACTCTGAAATCGAATATGTATGATATTTTAACCAAAATACATATTGCGATTGCGATTTTTCGAGCGCGCATGCGCAATTGCGCGAACAACACGCGACCATTTCCTGGAGCCTTGCCAGTTTCCCAATATTACAGCAACATGGTGGGAAGCAATTTCTCAAAGTCTGAGGAAAAGTTGCTGATTTGTGTAAGTATTTTGACCACTGTTATTTCATCATCTTCAACTGCATTTAAGTCTAGTTTAAAAGTTAGTATATATGATCAGATATTAGTATTTAACCAAAAATGTGTCTCCTGCTTTTACAAAACTACAAGTCCCAGCATGCCTGGACAGCTGCAGACACCCTGGTTGGCAAATGTGTATTTAGGCACTTTTCCTTGTTATTTAGCATAATGAATTTAAAATTTTTTTGGACATAGGACGTATGCGAACGTCCTGACTTCAGTGTCCTCAAGGCCCAAGGACGTTCGAATACATATTGCCCTTTAGATGTTGCAGAACTACAACTTCCAGCATGCCTGGGAATGCTGGCACTTCTAGTATTGTAAGTTCTGCAGGCCCACATTTTTCAGGCCTTTATGCACGGGTCTCTAAACTGTGGCACCCTAGATGCAGCAAAAGTAAAATTCTTAGCATGCACTGAAAGACCGTGGCTGATGGGAGTAGTAGTTTTGCAACAGCTGGAGGTGGACTGGTCTTGAAACCCAGAGTTAGGTAACAAACCCGTAGTGTTTTGCAACCATTCTGCCTCCAGCTGGTTATTTTCTGTTGAAAAGCCTGTGGCGTGCAAAACACAACCCAAAAACTCCACCCGGTGCAAGGAAAAATTTGCACACACCTAAAGAGTGACATCACAAAAAACTGCGACGGTTGCATACGTCAGTGGTCCTCCGAAAAGGTCCCGTCTCTGACCCCCCGGGGCGTTAGGCTCCTGACAGGGAAAAGAGTTACTGTGGTCCATACAGCCGAAGCCATATGGACCCATCTCGGTCCAAGCAGCGCAATCAACACGCGAACAACACGCGACCATTTCCTGGACCCTTGCCAGTTTCCAACTTTATGATCGCAACGCAATCGCAGAGCAAGATGGTTGGAAGTAATTTCACTGTATCTGAGGAAAAGTTGCTGATTTGTGTAAGTATTTTGACCACTGTTATTTCATTATCTTCAACTGCATTTTAGTCTAGTTTAAAAGTTAGTATATATTCATAATTATGCAAATGATAATGGCTGCTATATTTATGTAAAAAAGGTGGCGACGGAAATGGCAGTATATAAAATCTGTCATGTTACCCCTGTCATTGATTAATAAGGCGAGAATGCTTCCAATTGTTGAATAGCATACATTTATGTCATATATCCATAAGGCTGTCAACAAAAGTATTACAATATACTTTGTTCTTCATCTTGCAGAAGTTCCTGGAAACAGGATACGATGAGCTGCGGAGGCAGCAAGAAAAACAGGGAGTTATAAGCTCCCTGATTGAGGAACTAGGCGAAGAACACACTCGCATGGCGATCCTCAAAAAGTGGTCCGACCTGAAGAGGCGCCAGATGAACCGGGTCAGGCGTATCCGGAATAAATATCATCCTGGTAAGTTATTGGTCACAGTTATGTTTTTTTTTCCCTAAAGTGTATTTTGTGCGTGTACTCGAGAGAGGAGCCGGACTGCAGGAGTTGGGAGTAGGCAGGCCTCCCCCAGAGGTAATCTGCCACCTTTCTCCATGCCCCGGGTGGCAATGGCGGGTGTGAGGGGGTCCTCCCACACAGACCGTCCTACCTGCTCCGCTTCGAAGCCCCACGGGGCAGAGGGACTCCCTATAAGGGAGTGAGAGGATTTGCCCGCTCAACCAGCCCCGTTAGTCCTTCGCCTCTCTTTTTAGAGACCGCATGGTCAGAGTGCGTGCATGTTAACCCAATTGCGAGTGCGTGTGTAAGTGTGGTGGTTTTTGTGGGAGGGAGGTGGGCATACTAAGCGCAGGCTTACCTCGCATAGCACACCCACCGGGGGCCGAGCTGAGACCACCAAACTCAATTCACATGTAGCCGAGAGCGGGATCCGAACCCCTAGCTGCAGAGGTGAATGGCTTGTCAGCGCAGTGGCAATCGCGTTGAGCCAGCCCGGGTCCCTTGGGGACAGTTATGGAAGGTCATATGTAATTAATGTAAGGTCAGATGTTGTTAACCAAGACGCCATGTTGTTGTAACATATATCACCACCAGCCAAGGTATTCATAGTACTGTTGGAAAAAAACATGGGACAGCAGACAGGAACACAGAAGTTATGTGGGAACATACTTTTCCCATTGCTTTGCATGGGACTTTAAACAAAAAGCCCGACCCTCACCAATGGGGTTAGTTAAGGGATAAATTAACGATCCTATACTTTAAGTGGACGTATAGATAACATGTGACCAAGTGTTATCGAAATATCTACAGCTGTTATGAAATAACATGTATTTCCCATAGAGTTGAATGGGACTTTAAAGAAAAACCCTGACCAAGGCAAATGGGGGTGGGTATGGGTTAAACCACCAATCCTATATTTGTGGCTGACATATAAGTAACCTGTGTGCCAAGTTTCATGTAAATATCTTTAGCCGTTTGGACGTGATGGTGGAACATACATACATACATGCACACACACGTTGAGTTTTATATATATAGATTCCCACTAAATTCCTGTGTTAGGCGTGGGGTTGTTATAGTAATCCTGTGTACTCCATCAAGTACTTTTTTTTAACATGAGATCGTCTGAACAAAACAAAGGAGACAAAAACAGGTCATTTTACCATGGTGGCAGCCCAGCTCACGCTCAGTCCCCTGTAGTGCCCACAAGACCCTTTAATATAACATTGTCCCATTGGTTAACTGTCTATATAAATTAATTTGTATTCATATACAATACAGTAGAGTACACAGAATTTGCATACGTCATTAGAAAACATTTTTATAATATATGAACATTGTGTTATTATAGGAGCTCCGCTACCAACTGTGCGCCCCAAGCGCACAAGGCGACAGGCCGCAGAGGAGGAGCAGGAGGAGGATGTGGAAGAGGAGGAGAGGGATGAGGAGGAGCAGCCAGGGCCATCCACATCACCACCCCCAGTTCCTGTGGAGGAGCAAGAGGAGGAGCTGCACCCCCCCCCCGAAACTTCTGGTGGAGTAGTGGGTGACGAGGAAGAGGAGCAGGATGAGACGGTTAATTATACCGTCAATCAGGAGGGTAAATATGTGCACATATATTAATAAAATTTCAACAATAAAATGTAGCTCTAAAAATGGACAGCATTTAAAGCAGGGCTGTGGAGTCGGTAGATAAATTTTTCGACTCCGACTCCTCAGTTTTATGTACTTCAGACTCCGACTCCCCGACTCCCCGACTCCGACTCCTCTGTATTAATATGCAAATGTATTTTATAGATTCCTTGAGGGAAAGAAACGCAAACTACCACAGGACTACTGGCTGGGAAGCCAACAGTCTACTGTATTGCACAGTTTAAGCAAAAGACAAACACAATGAAAACAATCAAGTGACTGGATAGTAGCAGCAGGCTTAAACATCAGGAACATGATCTTTAACAGTTCAAAAATACAGACCACATTATTTGGCTGTTTTAGAACCAAAACAAAGCTTATCTATAATGAACCCAAAAAAAAAAATATGAAAAACCTAGAAATGGTTTATATTAATCTTGAAATGTAGTTCTAGGCTTAGCAAATGCAAATAAATGCAATGTAGAGTTCTAAGGAAGAGAATTGCCTCTGCCAGATCCTCTTTCATAGAGTCTCTTAAGTCAGACTTTATTATTTTTATGGCTGAAAATAATCTTTCGTAACGGTCTTTGAAATCCAAATGTTTTTTTCTTATATCCTAACAGTTCTAAAAAAGCTAGAGGTGAAGCAAGCTGCCATGAAAAACCTCACGAAGAGAGTAATGGCAAATGAGCAGCAGATACTGTTTTTGATGCGCCAAAATCAACAACTGGTGCAACAACTGGCGAAAAACATGGATGAGGTGACAGAGCTTCAGAAGTTAATGTCCTAATTTTTTTTTTTTTTTTTTAATAAAAAATGTTATATTTTGCAAAGGTTTCATTTCTTATTGAAATTGTTAGTTTTTTAAACACATCTAACTTCACATCTAACTTCACATCTAACACATCAACATCAACATCAACACATCTAGCTTAATAATAACCGAAAACATTTTATACTATTACTAGCTGAATACCCGGCGTTGCCCGGTCTTCCTATCTTAACCTTTTGGGGAGGAAAATCATAGTAATATAAATATACCCATCTTTTATATAAGGGTGTTGGTAAGGGTTAATTTAACTGTTATATATTTTTATTTGGCATATAAGTAATATGTATAGCGGGTATTATTGAAATATCTCCAGGCGTACAGAAGTTATGTGGGAACATACATTTTCCATTGATTTGCATGGGACTTTAAAGGAAAACCCCGACCCTCACAAATGGGGGTAGTTAAGGGATAAATTAACTATCAGTGGTATCAGTGAACAGCAGTGGTAATAGGAGTATATATAGAGTGGGAATTAACTTTTTACATAGGTGTCTTGACAGAGCAGCAGCAGCAGCAGTAGTAGTAGTAGTAGTAGATACAGAGTCATATCACTTGGGCAGGAGGTGCCATGATGAACAGCAGTGGTAATAGGAGTATATAGAGTGGGAAATTACTTTTGACATAGTTGTCTTGACTGAGCAGCAGCAGCAGCAGCAGCAGCAGTAGTAGTATTAGCAGTAGTAGTTGATACAGAGTCATATCACTTGGGCAGGAGTTGCCATGATGAACAGCAGTAGGAATAAGAGTATATAGAGTGTGAAACAACTGCTGACATAGGTGTATTGACTGGGCGGCAGCAGCAACAGCAGAAGCAGCAGTAGTAGTATTAACAGTAGTAGTTGATACAGAGTCATATCACATGGGCAGGAGTTGCCATGATGTACAGCAGTCTTAATAAGAGTATATAGAGTGTGAAATAACTGCTGACATAGGTGTATTGACTGGGCGGCAGCAGCAGCAGAAGCATCAGTAGTAGTATTAACAGTAGTAGTTGATACAGAGTCATATCACATGGGCAGGAGTTGCCATGATGTACAGCAGTCTTAATAAGAGTATATAGAGTGTGAAATAACTGCTGACATAGGTGTATTGACTGGGCGGCAGCAGCAGCAGAAGCATCAGTAGTAGTATTAACAGTAGTAGTTGATACAGAGTCATATCACATGGGCAGGAGTTGCCATGATGTACAGCAGTCTTAATAAGAGTATATAGAGTGTGAAATAACTGCTGACATAGGTGTATTGACTGGGCGGCAGCAGCAGCAGCAGAAGCAGCAGTAGTAGTATTAACAGTAGTAGTTGATACAGAGTCATATCACATGGGCAGGAGTTGCCATGATGTACAGCAGTCTTAATAAGAGTATATAGAGTGTGAAATAACTGCTGACATAGGTGTATTGACTGGGCGGCAGCAGCAGCAGAAGCAGCAGTAGTAGTATTAACAGTAGTAGTTGATACAGAGTCATATCACATGGGCAGGAGTTGCCATGATGTACAGCAGTCTTAATAAGAGTATATAGAGTGTGAAATAACTGCTGACATAGGTGTATTGACTGGGCGGCAGCAGCAGCAGAAGCATCAGTAGTAGTATTAACAGTAGTAGTTGATACAGAGTCATATCACATGGGCAGGAGTTGCCATGATGTACAGCAGTCTTAATAAGAGTATATAGGGTGTGAAATAACTGCTGACATAATTGTCTTGACTGATCCAAAGGAGTCATGGGAGAAAATCATGTGGTCAGATGAGACTATAATATAATTTTTTGATCATAATTTCACTAACCGTGTTCGGAGGAAGAATAATGATGAGTACCATGCCAAGAACGCCATCCCTAATGTGAAGCATGGGGGTGGTAGCATCATGCTTTGGTGGTGTTTTTCTGCACATGGGACAGGGTGACTGCACTGTATTAAGGAGAGGATGACCGGGGCCATGTATTGCAAGATTTTGGGCAACAACCTCCTTCCCTGAGTTAGAGCTTTGAAGATGGGTCGAGGCTGGGTCTTCCAACATGAGAATGACCCAAAGCACACAGCCAGGATAACCAAGGATTGGCTCTGTAAGGAGCATATCAAGGTTCTGGCGTGGCCTAGCCAGTCTCCAGACCTAAACCCAATAGAGAATCTTTGGAGGGAGCTCAAACTCCGTGTTTCTCAGCGATAGCCCAGAAACATGACTGATGTAGAGAAGATCTGTGTGGAGGAGTGGGCCAAAATCCCTCCTCCAGTGTGTGCAAAGCTGGTGTAAAACTACAAGAAATTTTTGACCGCTGTAATTGCAAAGAAAGCCTACTGTACCAAATATTAACATTGATTTTCTCTGATGTTGAAATAGTTATATTCAGCACTGTAAATACATCAGGTCCGGGGCTTCATCAGGGAATGCATGGCAAGGGACCCTTCAGCGCCCTGAACCGACGACGGGTGCCAGAAAGTCACCGCCGATCCAGGACTCATTCATCTTTATGAATGTGAGTCTGTCCACGGACTCTGTGGACAGACGGGTCCTCTTGTCCGTGACCACCCCACCTGCCGCGCTGAATGTCCGCTCAGATAGTACGCTGGAGGGGGGGCAAGACAATAACTCCAGCGCATACTGAGCGAGCTCGCGGCAGGTGTCCAATCTGGCAACCCAGTACTCCATGGGGTCGTCGGTGCTCATACTGTCAGAAGCACCGACGGACGCCATGTAGTCTGCCACCATGTGGGCCAGCCGCTGGTGGTGACTGCTGCTGCTGCTGCTGGTGGTGGTACTGGGTCGCTCGGTTTGGAAGAACATCCTCATCTCTTCCATTAGGTCCCCTGCTCGGCTGCAGCTGGGTGCAGCCACCTGCTGGGTGAGATGAGGGGGGACAACTGGAGGCCGGGGAGTTGCCTGCTCCAACCGTCTGACAATGGCTGCCTGCAGTTCCTCCATCCGGTGCTGCCTCCGGCTGGCTGGGATGAACTGCTCCAGTTTCCCCTTGCACCTGGGATCCAAAAGGGTGGCCATCCAGAAATCATCCCTCGTCTTGATGGTCTTAACCCGGGGGTCCCTCCTGAGGCATCTGAGCATGTGGGCAGCCATGGGGAAGAGCACAGCCCGCTGTGACTCCTCAATGCTGGCCAGGTGAATGAGGTGCGACTCTTCTTCCCTGAGGCGCTGCTGGTCAAACTCAGACATGCCCAACCCCCGGACTATCGGTGCCCCCAACACCGGCTCTCCCTCCTGACCAGGCCCTGACTCCGGGACGACACCAGCAACCACCTCCTCCTCCTCTTCATCATCATCCTCCTCCTCCTCCTCCTCCTCCTGGTCCTGGCCCTGGTCTCGGTGGAGCATTGCTGACTCCTCCTGCTCCACCAAGGCACTCTCCCCAGCCTCGAGCAGGCGATCTAGTGTCCTCTCCAGCATGAACAGTATTGGCAGCACGCTATTGAGGCCAATTTGCTCACTGCTGACCATCTTGGTCGCCTGCTCGAAGGAGGACAACACTTGGCAGACCTGGTTTATCTGCCCCCACTCCGCACAGGCGATGAAAGGGAGTTGTGGTGAAGCCCTCTGAGTGCCTAGTTCCATCAGGTACTCCCTCACCGCCCTTTGCTGCTCCCACAACCTCTTCAGCATGTGGAGGGTGGAGTTCCACCGCGTCACACTGTCCACAATCAGCCTGTGAAGGGGCAGATTGTACTTCCGCTGCAATTTGGACAGGGACGCGGTAGCGGTTGGGGAGCGCCTGAAGTGGCTGGCAATCCTACGCGCCTTTGCCACAATGTCACTCAACCCTGGATAAGTGCGCAGGAACTTCTGCACCACCAGGTTGAGGACATGTGCCAGACAGGGCACGTGCGTCAGACTGCCAGCATGGAGGGCGGCGAGTAGGTTGCTGCCGTTATCGCAGACAACCATACCTGGCTGGAGCCTTCGGGGTGTCAGCCACTTCTGGACCTGAGCTTGAAGTGCTTTCAGCACTTCTTCTGCAGTGTGTCTCCGGTCCCCTAAACTAACAAGCTGGAGCACGGCCTGACAGCGCACGTGCCCCACACTTGAGTAGCTACGGGGGCGCTTGCTGGGAGGCTCAGCAGCTGCGGAGACAGTGGCTTGAGGGAGACCAGCAGTTCTCCCCTGGACACCCCGGGGCGGCACCACAAGATCGGTTGCCGACGATCCCTCACCGACGCCTCGGAGGGAAACCCAATGGGCCGTGAAGCTGATGTAGCGTCCCTGCCCATGCCTGCTGGTCCAGCCATCCATTGTCAGATGAACCCTGTCGCTGACAGCGTGATCCAGCGACAGGGTTACATTCTGAACAATGTGCTGGTGTAGGGCAGGGACACCAGTCCTGGCAAAGAAATGGCGGCTGGGGACACGCCATTGGGGTTGGGCCTGCTCCAACATCTGCCTGAAGGGGTTGCTGTCAACTATGTTGAAGGGCAGCAGATGTTGGGCAATAACCCTTGCCAGGAGCCCATTGAGGGAACGCACACGTCGGTCTCCAGGGGGGAAGGGAGTGGTGCGGTCAAAGGCGTCTGAAATCGACGCCTGGCGCCGGACGGCAGTGCGGGACACA
Source organism: Rana temporaria (assembly GCF_905171775.1). Taxonomy (NCBI): domain Eukaryota; kingdom Metazoa; phylum Chordata; class Amphibia; order Anura; family Ranidae; genus Rana; species Rana temporaria. The sequence continues at coordinate 191,288,397 of NC_053493.1, read as the reverse complement.
GACGTGGAGGGTGCTGTGGAAGTAGAGGTCTGGCTGCCGGTACCAGTACCTCTACTAGAGGGAGCGGGGGGGCATGACCTGCTGGAAACAGATGAAGATGTGGCAGGGGCTGCTGTACCCTGCTCACTTGTGGTGGTGGCGCTGCTACCACCACCACGCTTCATCTCCTCATACAACGCCCAGTGGTTTATCCTGAGGTGCTGGTTCAGGGCTGTGGTACCCACCCGAGCCAAACACTTCCCTCTCTTCACCCTCACTTTACAAATCCGGCAGATGGCCACGGTAGGGTTGTCTGCCACCAGGGTAAAGAAATTCCAGACAGGTGACTTCAGCACCGCCCTCCTGTCAGATGGGGTGACGCTTACTTGCACCTGCTGGGATTCGGTGCGCACAGGTGGAGCTGCCTGCTGCTGCTGCTGCTGCTGCTGCTCCTCCTCCTGACACCTCCTGCTGCCATCACCAGTGGAGACCCTGACGATGGTCTCCCTGGTGGTGACCTGGCGCACCGTTTCACCAGGGTGCCTACCTTCCCCGTCGTCACTGACGTAGTGAGCCGACGCGTCAGATGGCAACCATGATGGGTCACCCTCTTCGCCCCCAGAGATGTCAGACCAAGGGCTGAGATGTGTTGGTCTGAGGGAACCACGTGACATGGAGCCTCTAGCCTGGCTCCGCTGTCCCCTCACCCACGCCTGGGTCTGACTAGGTGCTGCTGTTTCCTGCACCAAAACAGCAGCACCAGTTTGAAGGGATGTCTCTGGGATACTGCCAGCAGGTATCCCATCCTCCTCATCCATCCCTTCAAAAAGGTCCTGACCATCAGGACAGAGCTGGAGGTCTGCCTGATGCATGGCCTCCCCCAAGAGATCCCTATCACTGTCGCTGTCGAACAGTAAGATGCTGGACTCTTGGGGGCTGGGGGGGGGTAGTACAGGCAACGGTGTAATGGTGGTACTACTGTGAGTCGGGACCGACGACTCAGTGGCACTGCTGTGCCCCATGTAGTCCACCACTACTTGAGCCTGAGATGGCAATATCGGGCGGCTGCCCGATGGGAAGAACTCCCGGATCAGGCGTACTCCCCTTGCACCCGATCCTCTACCACTAGTAGGGGCACGAGAGGTACCCCGTGCTGGCAGCGATCCAGCACTGGGAGTAACTCCCCTACCCCTACTGCCACGGCCACGGATGCCGCTCATAATTGCTGATATGTGTGTGGGGGGGTTAAACTTTATTGGGGGGGAAAATGTGAACAAAATGTGTTTTTGTGTTTTTTTTACAAGACAGGAACGCAGACAAAGACGTACACAGACAGCTACTAAACTATAAGAAAAGTAGTACACCAGACAAGGACTACAAAATTAAAGAAAAAAAAAAAAAGCACTAAACAAACACTAACTTTTTTTTTTTTTTTTTTTTTTAAACACAAAACACAGACACTAAACACACACTAAGCTAAGCTAGATGAAATAAATGTACACTAACAGTGTGTACACTTACTACACAAAATTTAACTAAACTGAACACAAAACTTAGCTTTTATAAAAGCTCTTTAGGGAAAACTAAACAAAATTTGAACTGAGATGCCTATCAAATATCACTGAACAGTGAACCTGCAAGATCTGACAGTAACACAAGATGAACAAAACTTAGCTTTTAGAAAAGCTCTTTTATAAAGCTCAGATCAATATGTGTTCTGAAATCTCTTGCAAATATAACTGAACAGGGAGGATTGCAGGATCAAACAGTAACACAAATGAAAAAAACAGCACAAAACAGCACAAAACGTAGCTTTGAAAAAAGCTCTTGGGTCTATTGCTTTGAAAAAAGCAGTTGATATACTGGAAAAGATCCACTGGAATCACTAAATAGCAATGCTGGTGATGATCTAAATCAATCAAGAACAAAGACACAGGAAACCAGGAAACCAGGAACACAGAAACAGCCTCCACACTCTATAGCAAGCTTCTGAATCTGCAATGAAATGGTGCTGGGAGTGAGCTTATATAATGTCCATGCAGGCAGGTTCCTATTGGTTGCTAACCTGTGACGAGTGTGGAAGGAGAACTCTGATTGGCTCTGATGCAAAAGGGCGGAGCAAATAATCGCGCAATATTCCTATTGCCGAATATTCGCATTGCGAATATTCGGCAATATAAAATGATCGCTTCAGCTACTCGGCCCAATGGCTCTAATCATACCAGCAATGCTTTCAGACGTCTATGGAGATCACTAGGATGTGATCTGTTTTAAAAATGAAACTGTAAAAATCGCTCTGATGCGGAAGATCGGGGCGAGGAAAATAATCGCGCGATATTGCGTTTGCCGAATAATCGCATTGCGATCTTTCTGGAAAATTCAATGAACGCTTCAGCTACTCGGCCCAGGGTCTCTAATGATACCAGCAATGCTTTTAGACGTCGATGGAGATATCTAGGATGTGATCTGATTCAAAAAAAAAATTGTAAAAAATCGAATATTCGGAATTGCGAATATTCACCGCGAATTTCGAAATATAGCGCGATTTCTCGAATATGCTATATTCGAGTCGAATATTCGCAATGCGAATATTCGTGAGCAACACTATTGATCACCTCTGCAATCTTTATTTTTTAAACAAAAATAGAGGGACAATTTTGAAAAAAAATCAATATTTTTTACTTTTTGCTATAATAAATATGCCCAAAATATATATATATATATATAAAAAAAAAAATCCTCAGTTTAGGCCGATACGTATCCTTCTACTTATTTTTGGTAAAAAAATCGCAATAAGCGTATATTGATTGGTTTGCGCAAAAGTTATAGCATCTACAAAATAGGGAATAGTTTTATGGCATTTTTATTAATTTTTTTTTTTACTAGTAATGGAGGCGATCAGCATTTTTTTTTGTGACTGCAACATTATGGCGGACACATCGGACACTTTTGACACATTTTTGGGACCATCGGCTTCCCCTTTGTGTTTCCAAGGGAGTCTAATGCGGGGGATCTATGCTACATATACGGTGGGAATGCCCGAAGATCAGAAGCTTTTGGAACAAAATTTACCAGATAGCATCCAAAGTCACAGGACTTGTGATTCCCAGATCTCCTTCAACGGCTCTTCTCAACCAGTTAATCCCCAAGGCCCCGAATTCCTCCCAAAAACGAATTTTCTTTATTTTCTTGGGTGCTAAAATCACCTTGGCTAGGGCCTGGAAGCTCTTCTCAACCAGTTAATCCCCAAGGCCCCGAAATCCTCCCAAAAACAAATTTTCTTTATTTTCTTGGGTGCTAAAATCACCTTGGCTAGGGCCTGGAAGCTCCCCAAGGTTTCTGTTACGGCGGCTAAACGCAAAATATTGTGGATTATGTCCCAAGAGAAAATGGTGAGCTCCATCCTAGACAATTTTACCCAGTTTAGGGAGATCTGGGAACCATGGGCTAAATACATGGGAGTAAATGATTCCCTTTACATGTCTTGATGTCTCTGATTGTGCTTAGATCCAGACTGCCTGCAGGTGCTCTCTCTCTCTCTTTTTTCCCACTTCCTTCCTCTTTTCATCTTTCTACCCCACCCTCTTCACCTCTCCCATACTTCCCTGAGTTGTTAGGGAATCGATCCTAGGCACTGATATTATCTTAGTGCATCACGTATATTGTAGTGCCTGTTGAAGGGCTTTTCCCATGTTACTGCCGTTCGACGATGTAAGCAGTACGAGTTGTCACAGCCTACTTCAAATGTTTTGTTGATATATTTGCCACCGGTACCTCTGGCAGAAGATGAGCCATCGGGGGGGGGGCGGTGGGTGGGGGTCTGTTCTCTTTCTCCTAGCACAGTTAGTACCCATTGGGGGTGCGGGGGGGTTTGGGACTGGACTCACTCCCAGGGGTCCACGGGGCATAAAGTCTACCAGGTATTGTTCAACAGGCGCTCTCGCTAGCAGACTTACACGAGGGGTAGCTTACTCTAACCTTATTGCGATATGTACTGTGATCTTGTACCATTGTCACTTTGCTTACGGCTGCCTTGTTATGTCATGTATGATTTTTGAAATAATACAATTTTGAACTTAAATCAAAATACTGCAGGTCCCTGCCTGTATTTGTATGAGAACACCAGCAATTGGCCCATTTTGTTTCTTCAAATTTTCTAATCACTGACCTCCGTTTCCTGGGGGAGGAGTCGGAGGCATGGCGGACTAGCGTCCTCGCTAGGAGAGTCTAGCGGTTCCCGGAGGCACTCGCGATCAGGAAAACGGCTACTGTAGCGGCCCCCCCACCTCTATCTGATCCCCCGGCGAGGTAAAGAGGAGCCGTACAATCGGAGGAAAAGATCACTGGGCACAGCCGATGTCGCGGCGAGGTAGGAGCGCCGCGAAGTGCAGCAGAGGAGCACCCGCCCAAACAGGACATTCCTATATTACGCGATACATGACAGTGCGGGGTGAACAGCAGAAACAACACGAGGACCGCGGAGTGAGCAGGAGGACCTCACTTATTGAAAGCGCAGCGCCCGCATCTCCAGTACTTACTGTTTTTGTCCCTGCGGGAATTCCCGATCCATCTGCGGACATACGGCCAACGGAGCTCAGGAGGACACCTGCTGAGGAAGTGCCAAAGTCTACGTGGAGTCAGGTGAGAAATACTACACACACAGGAGGCTCTGCAGTGCTAGGTGATGCCCAGACAAGATCACTGACAGTCGGGTTCACGGCACAACACACTACAGAGGCACAGTTAACCCTATCCCCCCTCCACGGAGGCCACATATCCATTAAACAGGTCACCAGATCGTATCACCAGATGGGGAACATTTTCAATGACCCAATCAATGAGTGAAAGATCCATATAAGGTGGAAGTGTGGATATGGGTGGAGAGTAACCGACGAGGAACATAAGAGGGGTATCATAGAATATAAAAAATATAAATAATAGGCCAGGCAAGAAAGAAGACAAGGACGGACAGTGGGGAGGGAAGAGGGGAGGCCCAAGCTATTCGCGCTATAGGGCAAGGTATCCACAAACTCATAATACATGTGATTATTGTATAGCTGGTTGTCTCCCTTATTGTTGTTTTCCTTTTTTTTCTTTTTTTTCTTTTTTTTTGGGGTTAGGAAGGAGTTGTTTTGTGTATAAAAGTTGTGTAATAAACTGATTTTTTCTGTTTTTTAGGGGTAGGCAGAGAACAAATTTTAGTTGACAGTTCAGTTGGGACTTAAGGTTGTTATAATTATAGGGTTAAAGTGATGAAATATAAGGGGGGGAACAGACCCATAAAACAAAATAGAGCCGGACTGGGAACCGGGCGAGACTCGCCGCGGTGCTTTCACACTTTCCCCAATAAGCGTCTCTCCTCCATTTGGAGGGAAGTCGGAGACGCGGGGGATAAACTTTTTTTTTTTTTTGGTTTTTGTAAAATCCCCCTTTTTTTTTTTTTCTCTCTCGGATATCTGGATGGAGGACTCAAATCCGAGTTACAGCGGGGGGGGGGGGGGGGGGTGGTAGGGGGTTTTTTTTGTCGTGTTTTTTTTTTTTCTTTTTCTTCCGCTCTCCAGTTTGTTGTCGCCATCGCTCTCCCATACCTCCTCTCTTTGAAATAGGGCCCCGGGGCCGAGGGAGAGAGTGGCAGAATCCGGGAAGTCGGGTACTTAATGCTGACAAACAATGTGTCTCGAAATGAACAGAATAAATATAATATCGTATAATGTGAAAGGGCTAAATATCCCAGAAAAAAGAACAAAACTATTGCTGGAACTAGGGAGATCAAAATCACAAATTGTTTTCCTACAGGAGACACACTTTAGAAAAGATAAGATTCCAAAATGGAAGAGCCAGAGATTCCCAGTGGTTTACATGGGAGCATCCCAATCGTCAAATGCTAACGGGGTAGCAATTTTACTAGCAAAAAATATAAAATGGAAAGAATCTAAGGTGCTGACAGACGAAGAAGGAAGGTTCCTGATGATAAAGGGGACATTAAACGATCAACAGGTCACGTTGGTAAATATCTATCTCCCCAATATAGACCAAGTAGCCACTCTGAGTAAATTTGCAGAATTGATAAAAGAAAACAAAGAAGGAGCTCTGATATTAGGAGGAGATATGAATATGCTATTGGACCCTACACTGGATTCTTCCAGGGGATCCTATGGCATATCCAACTCTAAACTGAGGCAAGCAAGAAACATGCTGTATGACCTGCAACTAGTAGATAGTTGGAGGTCCCAACATGCCCATGAAAGGGACTATAGTTTTTTTTCCCATAAACATAAAACTTATACACGAATTGATTACATTTTTTTAGATCGAGCGGTTTTGATGAATTTAAGGGAAACCTCAATTGGTTCAATCACAATCTCAGACCATGCCCCAGTCAGTTGTAGCATCGACTGGGGAGTTTTAGGACCTAGGGTTTGGAACTGGAGGATCAATGAATCCTTAATTAAAGACCCAGACTATGAGGAGAGGATAAGTCAGGAAATAGTCACATTCTTTGAAAGGAACAATGATGATGAAACATCCCCACTTTGTAAGTGGGAAGCACATAAGTGTTACTTGAGGGGAATACTTATTTCAATGGGTGCCCATAGGAAGAGAAAATTAGGAGCAAAATTGGATACCTTGCTGGGGGAAATTAAGATAGCGGAAAATGAACATAAGAAAGAGCAAAAAATAACAAACGAGGATAGACTGATGTCCCTTAGAGAGAAGCTTAATCTATTTTTGATGGACAAGGCGAAAGCCAAGCTGAATAGATGCAGAAGGGCGTACTATGAGTTTGGCAACAAACCCACAAAGATGCTAGCAAACGCACTGAGAGACTCAAGAGCCAAAAAACACATAGAGAAAATAAAAACACAGGGAGACAATTTAGTGAGCTCCTCACAATCAATAGCGAAAGAATTCAGAGAATATTACAAAGGATTGTACCAATTAAATAACCAACCATCAGCTGAGGAAAGACAGAAGAGAGAAGAGAAAATTAAAGAATACCTAGAGAAGTCAGGGATGCCCAAAATCTCAAAGGAAAGTATAGGGAGTATGGAGACCCCGATTGCATTAGAAGAATGCCAAGAGGCAATAAAGGAAATGAAACCAGGTAAATCACCAGGGCCAGATGGATACACGCTATTATATTACAAAACATTTCAAGATAAATTAATACCGAAATTCCTAGACGCCTTCAACTCATTGAAAGAAAGAGCCCCGATGAGACGAGAAACAGTAGAAGCCCATATAGCGGTCATTCCTAAAGAAGGAAAAGATCCGTCAGTATGTGCGAGCTACCGACCGATATCTTTGTTGAATATAGACTTAAAAATTTTCTCAAAGATAATCGCTAACAGACTAGTAAGATATATCCCCTCTCTCATACACCCAGACCAGGTAGGGTTTGTTCCTGGAAGGGAAGGGAGAGAGAACACGCACAGAGTGCTAAGTACCATCTACCTGGCCCAACTTCATCATATGCCAGTAGCACTTATTTCAACAGACGCGGAGAAAGCCTTCGACAGGGTGGACTGGATTTTTTTGAACGCAACATTGAAATTTATAGGCATGGGGGTGGGCATGCAGAACTGGATTGCTAGCCTCTACTCGTGCCCTTCTGCTAGAGTGAAGGTAAATGAGGCTCTCTCGGACCCATTTCCAATTTGGAACGGGACTAGACAAGGTTGCCCGCTTTCTCCGATCATTTTTATTCTAACACTGGAGCCTCTACTGAGGACAATCCGATCAAATCCAGATATAAGAGGTTTTCGGATCAAAGGAACTGAGTATAAAGTAACGGCTTTCGCAGATGATCTGTTGTTCTCAGTTATGGCTCCAGAATTATCATTGCCCCCCTTGATGAAGGAGATAGGGGAATTTGGAGACCTCTCCAATTTCAAGGTTAATTACGGCAAATCAGAGGCGATGGGAATAGAAGTAAACAAACAAATAAAAGATCAACTAACAGCGAATTTCCCGTTTAAATGGTTGGATTCCCACATACTGTATTTAGGGACAAAAATATCAAAAAACCTAAACAGAATTTTTGAGCTAAACTTTGCTCCGATAGCAAGGCAAATTAAATCCAATTTCACGAGATGGGAAAAAGAGACCTATTCTTGGTTTGGGCGGATTAGCATCCTAAAAATGAATGTGTTACCAAGACTACTGTACCTATTCCAGACCTTGCCAGTAAAGATCCCTTTGAGCTTTCTTAAGGACCTAAGATCTAGGTTCGCGAAAATCACAGACCATCGATGTCTCTAGAGCAAAAAATCACAAATATTCCCCTTGAAGGCATGGTCTGGATACAAGATATAGAAATTCCAGGGGAGGTTAAGAAACATCCTACAGTAGGCGCAACTCTACGTGTCATGAAAAACTTTTTTAGGAAAATTAAGCTAGCGACATACCCAAGCCCACTGACCCCGGTACTAGGAAACCCCAAATTTCAAACAGGACTCTTAGACCCACACTTTAAGATATTAAAACGATTAGGCTGGAGTAGAGTAATACACTTCGAGGGAGATATTTCAAGGGCAAGAAGAGAGGAAAGGGAGGAGGCAATAAAAAAAGAATTAGATGTAATGAGACAAAATCAACTAAAGACGGCTATTAAAGCATTAAAATTAGGACCGCTCAGAGATCTCACAGGATTCGAGGAAATATGTCTGAAGGGAGGGGAGTTGAGACATGGTCTTTCAGTGATGTATAGCATTTGGGTGGAGATGGGAGCACCAAAGGACTTACCGTTCATACGTACCTGGAGGTCGAGTTTTCAGAGAATCAGATAAAAAAGATTTTTGACTTTACACATAAAGCCTCATTGGCGACCAGATACCAAGAGGGAGGGTATAAAATCCTTACCAGATGGTATAAAACGCCCGTAGCACTAAACCGGATATTTCCGGAAGTTTCAAATAGATGTTGGCGATGTGGTAAAGAGGAGGGCACAATGCTACATGTTTTCTGGTCCTGTGTAAAGTTAAAAGACTTTTGGAAAACGGTCAGGGATACAGTTAAAGATATCTTGGAGGTGGATTTGGGAACTAACCCGGCCACATACCTTTTATTGGATATACCTACTGTATTTCGTTGGCAAGGTTCAAAAGGTCCCTGATCAGACACCTATTGGTTGCAGCAAGGGCATGTATCCCAATTCTATGGAAAAGTGCAAACACCCCAAATAAACAACAATGGTTAGGTAGAATATCGGAAATCCAGCAGATGGAGAAACTTACCATGGGCATAAGAGAACAAGAGGATAAGTACAGAATGACATGGACTCCCTATATAAGATATAGAGAGGGAGACCCGTGAGTGAAAGGGGAGGAGAGAGGAGGGGGGCACTGGCGACAATAACCTGGAGAGAATCGTCTTTTTTTTTTTTTTTTTTTTGGGGGGGGAGGGGAAAGGGTGGATGGGAGGTGTATGTATGGGTTATTCAGGAACTATAGCTATTACTATAAACACTTACAGAAAGAATGTAAGAAACAGAGAAGTGGAATGTTTCCAGTTATGTTGTAACATACAGAAGGCATATTTGTGTGTAAATGAATTAACATGATGTGGATAACTTTGAAAAAAATAATAAAATAAAGAATTTTGAAAAAAGAACACCAGCAATTGTATTCAGGTAAGCTTTAGGTGCACACTATGCAAAGGAAACTTAATAAAAATACTGCAGTTCCCCGCCTGTATTTGTATGAGGACACCAGCAATTGTATTCAGGTAAGCTTTAGGTGCACACTTTGCAAAGGACACCAAATAAAAATACTGCAGGTCCCTGCCTGTATTGGTATGAGAACACCAGCAATTGTATTCAGGTAAGCTTTAGGTGCACACTGTGCAAAGAACACCAATTCAAAATATTGCAGGTCCCTGCCTGTATTTGTATGAGAACACCAGCATTTGTATTTAGGTAAGCTTTAGGTGCACACTGTGGAAAGGACACTAAATCAAAATACTGCAGGTCCCTGCCTGTATTTGTATGAGAACACCAGCAATTGGATCCAGGTAAGCTTTAGGTGCACACTGTGCAAATGACACTAAATAAAAATACTGCAGGTCCCTGCCTGTATTAGTATGAGAACACCAGCAAATGTATTCAGGTAAGCTTTAGGTGCACAATGTGCAAAGGACACAGTACACTAAGTGAAAATACTGCAGCTAGCACAATCACCTGCCAGCCTGTCAGTATATTAGGAAGAGAATACAGGAACGGATCTAGCTAAACTGAATACAGTGTATAAATATATATACAACACCTGGGATGCATATATATCCTCTACACACTGTAACTGAAGCTAACTGACTCGCCTGCCTGCTCTATCTAACTCAAATTAAATGACACTGTCTCTTTCTCTCTGTCTGTCCTTAACCCCTTAACGCCCGCCGCACGACTATATACGTCCGCAAAATGGCACGGACAGGCAGATGGGCGTATATATACGTCCCTGCCTTCTAGCGGGTGGGGGGTTCGATCAGGACCCCCCCCCCCGCTGCGTGCGGCGGGTGGATTCCCTCGGGGAGCGATCCGGGACGACGGTGCGGCTATTCGTTTATAGCCGCTCCGTCGCGATCGCCCCCCTGGAGCTGAAGAACGGGGAGAGCCGTATGTAAACACGGCTTCCCCGTGCTTCACTGTGGCGGCGTATCGATCGAGTGATCCTTTTTATAAGGGTGACTAGATCGATGACGTCAGTCCTACAGCCACACCCCCCTACAGTTGTAAACACACAATAGGTGAACCCTAACTCCTACAGCGCCCCCTGTGGTTAACTCCCAAACTGCAACTGTCATTTCCACAATAAACAATGCAATTTAAATGCATTTTTTGCTGTGAAAATGACAATGGTCCCAAAAATGTGTCAAAATTGTCCGAAGTGTCCGCCATAATGTCGCAGTCACGAAAAAAATCGCTGATCGCCGCCAATAGTAGTAAAAAAAAAAAAATTAATAAAAATGCAATAAAACTATCCCCTATTTTGTAAACGCTATAAATTTTGCGCAAACCAATCGATAAACGCTTATTGCAATTTTTTTTACCAAAAATAGGTAGATGAATACGTATTGGCCTAAACTGAGGGAAACATTTTTTTTATATATGTTTTTGGGGGATATTTATTATAGCAAAAAGTAAAAAATATTGCATTTTTTTCAAAATTGTCGCTCTATTTTTGTTTATAGCACAAAAAATAAAAACCGCAGAGGTGATCAAATACCACCAAAAGAAAGCTCTATTTGTGGGGAAAAAAGGACGCCAATTTTGTTTGGGAGCCACGTCGCACGACCGCGCAATTGTCTGTTAAAGCGACGCAGTGCCGAATCGCAAAACCTGGCCTGGGCATTTACCTGCAAAATGGTCCGGGGCTAAAGTGTTTAACCACCACCACAACACACTACACAAGGCCGCCACGCAGGTGGCCTTATATAGTGTGGGGCGTGTACTAAACCCCCTGAGACATAATTGGTCAAAGCAACCCTGGCTTTGGCCAATTACGGCTCTCTGTACAGATGCCGCTGTGATTGGCCAAGCACGCGGGGCCAATCATCAGCCAGCAATGCACTGCGATGTCGCAGTGAATTTTGGGCCGTGATGCGTCACTTAAATTTGGCGCGAACGACCCATAACGTTCGTAATTCGATGATCGATCGAACGGCCGATGTTCGAGTCGAACTTACGTTCGAGCCGAACTCGAAGCTCATCCCTACTCTTTAGTGAGGTCAAGCTAAAAGGAAGTGCTGTTACATGCTTACTGAGCACCAGACCCTGGTTCCCCATAAATGGTATTTTTAGTATCCGGTAATTCTGTACATTCCCCACTTTATGTTGTTAATCTACTTTGCGTGCCAGTCTGAATTTATTGCTTCAAAAAACATTCTGACAGCAGCCCCAATGAGGAGTCTTCGGATAACTGAAGCATTAAAAGAGTCTGTCAGGTCCAAAAAAGAAAAAGATTAACTGCAGAAAGCAAACACTCCCACTTTAAAGCATTCAAAGATGCTGAAGTTAGAATTTATGTTAGTGGGATTACTGGTACTTACTTTGGTAGAAGCTAGCTGTAATCCCTATATGTCACCATTGCTAGGCAGGCCATACATTATACATGTTTTTTTTTTTTGTCCAACCAGTGGATTGAACAAAAAAAATTGGCCAATTCCCTCAGGCACATATTTGAGGTAGATGAGGGAGTGACTCCCACTGTGCTATTGTGTTCTCATGGTGGCGAGCCTACCCCACCATCACAATGATTGGTGTTGCCAGCTATAGCCAATGGCACTAATCGTTCAGAAAAAAAAATGTCAGGGTGGTTGTACAGAAATTGACCAATAGATCCTTGTAAAATTAGTTAATTTGAACATCAACCCCTGCTTACAGCTTGAATCCAATTTGGGTGGTCAGGATTTGATTATCAAGTATTTTATAAACATCTGTTAACCCTTCCTTTTGTTGCAGACGGTTATTATTATATGTGTTAATCCTACCATTACAGACAATCTTTTATAGTCATAACTTATGTCACCGAATATTTGTAATGATGTACGTTTTAAACAAATAAAAATGTATTGTTATGGGGGCATAGCCGGACCTAGCTGGAAGATGGACGCTTGAGCTCAGAGCTCCCATCACCTCAGGACTGATCCTCTCGAACTGACCCCAAACTTAGCCTAAACTATAGGGAGGACTGCCTCCAGACAATCTTCGGCATTCCGATCCTGCTCCCCTGCGAGCAGAATGGGGGTTTGAGACAGAATATCCAGGAGATGTTCAGAGCCAATAGGGGGAACATGGCGTCTTCCCACTACGGACATTCACAGGGCCGCTCTCAGGCGCACTCCCTCCCTCTACCTGGGATACTGCTGACAGGAACACAAACCGCCCCATCCCCACCAAGCACTATGGGACATGGTGGGATGGATGCCCCCCACAGCCTCAGCTGAACATTCAGGACCTGAGGACCATCGCCGTGGATATCAAGGACACCCTCTTGGTGGCCATTTCTGAACTCCGCCTGGACATCCATGCCCTCGCCGACCGGGTCCACAATGTTGAAAGGGCAGCAGACCAGCATGAGGTGGTCCTCAGCCGTACCGCCAGAAAAATTGATGCCCACACTCTGCAACTCAGGGATATGCAGCTCCATTTGGAAGACCTGGACAACAGGGGACGGCGTCATAACCTAAGGTAAGAGGCATGCCGGAGTCCATAGAAGGGGAACAAATACCCCAGGCTGTGACTAGTCTCTTCAATGGCATTCTTTTTTTTTTTTACTCAATAGGTTTTTATTAAGAAGTGATAAGGCATACAGAGTTACTATCGCATGTACATAACATTTCTTTTCCTATAAGAACTTTACAGAAAGATAATAAGAATCAGAGGTCAATATAATAGAACACGACATATGAAGGGCCTTAGCCCCGAGATTGGCAATCTGACAATTATCATAGTCAAACATATTAACATATATTGAAACATATCAAAACAGACTAGAAGAGACGGATCGGAGGGTACTCGCCAAGTACTGAGATTTCTCAGGGTTAAGGGAGAGGGCCCCCTCCCCCTGAGCACCCCTTTCGGGCACTATGCTGTGCCCAGGTAGGGAACTCCCTCCCCTTCCCCCATGCCATCTCCGATCCCTAGTTAAGCCCCTATAGGGCGAGGGTATCACCTAGTGCTATGCCGTGAGCCTCTAAAAGAAGTCAATCAAAGAGAAGAGGAGAGTGTGTCTGTCAATCCTGATGAGTCTATCCATTCAGTCCATAGTTGCCATTTCCTGAGGAGTTGTGTCTTGTCGCTATGGCGTAATGTCAGGGTAGTTTCATAGATAAAGTGGGTATGTGTGGTGTGTACAACGTCCCGGAGGGTAGGAGGGTCAGGATCCTTCCATTTCCTAGTGATACTAAGGCGTGCGGCTAAGAGAATATGAATAATAATCGTTCTCGCAGGGTTAGGGAAGCGGTCAATATTGAGAGATAGTAATGCCAAGGACGGTTGTTTGTCTATGGTCACCTTTGTGACGTCAAGAAGGAGTTGAAACACTGAAGTCCAGTAATGAGTAAGTCTTGGGCAGCCCCAAAGCGTATGGATCAAGTCACCTTTCTTACCACAATTCCTCCAACAGGTGTTGTTAAGTGAGGTGTCAAATTTGGAGATCCTATCGGGAGTTAAATACTGTCATGGATCTTAAGATATTAAAGTGTTTCTACTTGACATCTGTTACACAGGAGAGGGACATTCAATGCAAGGACACCGGCTATTGAAATGCTAAGTGGAACCAGCTAGAGAAATACCTTTTATTGTGCTCTGCAGGCTAAGAGCGGGTGTCGGAGACACTCCGTCTGGCTAAAAAACTATGGATTGAAGGTTAATTGAATCTAGAATGTATGTGTGAAGATGTATGTGTTTATTGTTCTAAAGGTCAGAAGCCTCCTGTCAGCTGTATTGAATTAGCATTCTATTGTCTAAAGCAATGTAACCTCTCAGAGGTAGTAATTAAGTAGACCGGGTTATTGTGTACATTGATTACCCCCTGGGGCTTCTGTCTCAATACACAAGTCTTTCTATCCAAGCTATTGGACCAATCCCTGTTGACTATTTCAAGTCCTCATTTGCATGGTCAAGGAGGACTTGAGTGAAGACTGGATACTTTACAATTGACCAATAGGAAAGCGGTTGTTGGGAGTGGGATGTTCCAAATTCTGTATAAAAGTGTGCTGTGTATTTGAAAATAAAGAGTCCTGTTGGAACTTACATACAGCCTGCCTGGTGTTTGTTCCTAATGGGTCTGAACGGCACATAGCTGTAGTTCGGACCCCGGAACCTTGGATGACTGGACCATCAGACGTTGCAATCTGCAAGCTGACTCACTGGTAGCAGAGGAGTGTCGGGAGAGCAGGACCTGGGCGAGGAAGGATCTCGTCACATTGGTTGGCAGCGGTGGGATTTGCTCTCCAGTTACTGGGACAACTCCAAACCACCACCATGAATGACCAGCTATGCAGCCTGGAGGAGAACCATGCTAAAAGACTTGCTTGAGAGCCGTGGAGGGACCGGTGGGAAGAACAAGGCCACCCTGATCATTGCGCTAGCCGAGATGGATCAGAGGGATGGTGATGCAGGACCCCGGTCAGTTGAAGACTTGTTCCAGCAGCGAGTTCAACAGCGGTTGGCATTATATGGTGCGAACCCATCAGAGACCGCCATACAGAATACCATTAGAGACCTCCAGCGGCAGGATGAGAGAGAACGAGAGCGACAACAGAGAGAACGAGAGCGGCAACAGGAGCTGAGAATTGCAGAAATACGGCGATCGGTGACAACGCCTAAAGAAGCAGCACCAAATGAAAGAAGAGGAGAGGTACAGATATCAGTAACCATGGAAGAGGAATTCAGAAGGAGGTTGCGAGAGAAGCAGATACAGCGCAGAGGACCAGTATCAGTGGAGGTCCTGCTTGGATGGTCTGATTCGATCCGCTGCGAACTCTGGAAAGAAGCACTAGCCCGCGAGCAGCGACACCAGGGAAAAGCTCTCCCCTCCATCCATGTAAGGTACTGGTCACAGTATGAAGTACGGATGCTGTTATTGGGGGAACAACCAAAGCAGGAGTGGACAGCAGAGTTAAGCAGGCTGATCCGGGAAGAGATGCGGTTGGACGAGAGCTACAGAGCCCTCCGGTGGTATGTAGTCCAAGAGTGCCCGTGGTCAGCGGATGACAGCCCCACGGAAGGCTTTGACTATGATGGCCTGGGATTGTTGTATTGGAGGATGTCCAGGGATCCCAACTTTGGGAGCGATCGGGAGTGGCGTTGGGAGGAAATAATGGAGCACAGAGAGCGAAGACTGAATGTCCCGGAAGTGCACTGGTTACAGGAAGATTTGGAATTCCTGGCCGCTCAAGAATGGGAACTGGAAATCACCTACAAACAGCTGCTAGACTCCGCTCAGCAGCAGGGTGAGGTTCCCTTTACCTGGGACTATGAGGAAATATCAGCTGACAGTGATGAAATCCTGGCTGATGAATCAGCAGTGGAAAATCGGGAGCTTGCCATTCCCAAAGCTGAAGTGCTGACCGCAGGGCCGAGCTCTGCTAACCTCTGCTCAGTACCCATAGCATCTTCTGGGTTCCATGGACAGGAGATGGTGAACCTCTATCCCCAGACACCAGTTGTAGAGACAGGGGATTTGATAGACTTTTCTGCTGAGGAAGAACAACCTGGGGAGCCTCCAGCAGAAGAGCTGGTATCAGGGCCAAACTTCACTGTGCTCTGCCCAGCACCAAGGGCAGTATTTGTGGAGTTACAAGGAACTTCCCCAGCTGAAGCGCTGGTCACAGGACAGAGGGATCAAGACCTCTGCCCCACCCCCGTGGCAGTTCCGGAGGCTCAGGGTGAGAAGATGGCAATCACTCCCCAGCCACAGATTACAGAATGTATGGACTGTTCAGAGGATGTTATGGATTATGCACCCCCAGCAGAAGTGCTGGCAACAGGGCAGAATGCTAGCCATCTCTGCCCAGCACTGGGACCAACTGTGGAGTTCCAGGGAGCCGGGGCAGTTGGCCCCCCTCCCCAGCAACAAGCTGAGGTAGTAAAGCTGTTACTCCCAGCTGAATCACTGGCAGCAGGGCAGGATGCTACTGGCTGCTGCACACAACTACAGCTTGAGCGGATATCGGTGGATGGGACTGTGGTCCCCACTCACAGCAACCCAGCGGAAGAGCTGGCAACAGAGCAGAGTGCCCCGGGCCTCTGCTCTCAACTAACAGAAGAGGGGGTTCCTGTGGTAGTGGATGGGACTCCGATCTCCACAGACACAACCCCAGAAAATGGTGCGGCACTGAGACAGGAGGATGTCGGCTTTGCTTTGCAAGCACCGGGGGATTTTTACCTAGCATCAGTGGATGGGACTGCAGTCTCCACTGGTATACCCCAGGAATGGTGGCCAGTTGGCCCAGATTCCCAATGGCATGATGAACTGAGCCCAGCCACCCTGTCTTCTCTCCAGCGGCTGAAAGGACTCCAGGGAGAAGGGCCAGTCCAGGCCTCTCCCCAGCGGCAGGCGTGTTCTCTGAGAGAGGCAGAGATTGGCTGGGTGAGTAATGCTCTCTTTGGGACAAGGTATCTGGGGTACTGGGTGGGTACCGGAATTGGGATCTCTCCCAGTGTTAGTCTCCTGCCAAAGGGGGAGATGTGTGACAGACCTAGCCGGGACAGGGGCTTTTGGAGAGGACTGAATGTGAGCCTCTTGCCATCCGATTATGGGCCAGGACCTCAAAACAGGAAGGCAGATGGGTCATCCCAGCGGACAGTCCTGGAACCTTAAGACTACTTTTCCAACATCCTCGAGTTGACCCGTTTGGGTCCCACTGCGGCTGTTGGACTGTTTCCCAGGGGAAGTAATGTCATGGATCTTAAGATATTAAAGTGTTTCTACTTGACATCTGTTACACAGGAGAGGGACATTCAATGCAAGGACACCGGCTATTGAAATGCTAAGTGGAACCAGCTAGAGAAATACCTTTTATTGTGCTCTGCAGGCTAAGAGCGGGTGTCGGAGACACTCCGTCTGGCTAAAAAACTATGGATTGAAGGTTAATTGAATCTAGAATGTATGTGTGAAGATGTATGTGTTTATTGTTCTAAAGGTCAGAAGCCTCCTGTCAGCTGTATTGAATTAGCATTCTATTGTCTAAAGCAATGTAACCTCTCAGAGGTAGTAATTAAGTAGACCGGGTTATTGTGTACATTGATTACCCCCTGGGGCTTCTGTCTCAATACACAAGTCTTTCTATCCAAGCTATTGGACCAATCCCTGTTGACTATTTCAAGTCCTCATTTGCATGGTCAAGGAGGACTTGAGTGAAGACTGGATACTTTACAATTGACCAATAGGAAAGCGGTTGTTGGGAGTGGGATGTTCCAAATTCTGTATAAAAGTGTGCTGTGTATTTGAAAATAAAGAGTCCTGTTGGAACTTACATACAGCCTGCCTGGTGTTTGTTCCTAATGGGTCTGAACGGCACATAGCTGTAGTTCGGACCCCGGAACCTTGGATGACTGGACCATCAGACGTTGCAATCTGCAAGCTGACTCACTGGTAGCAGAGGAGTGTCGGGAGAGCAGGACCTGGGCGAGGAAGGATCTCGTCACAAATACCAACGGTAAGTTATCTTAAATGCTAATTCCCACAGAGTGGAGCAGCATGTAGCCTTATAGGTGGAGTGGCCAGCCCTTTCCCATTGAGTCAGGGTGAATTCTCGCCCCAGATCCCTTTCCCAGGTGGTCAGTGCAGTGCAGCTAGTAAATGTGGTCTTGGAGCCAAGTAGGTTATAGAATGTCGTTATCCCCTTTCGGTGTGTTGTTGGGGACCTATAGTATACCCAGGCGGCTTGGGGAAGTGAGCATTCCCATGTTTTTAATGAGAGAAGGCAGTGTCGGGTGCGGAGGTAAAGGAACAGGTCAGAGTCTGGGATGTTAAATTGTTCCTGGAGGTCCGGGAAGGATTTGATGGTACTTCCCATTATTAGGTCGGATACATGGATCAGCCCTTTGGCTTTCCAGCGGGAGTATGAAGTGGAAGCCATCAAGATTTGCAATGTCTCTAGGGGAACAGGTATTGTAGAACGTACGTCAGGGGTCGCGGGCAGTCGCGCAAGTCGGGACCAGACCTTGAGGGTCGCGAGAATGGTCGGAGAAAGGTGGGGAGGAGTCTTTGCTCCCATTGTGGTAGCAAACAACCAAGCAGGGAGATTATGATGCGGAACCGAGGATTGTTCTATTCTACCCCATAATGTGGAGGGGGGCCAGAGGGAATCCATTCCTTAGTTTGCGTCAAAATTGAGGCCATGTAGTAGTCTCGGAAGTTGACATAGCCCATTCCCCCTGCCGAGCGGTGTTTTGTCAGTCGAGTGTGGCCACATCTGGCTTTTTTACCTTTCCAGACGTATTTCAATAGCATTGATTGTAGTGAAGAGAAATATTTGAGGGGAATAGGGATGGGGAGCGTTCGAAATAGATACAATATTTGGGGGAGATGGAGCATTTTAAATGCCGCTAAGTGGCCAGACCATGAGAACTCTAAGGATGCCAGCCTGGTGAGATCCGCCTGAAGTTTAGAGCGAATTAGTAGATAATTAGAGGCAAATAAAGCTTTCGTAGTGGAGGTGAGCTGGATCCCCAAATATGTAATGCTACTGTCCGCCCAGACGTATGGGAAATTGAGTGCAATCCGGTTCTTGGTAGCCTCGTCTAAGCCTAGGTCAAGCATGTAGGATTTGGCTTCATTAGCTTTGTAGAAAAATATTTCGCTAAGCCAGGCAAGCATCCTCTGGATCTCAGGCAGGGAGCGCTCAGGATCAGTAACCACAAGGATCACATCGTCCGCAAATAGGCTTATTTTGTGTTCTGCTCCTGCTATATTCATACCAGAGATGTTTTTGTTAGTTCTTATAACTTCTGCTAGGGGCTCCATGACCAGGTTGAATATTAGGGGTGATAGGGGGCATCCCTGCCTAGTGCCATTGGTGATTTGAAAGGGCGTGGAGAGGGCACCCGCCGAGAGTACTCTGGCTGAAGGGTTGGAGTATAAAGCCATGATGGCATCATGGATGCCACCAATCAAACCAAATTTGGTCAACACTGCCGACACGTATCCCCAGTGGACCCTGTCAAACGCCTTCTCTGCATCTAAGGAGAGAAGCAGAGAAGGCGTTCCGGAGGTCTCGATCTGGTGCATGATGTTTATCATCCGTCGCGTGGCGTCTGAGGCCTGGCGTCCCTTGGTGAAACCTGACTGGTCTGGGGAAATTAAAGATGGGAGAATGAGTTCCAGTCTGTTGGCTATGAGTTTGGCATAAATTTTTAGGTCGACGTTTAGTAAGGAGATGGGGCGGAAATTTTTCGGGGAGACGGGGTCTTTGCCTGGTTAGGGTAAGGTCACTACCGTAGCTGCGAGCATTTCAGCCGGGAAGGATGCTGATCCAGCGGCTGAGTTGAAGGTGCGCTGCATAGTGGGAGCTAAGAGGTGTTGGAATTTCCGGTAGTATTCCCCAGTGAAGCCATCTGGGCCTGGGGATTTAGAGGAGGGGAGGCCGTTTATCGCTTTAAGGATTTCATCAATCGTGAAGGGGTTATTTAATGTGGAGAGTTGTGTGGGCGTAACCGATGAGAGATCAACACTATCCAGGAATGTTTGGATCGAGGCAGGAGATGGTTGAGTTGTGAAGGGGTCCTTCTTGAGATTGTATAGGTCTGCATAGTACTCACTAAATGCATCTGCTATTGATTGAGGTTTAAGGAGCTTTTCTCCGGAGTGGGGGTGGATCAGATATGGGATTTTCGTTTTGGTCCTGCAACCTTTGACTCTGAGGGACATTGCTTTCCCAGCTTTATTGCCCGTGGAGTAGCAAGTGGCTTTAAGAAGCTTGTATGATTTTTCGTGTTTCTCAAGAAGTAGAGCTCTGAGGTCATGCCTTAAAGTAAAGATTTGCGACTGTAGGGACGGGGAAGGGTTGGTTTTGTTAAGGGCCTCCGCAGAGGTCAGGGCTTGTGTGAGTTTGTCTATCTTTCGAGTTCTATGTCGTTTAGCTCTAGCCCCCATTTGGAGGAAAACCCCCCGTATCACAGCCTTGTGGGCATTCCACACCACCAGCGGGTCAGATGTGGAAGTGTGGTTGATTGAGAAGTATTCTTCAAGATTTTTTTTGATGGTGTCTGAGTAGTAGGGAGTATTGAGGAGGTAGTTGTTGGCTCTCCATATATGGGTAGTGGGAAGGGAGGAATTGTCAGAGATGGTGAGACTGATGGGG
The DNA here is from genome assembly GCF_905171775.1 of Rana temporaria. NCBI lineage: Eukaryota > Metazoa > Chordata > Amphibia > Anura > Ranidae > Rana > Rana temporaria. The sequence continues at coordinate 191,267,613 of NC_053493.1, read as the reverse complement.
GCATGATCTGACCAGGTGGTGGTGTGGATTTCAGAACCCAGAACCCTTTGCAATAACCAGCTATCAGTTAAAAACAAGTCAATACGCGAGTAGGTGTTGTGACGGGGCGACAAGAACTTAAAGTCCCTCTCGCTCGCATTACAGCACCTCCACACATCATACATGCTATGAGAGGAAATGAAAGAATCCAAGGAAGAGGCACGCCGGGGAGGCCCGGCGGTAGAGTCCATGGTATTGTTAGGGACCTTATTGAAATCCCCACATATAAGTAGGTGTCCAGTTTGGAACTTGCGAATTGCCTTCATCATTTTCCTGAGGAATGTCATTTGACCCTGATTCGAAACATAGAGGGATACCAGTGTGTACGGTACTTTGTTGATGTCACAGTTCAGAAACACGTATCTACCATCCTGGTCAGTGACACATTGGTGTAGTTGGAAGGTGACCGAGTCTCTGATGGCGATCATCACTCCGCGTTGTTTTTTGGAGAAGTAGGCCTGAAAGACATGTGGGAACTGTTTGTGGGAGCACTTGGGAGCGGCTTGTAGCGCAAAGTGGGTCTCCTGGACGCACAGAACGTCACAATTGTGGGCAAGTGCTGATGACCACAAAGATGTCCGTTTTGCGGGGTGGTTTAGGCCCTTGGCATTAAGGGAGAGTATTTTGATCCCCATGTTCTGGTGTGAGGTGGTGACAAGAGAGCGTTAAAGTACTTACAGTTGTAGGTGAGAGCCGCTCAAGACCCAGGTAAGTAGGCAGGGAAGACGAGGTGGTGTGTTTTCTGGCGTATCAGGAAGCAGGGCAGGATCGAGCCGCTAAGATGTAGGAGACAAAATAAAGGTGAGTAATCACAGTAGGGTATTGAAAGGAGTTCGTGCCTTAGGTTTAGAGGAGAGGTTCACTTGGTACAGTGTATGTAGAAGCAGCACCGTTAGGTGATCCCTGGTGTGGAGAAAATATCCAAATGAGAAAAAAAATAAAACAAAAAGATGAAAATGAAAAAATGAACTGTAGGGAACAAGAGGTCAACAATTTCCCTGTACAAGGGAGCAACGTATGAATCAGCAACAAACAGCTCTACTCGAGCGGCTGATTAAGTGCAGGGGAGAGTTTGGTGAGCAGGTGGTGGGTCACATGACCAGACCGGACAGAAGTGTTGCTCAGCGTAGCGGTCTCGGGTTATTCATTTTGAAGTTCCCCTTGTCAGCTCCAAAGGTGAATGGATTAGGGACCCTGTTGTGTTCTGGCTGGTTGTGGGAGGGTTCCGGTAGAATTCCCCAGGAGTGTAGCAGCTTCATACCTCCTTCTAGGGTGGATATGGCATGTGGGATGCCATTGTGAGTGACCAAGATGGTCGCTGGGTGTCGCCATTTATAGATGATCTTGTGGTTGTGCAGGGCCTTTGTGATGGTTTTAAGCTGTCTTCTCATCTGGAGTGTGTACTGAGATAGATCGGCGTATAGCTGGATATCTGAGTATGGCGCCGGGAGCGGGGAAGCCTCCCTTGCTTTCATTAGTATTTGCTCTTTAGCCTGAAATAAATGAATTCTTAGTAAAACATCTCTGGGTATATCTGCTTCCAAATGGCGGGGCTTGGGGAGCCGATGTATGCGGTCTATAGTAAGTTCAATGGGGGAGAGCTCAGGCAGCATGCTGGAGAACATGGTGCTGGCATAGGCATGCAGCTCCTTTGGCTGGACGCTCTCAGGGACCCCACGTATTTTAATGTTGTTGCGTCTGGAGCGGTCCTCGAGGTCCGCGAGCTTCGCTTTGATCCATAAATTGTCATCCTTTTGCTCAGCATACCCATCCACCAGCTCGTTCACTGTGTCAGTGCAATCCACCATTTTGTTCTCTATAAATTGCATTCTATTGTTCATATGCTTCATTTCTAGAGAGAATGTGTTGATCAATGAGGATAGGTTAGTCATGAGTGAGGATTGTAATGTCATGAGCATGCCCTTCATCGTGGTGTCTAACACCGGCTGCCCTGTGGTGGGGAACTGGGCAATGGAGGATTGCAGGGAGGATATGGCAGAGTCATTGTGTAGGCCTGTACTCACTGCGATTAAGGCCTGCATGTGGTGGTCCATCCTCATCTTGGATTTGGCAGGGCTCTGCGTTCCCGGTGTGGCAGGCGAGTTGTCCGGAGGGTAGGAGAGCTGCTGCGGCAGCTTCAGATCTCGTGGATGGGCTGTGGGGAGAGCCGTGTAGTCCAGCATCTGCCGCGCTGTGCTCCCGTCGGAGCCATCTTGGCTTTTTCGGCAGGGCTGGAAGAAGAAGGATTCCAGCCTTTTCGGGCCGCGTTCCTGTGTCCGTTTTCGGGTCATTGTGTCGGCGGGTCCCGGGGGAGGTGGGGACGTGTCTGTGGTGTCGGTTTAGAGCAGCGTGAGTACCCGAAATTTCGCTCGTTGTCCGGTCCGGTCGGCGGAGCTCACAGCTCAAGCGTCCATTTGCGTGCACGCGCAAGCCACGCCCCCTTCAATGGCATTCTTAACCAACCTCTGCACACTGCCATCGATATGGAACGGATCCATCGTGCTCTGCGTCCCAGGAGTAGGGACACGGATCCTCCGCGGGACATAGTCTGCTGTCTGATGGACTACAGGCTCAAGGAGGACATTCTGAGACAGGCGAGGGGACAGCAACTCACCCACGACGTGGCCCTGGTCCAAATCTTTCAGGACCTCTCGGGCACTCTGCAGCACTGCCGAGACAGGGACAGACAGGGCTGGTGTCCACTGATCAATATAGGACCTCCGTCACTCCTAGACCCCCCCTTACTTCTTCCTCTTACTCCCAACCTTCAGTTGTAGACTTTATCCCACGTTTGTATTAACAAGATATTTCCGTACCGCCCCCCTACTACTCATCGCACTTGGTAAGGATGGACAGAGGGGCGAGAACCCCCACACAACCACTAACGCTGATGAGATAATCAATCATCTAAGGGATAATACATGCTTACCTCTCGATGAACCTCATCTGTCATAATACTAAATTAAACTGTTAAAGGAGTTGTAAATAAAAAAAAATGTATGCTGAAATGACTGTTTACAGGGTATAGAGACATAATAGTTAACTGATTCCTTTTAAAAACTATTGAAAATAGATAAAAATTAATCGTATAATGTACCTGTAGTTTCTAGTTTTGTTTTTGTATGTTGTTTCCTGCCTCTCTGCTGTACAAAGCCACAAAGCCAATACAGGGCAGTGATGGTTTGGAAAACGAAACTGATTGGTGCTGAGGGGTTTTAGACACACAGTAATCACACCTTCTTGAAGTTAGTGACAACAGAGAGAAAGCTCCCAGCACTGTGGTTATCAGGAAACAGACAACCAGGAAGTGTGGAGATCAGAGAAGAATTACAGCAACTTGAGAGCAAAAATGAACAATGAGGACATGAAAACAGCACTGCATTAAGGTAAAGGAAGCTATTAAGATAAAAAAAAAAATCCTTTACAAACCCTTTAAGGGTCCCCTCCCGCTCACAGTCAGATCCGTTTAGGGGTAACCAGGTCTTAGGATGACCAGTACTGGTCCGTCCTCTCAGCTCTTCCCCATTCCCCATCCCTTCCACAACACATTTGGTTTCTCAGGTTTTATGGGGTTTGACAGGGAAAGTTCTTAACTTAAGGACTTTCAGTAAAGTTGACTGCTGAATCCAAATTCATTTAAAAAATATGTATTTAATATACAAGCAAGCAGATAGCTGCAAGCTTGGAGAACCTCATGTGTACATGGTAATACAATTGATAATGGTTCTAACAAAACTGTGGGTCTCAGTACAATGTATACATTCTAAAGGGGAAGGCACCTTGAATGTGACTTCATTCAAAAGACAAATGGTCATTTAGCATCTACATGTCACTTCCCAAATTTTCTGGGAAGAAATGGCAGATAAAGCTCATTCACATGGGGAGGTGTGAATGACATCTGTTCAGGAACAGAAAGTAACATTGGCTTACATCCTGTTATTTGCCTAATCAATTTCTAGGATATTGAACACAGTCAAAATACATTGCTACACAATATATATATCCTAACAGATACAATCAATATTACTATATATATATATACACAATATACACACACACATACATATATATATATATATATATATATATATATATATATATATATATATATATATATATATATATATATATATATATATATATATACACATACATATACACATACATATATACATATACATAGCAAATCAGAAACACATGCTTTGATAATCGGGAATAAATGTTTGATTAAATAAATGGCTATTCTATTTACCCGATCAATCCCATCTCTTGGTCAAATTAGAAATTGACCACATAATTAACAAAACATAACAGCACTATAACAAACAATTTATACATTGGTTGTGGACAGTTAGGTTCTTGACTATTCAGTGTAATGATTATTTTTTGGAGACAGGGCCTAAGTACCGTATTTATTGGGGTATAGCGCGCTCCCGCGTATAGCGCGCACCCCTAAAGTTGGCCAGAAATTCCTGTGGAAAAAAAGATTTTGTACTTACAGTTTTGGTGTCTTGCGCCACGTACATCGGCGGCCTCGTCGGGTCCAGCGTCCGTCTGCGGCTTCGAGTGTCCTCTTAGTCGGTCCGGCGTCCTTCTGCGGCGTCCTCCTCGCTCGTTTCTCACTTTCCCGCGCCGAGTTTGAATACTGCGCCGGCATATACCGAGCGCAGTACACTCGGGCAGGCTCGGCTACTGTCGCGCTCACGTCCTGTACGTCCAGGACGTGAGCGCGGAAGGAGCCGAGACTGCCCGACTATACACGAGTGTACTGCGCTCGGTATATCTCGGCGCAGTATTCAAACTCGGCGGCGGGAAAGCGGGTATCGGCGTATATCGCGCACCCAAAAAAAAAACAAAGTCTCATTAAACATACAAAACCTAACATAAATGGCTTTTTTTTTAAAAAAAAGCAGATACAATTACAATTCCTAAATTCCAACATCTCCCTCTAACTGCCTAATCTTGCGTGAAATATTAATTTGTTTTCTAGTTCATATTTTTCCTAATTTATGTACCCAATTTACTTCTGCAGAAAAATCTCATTTTGCTTTGTCAAGGCTAAAAAATACTAAAATACCAAAAAAATAAAAAAATAAAAATATTATGCGTTATTCTAACAATGTATGAACACAAAGGGCCAGATTCTCAAAAAAGCGCTTATCTATAGGCGGGCGTAGCGTATCTCAGATACACTATGCCGCCGTAACTTAGTGAGGCAGGTCCCGTATTCTCAAAGAACTTGCGCCCAAAGTTATGGCGGCATAGTGTAACTGTGCCGGCGTAAGCCCGCGTAATTAAAAGTAGGCTAGTGTGGGCGTGTTTTATGTTAATGTATCGTGACCTGACCTGATTGACGTTTTTAACGAACGGCGCATGCACGCGCATGCTCAGTATCACGTTGAATTTTCTAATTAAATTACGCCCGCTCAATGCATAGTCTACGTGAACGTAACTTACGTCCAGCCCCATTCACGGATGACTTACGCAAACGACGTAAAACACAACGCTGTTCCGACGTTTCCGACGTCCATACCTAACATGACTTACCCCTGCTTTATGAGGCGTAACTTTACGCCAGCGTATGTCTTACATAAATGATGTATCTTGCTATGCCGGGCGCACGTATGTTCGTGAATCGGCATATCTAGCTCATTAGCATATTCAATGTGGAAATCTACGGAAGCGCCACCTAGCGGCCAGCGTAAATATGCAACTAAGATACGACGGTGTAAGAGACTTACGGCGCTCGTTTCTTAGCCAAATTTATGCGTAACTGATTCTAAGAATCAGGCGCATAGATACGACGGCTCGGATTCGGACTTACGCCGGCGTACGTGGAGATACGCCATCGTAAGTCCTTTGAGAATCTGGGCCCAAGTCTTTAGTTGATTCCTCTGCTGTAACTGTGACAGGCTATTCCTCCATAAGACGCCACTGAAACACCTTAAGAGCGGATATAATGTACATAATTTTTTTCTTCAGGACTATCGTAGTCCGCATGACAAGAGACCTCCGGTAGGTGTGCAGAATTTAATCTTCTTTTCTTCAGGATTTTCGCAATCCACATGATAAAAAGACTTCCGGTAGGTGTGCAGAATTGAATCTTCTTTTCTTCAGGAATTTTCGTAATCCACATGATAAAATACTTTTTTAAGACAACTGACATGATAGGTATCAAATGTCTTTAGACACAAGCTTTTGAAAGCACTCTTTTTCATCAATGGTGTTCATAACTGATGGCGTCAGAGATTGTTAGTCCCAAAACTTGATTATTAACAAAAATGCCCATAAAGCCTTTTGAGTTTTTTACTGCTGAAGTAAATGTATGTTCTGGAGGCAATAAGACCTAGAAGAAAATAAAAAAAAATCTTTATACAAGGAGAAACCATTCTCATTTACAATAAAATGTTATTCAACTGTCATCCAACTAAACTGTCCACATTATCCTGAATTCAATAAGACATTTATCATAAACAATAGGCTTCTCAGAAGGGGGGGGCTATTACGTATGGCTTGGATCAATGATCCTACAGGAACGTAGACAAGAGCGCACAGAATACAGGATTTACAGGAATAACAGGAGTATAGTGCAGCACTGGGCTTCGGGGTTCATAGAAGGTCAGATACACAAGATACAGTTGATGTATACAAGGATTCTAAGGCAGGAAGGATACCTAGAACTAAGGGCCAATAAACACATGAGAATCCCTTGCAGTGCTGAGATGCTGGGATCACTAAACAGTAGGGAGTTAAACATTCAAGCTGGGGGCGTGACCGGAAGGAGAGTGAGGAGTGAGGATGTGAGGATGTGAGATGCAAGGTGTGTGTCTCCCTTAGCCTCGCAGGTATCTCCATATTCAAACTCCATGCCATGCCATGCTCATGTAGTGAGCGCAGATCCAGCGCCAGCCTGTAGCTGTGTGTAGCTGTTCATGGATTCACCTCCGCCTGCAGTATTTTGTACCGGCAAAAAACATCCCGGTATAATTCCTTAATATACCTTCTAGCCCTGCTGGAAAACTCTGTCTCTGCCTCTGCTGAAGCTGTTGGGTGGACGTACCTGCCGGCGATCCCGAGTGCCCCTGAAAATCCGTGGCCGCTTCTGTCTACCTGCTGCCTGCTTGTCCGGGGGGTTTCCTAGGAGTTCCCCTGGTGATACGGAGTGCGGAGGGAGACTGGCGGTGAAGGTCTGGCTGCAGCCAGTGATCCGGGCTCACGATTGGAGGGTGGCGGTCAACTGACCGGACCACGTGATCGGGTCCAGCGAATCCCGCGTGACCTGGCCAGAGGACGGAGAAGAAAGTATTGGGGGGTATCCCGGAGGTTCCCCCTCACTCCCCCACCGCATCGATACAGCCTGATACAGCCTGGCAGGGCACTGGAGAAGGGGGGCGGACAGACTTGTCCAAGACAAGACCTGGAAAGTAAGCTCCACGGCAGTTTGCAGCGCAGCACAGAAAGTGAGTAACCCAGTATAACATCGGTGAATGGGTGTACTATGCATTTTAGCCTGAACTGTACTGAATTGAACTAATACTAACACTAATCCTCTGGCTGAGCACTGCTGATTGAAGCTGCTACCCTATGCCATGCTTATGACACGGTGCCATTGATTTGCTGCTCTCTGCTTTTTTTTTTTCTCCCCCCTCTGTAAAAGGAGGTGAGAGGGAAGGAACAGTTTTTTTTTCTCTCTCTCTTTTGCTGACTGTAATAACAAAGGACCTGGCTGGATAAAACCAAGAGTCAAAGTTAAAAGGGGACCAGCTAATCTTTCCCTATACCTCGGGCGGTAGAAATATCAACTTTAAACAGCAAGGGCTGGAAATAACTTTCAAATCAGCCTAAATCAGCAGGCAGGCTGCTGGAAGGGGGGGGGGAAACAATTATACTACTCTTAGGCCCCATACACACGATAGAATCCATCCGCTGAAAAATCCCAGCAAATGGGTTTCAGCGGATAGATCCTATGGTGTGTACACTCCAGCGGATCTGTTTCCGCTGATATTTCTCCCCTGGGATGGATTCCAGCAGATCGAATATTTGCTGACATGCCAAACAAATCTATCTGCTGGAATCCATCCCAACGGATGGATCCGCTGGTCTGTATAGACTCACCGGATCCATCCATCCGAAGGGATCCCCCGCATGCGTCGTAATGATTCGACGCATGCGTGGAATTCCTTATATGACAGCGTCACGTCGCCGCGTCATAATCGCGGCGACGGCGCGTCACGTCATCGCCAGAGGATTTCGGCGCGGATTTCAATGCGATGGTGAGTACACTCCATTGCATAGAAATCCGCGGAAATCCTCGAGAGGATTTATCCGTGGAAACGGTCCGCTGAACCGTATCCGCGGATAAATCCTCCCGTGTGTATGGGGCCTTAGTCATTTCTAGGAAATGTTGGAATATTTTTAATTTTCCAGGTTGATCACCGGAGGGTTTATATATTTTCCATTTTTTTTTTTTGTTCCTGCTGAAATTATTAATGCTACCACATTGCTATCTATTTTAAAGACTGTATATAAATAGCACCCTGAGTGCTCAATAAGTGCTACCTCTCCACGCCTGTGTAACTCATTGCTACCATCAAGTGGAAAGGAAAAAAATATATATATAGTCATGTCAGGCCCACAATCATTGCGCTCTGCTAAGGACAAGGAAAAAGATAAAAGTGGATCAGTTAATGCAGCAGCTAAACTAGAGAAATATGTGCATACAACAGATCATACCCCAGTCAAAGGAGGGTTCATTCAGACTAAAATAATAACAGACAGGAAAAGCCAAGGACCACCGGTAGGGCCTGGTAAAAATGCTATTAACAAGAATATACCCACAGTTGACAAAGGGACTGAGATAGAGCTAATATTAGTCCCCACGGTGGAAGGGGACCCTACATTGAAAGATGTATTCTCGGTGGTCAATGTATGCAAACAGACTTTGGGTGAGTTGTGCGACCAGATGAAGGGCGTTAAAGAAGAGCTGGCTCTCGTGCGACAAGAGCTTCAAAAAACAAATGAACGGATAACTGAGGCAGAGGGAAGAATATCTCAGATAGAAGATGATTTATACCCTGTAAAGCAAGAGGTTAAAACAATGAAAGAACAAATGAGCAAGTTTGAGGAAAAGCTGGATGAAATGGAAAGCAGGAACCATAGGGACAATGTGAGACTGGTAGGACTACTGGAAAAGTGCGAAGGGACCAATCCCATAGAGTTCTTGGAAAGCTGGTTTTCAAAGTTATTTGGAAGAGAATCTTTTTCACCACAGTTCTCCATAGAAAGAGCGCACAGAGTCCCTGCTAAACCTCCCCCACCAGGGGGACGCCCACGATCAATATTAATGACATTTTTTAATTTTAAAGACAAAGTAATGTTACTCAGAAGAAGCAGAGAGATGGGGAACATTCTGTGGGAAGGAACGAAGGTTTCACTGTATCCGGATTTTTCACCTCTCTTGCAGAAGCGGAGGGCCAGCTTTATCGAAGTTAAGCGTAAAATGCAAAAGTTTAAAGTAACATACGCTTTATTATATCCTGCACGCTTGCGAGTGGCAGCTCCGGATGGGACTTTCTTTTTTGAATCCGCAGAGGATGCGATGACATGGCTGGAGGACAAAAAAGATCAGCTTGTACTAAAATGACGGAACACTTAGCTTAGGGGACACAGAATGAGAATGGAGTATATCACAATGAGATTTAGAGTGGGGACGGTAGGGGGGAGGGGGGAGAGTATGGATGAACCGATCACAATAAAAGCCCACAGGGATTACCTAGGGAGGTGTGGGGAAGGAAGGGGAGCTGGGAGGGAGAGTAGAAAGGGGAGGAAGTATTTAAAAGGGGTATATGGGGGGAAACAGAAGGGTTTGACTACACTGAGAGGAAAATATGCACATACACAAACGATACAAATACTGGTAAAAGGTAAACTAACACAGACAATAGATCTAACAGGAGCATATATAGATGTTACACAATATAATGATAGAGCACATAGATAAACGAAACAGTAAACAGGGAAAAGTTAATAGCACATTTAGAGAAAGAGATAGAAAATAGATATGTATGTATGGGTACAATGTGGAGGTGTATATATGGATATGTTTGTATAGATATGTATATGCGTACAGAGATAAAGGAATATGAGTATACTAGGGGCACTAAGTGGTGTAAGAGGGAATTACCCCTTTTTCTAAAGGCTATCAGTTGTGTATATATAACATGGTTTAGAATGCTTAAGGATATAAATTAATGCAGAATAGAACAATGCAGATAAGATCTAGGATGTCATGTACAATTAATTGTCCTCCTCTATGGGTAAGCAGGTAGATACAATGTTATCTTGGAAAGTCAGGGGTTTGCACGACTCCAGAAAAAGGACTGCTTTATTCACGTTTTTTTGCAACAAAATCCCACAATTATATGTTTGCAGGAATCTCACCTCACTGGTGACACTACTCAATTGCTATGTATGACTAAATACCCCATGCAATACCATTCGGTTCATACTAGATACTCTAGGGGGGTTAGTATATTGTTCTCTAGAAACACGGCATTTATTAAACAAGATGCACTTGTAGACCCCCGAGGGCAGGTTTATTTTTTTTTAATGGGGAAATGGGACTCTTGTTTATGTGTTATAGCCAATGTATATGTACCGCCACCTTTTACGTTGACAGTACTGCAATGTCTGGCCAGGTTTCTTTTTTTTGTCTTAATTTCTCTTTATTATTTTCCAAAAGATAAATATAAATACAGATTTACATGTTTACATATTGGTAGTATAAATTGTCTAATTCAATTCCATTGATATATATAAACAAGCATACATTGTCTAAATTCATTAATTTAACACATCCCCTCCCTCTCTTCTCCCCCCTCCTACCCCCCTATTAATATAATAGAAAAATAGGAGCAGGTATCTTCATCTGAGTTATCTTTTGATTAGTTAATAGAAAGGAAGTAAAAAAAAAAGAAATCCAATCCACGAGGCATAGATAAGGAATCAAGCCGATCGGAATCCAAAGAGAACAGAGGGAGCTTGATTTCTCCTTGTCGTTAGAGAGCTTTAACAACATCTGATATGAGGGGATCTACGAGCCCCATATAGAGGCTATCTCTCCAAGGGAACTCCCATTTCTATCAGCCAAGGCCCCCACACTCTTCTAAATCTGTTATAGTTTCCTTGTTTAATAAAGGCCACCCTCTCGCACCAAATCAAGGCATTGATGGTTTTAACCCAGTTCTCAACTGATGGAGGAACATGCGCTTGCCATCTCTGTGCTATTAGCTTCCGAGCTTGGAATAGGCACCTAAGCACACTTTCCAAAGTTCCTGCGGGGATTCTATGATCTTCCATATCTCCTAGCAGGCAAGTTCTAGCCTCCGGCTCTAAAGAGGTCTTAAAGATTTTATTGATCCTGCTTATCACTTCTGTCCAATATCTAAAAAGCTTGGGGCATCTCCAGAACATGTGAAAAAGATCCCCTGTTGCCTTGCACCTGGGGCATTCATCACTTGGATTCCAGTCTAGTACAAACATTTTTTTAGGGGTATAATAGACCCGGTGCAGTAGAAATAAATGGGACAGTCTCTGTGCTGGGGCAATTGACACCAATGCCCCTCTATATAAGATTTCGTTCCACTGCTCCAGGGTTAATAACCCAATGTCTCTTTCCCACCTTTCTCGGCTCTTGGAGACCCCGATTTGACTTATGGCTTTAGCCCCCAGTTTATCGTATAGTGCAGAGATTTGACCTTTTGTGATATTAGTCTGAATCATTTTAAGAAGCGCAGGGGTATGAGTCCTAACCATCGGATGGATCTTAAACTGGGTCTGGAGGGCGTGCCTAATCTGTAGATAATTCAAGAATGTTTTATTTGGTATGTTAAATTCATCTCTCAATTCCAAAAACGTTTTAATAAGGTTTCGCTTATACATGTGTAATAACCGTGTTATCCCCTGGTTCTCCCAGATTTTAGGAATTTCTATATCTTTGAGTTCTGTTAGGTTCTTATTATGCCAAAGGGGGGCAAACTCAGTTACACCAGTATATCCCAGCAAAGCTTTCGTAGTCTGCCACACTTTATTAATTAGCTTTACAGTTGGGCATTGATGATAAAATGAGTTTGCCTCCAGGGCTTCTATTAGAATTTTATGTGGGGCCCTTGATAGCATTAATCTAAAACCGTTATTACCCAGATTTTGAGAACCACAACCCACTATATGCTGTAGCTGAGATGCCAAGAAATATGTTCTCGGGTGTGGAACCGCCATCCCCCCCTCCTTCACTGGGAGTTGCATGGTCTGCAAACTGATTCTGGCCTGGCCTCCCTTCCACATTAGCTCCCTGAATACTGTTTCCATTCGTTTAAACCATATTTGGTTCACCCAAATTGGAGAGTTGTGAAGAACATATAATATCTGGGGGAGCCAGATCATTTTTATCAGATTGTGTCTCCCAGCTACAGAAAGGGGGAGGCGGCTCCAGATATCTTTTTTTAATTTCAATTTTAACAATAGTGGAGCTATATTATTACTGGTATATTCCTTGACCTCACTAGTAATCCAGACCCCCAAATATTTCAATTTTGTTGAAATCTTTAGGTGGGGCATTTCGGCTATTATCTGGTCACCTAACGGATCTATTGGGAGTAGGTATACAAGAACAAGTCTCCTGCGCTCTGATATTTTAAAAGGAAATGCTATGCAGTGGTGCAGTTCGATTAAAAGTTATCATCTAGAGTCTTGCAGCCCTCCTCAGAATCGTGGGTATTCATAAAACTATAAAAGAGAAGAAAAAGAGCGGAGGGCGCACCGACCTCGTGTGATACTGATAAAAAATATTTATTCAAATAATAAAATCAATGGTTATACTCACACATTAGGAGTTAAAAACAGGCTTTAAAAATGAATACAGCAGGTATCCAGCATCGTCAGTGGAACATGAGTAATCGTTTGGACCAATCAGTAGAAGTAAAAGCTGACGCGTTTCGGGGGCGTACCCCTTTCCACGTCAGCTCTGAGGAAAGGGGTACGCCCCCGAAACGCGTCAGCTTTTACTTCTACCTATTGGGAGTAGGGCCGACTTATCCCAATTGAAAATTAATCCCGAGAACCTTCCAAACTCCCTAACCATTTGGACCACTGTGGTCAGCGAGCTATCTATATTTACTATAAAGAACAGGACATCGTCCGCGAAGAGCGATATCTTGTCTTCCTCTAAACCCCTTCTAAACCCCTGTATGTCTTTATTTAGTCTAGTTTTAATAGCAAGAGGTTCCATGGCAAGTGCGAACAGGAGCGGTGAAAGGGGGCAACCCTGTCTCGTCCCTCTCTCGAGCTTGAATGTATCTGAGACTTCACCATTAATTTTAATTTTTGCTCGTGGTTCGCTATATAGGAGTTTAACCCACTTGGTAAATGATGGGCCAAATCCAAAGCTTTCTAATACCTTCCATAGGTATGGCCACTCGAAGGCTCTCAATGCACCCTTTTAGGCGATTTGCCAGTACTTTGGCAAGAATTTTTGCATCTGTACAGAGCAATGATATTGGGCGATAAGAAGTAGGGTCTAGTTTATCTTTTCCCTCCTTATGGATTACAACAATCATTGCCTCCATCATAGAGGAAGGAAGCTGCCCCTCCAAAAAAGCATTTTTTAATATCTGAAGCAGTTCTGGTAGCAAAATTTCACCAAAGCGCTTGTAAATCTCTATTGGGAGCCCGTCCGGGCCAGGTGATTTGTGGCTGGAAATCCTCGCTACTACCAGCTGTAATTCTTCCAGTGTAACTGGGGATTCCAATTTTTCCCTGTCTTTTTCTGACAGAGTTGGAACTTAAAATATTTAAAATATTTGTCTTATCTCGCTACTGTCAGTGGAAATATCACCTGTTGGGGCCCTAATTACCGAAATATTTGAAGAGGGGAGTTGGCCCGAGTCAGCAAGAACAGGATTCGACCCACTTTCTCCCCCTCCCCAAATTGAGTTTGTCTCTGGAATATTTGGTAGTTCTCTGCCTTTCTCATAGTAGCCATTTTATAGACCTTCTGTTTGTCAAGCCACTCTCTTTGCCTGCTTAAGGACGGGGTCTCAATATATCTTTGTTCAGCTACCATCACTTCACTTCTAAGATCCTCTTCCCATGCCCTAGACTCCCTTTGTACTCTTGTCACTCTCTGAATCAGCAAACCCCTTAAATAGGCCTTCAGCGAGTCCCAGACCACTCCAGGCTTTGCCGAGCCTGTATTTATTTGAACATATTCTTTCAAGCTGTTCAGCAGTTCCTGTGGTTCACCCAATAGCTCAAGCCAGTATATACTGATTTTCCACTCTCTTAGAGGGGTTCTCTTGCTCCTCCTAATGACTAGATCGAATGGTGAGTGGTCTGAGACCCCCCTTGGCCCATATTCTATCTCCTCAACCATGCCCAGTGCCAACTCATTGCCCAAGGCCATGTAGATTCTGGACAAGGTAGCATGGGGGCTAGAAAGACAAGAATACTGTCGGATACAAGGATGGCGAGTGCGCCAAATATCCTTTAATCCCGTCTCATCCAGGAAATGGGCCAATCGGCTCCCTTGTTCTATATTTGGTTCATATGTCGAGGGAAATCTATCGTATGCTCTATCTAGCACTACATTGTAGTCGCCTACTGCTACCAAGGGAATGTTGGTTTTACCCAACATAAATTCCACTAGTTTCTGTAAGACGTCGAACTTAAATGGGGGGGGATGTAGATATTAGCAAGAATATATGGCCTATTTCCAATAGAGCAGGCCAAAAATACATACCGGCCCTGTTCGTCTATCAAACTCTTCTCACAAGTAAATGGCACACCTTTCCCTATCATTATACTCACTCCCCTTGAATATGCGGAGTGTACAGCGTGGTAGCGAAATGGGAATTTTCGTAGACCCAACTGGGTCATTGTATCTTTGGTTAGGTGTGTCTCCTGTAGGCAAAGTATCCCTGGCCCCCTTCCTTCTATTGATGCTAGCACCAGTGCTTTCTTAGTGGGGTCCCCTAGCCCCCGTACATTCCATGATCTAATCCTCAAAGCCATGGACTAAAATAGAGTAGCAATGACATGAAATAAAATAGCTCAGCATAAAGCAACCACTTTTTTTTCTCAACCACTTTTTTTTCTTGTTCCCCATCTTCCTGCCGCTTATCAAGACCAAGACCTCTCCTCTCTTCTATGATGATTAAGATACCTCTTTCCCCCAAAATTCCCTCCCGCCTTCCCCCTCCCCCTCCCGACACCCTCCCTCCCCAATCCCCCTCCCCTCCCCCCCTGCCCACCTGGGCTCCCCCATAGGGCTTCACCTGTGACCTCACCACTCTCGCCTGACCACAACCATCCTCCCATTCTCACACTTATTCACCTCTCTCCCTCTGTTGAGGAGTGAGAGCCTCTCGTCTCCCCCCCCATCCCCCTAATGAGAATCTGAATCCCCATCTCCCAGAGCTAAAAAAGAAAATACCTGCCTTCCCCCCCCAAAAAAAAGGAAGAAAAAGAGGGACCCCACAGTTGGTCAAATTAATCAAGTTATCGATGAGTATAACAACCTAAGCAAATTAGAGTCATTGGCATAGTAAAAGTGAACATAGTGCACCCCCACCCCCCAGTTAATAGGATTAATCAATTATCCATGTATGTAGTAACTCAAGCAAACTGGAACCACTAATAATATATAAGTGAGCATAGTACAGCTAAAAAAGTGTCAATAAAGTGTCAATAAATACAGATTCCTCCCTCTATAACCCAAACAACCCCAACTCCCCCCCAAAAAAAAAAAACCTTTCCCTCCTCCCCTTCCCCCTCTCCCCTCCTTGAAGAAAGAAAAAAAACACAAAATAGTGGAACATTTAGTGCCAGTAATCTTATAGTGCAAGTTTCCTTGTGTACACAATCAGACTAAAAAAAAAAGGGGGGGGGAGAGAGAAAAAAAAAATAAAGGAAAAAGGGGGGGGAGGGACCCCGCAGTTAATTAAAGTAAATGAATTATCCGTAAATATAAAGACTCAAGCAAATTAGAATCTTTAGCAATATAAAAGTGAGCATTGTGTGACTATACAAGTGACAATAAATATGTATCACTCCCTCCCTAGAAGAAAAAAAAAAAAAAAAAAAAAAAAAGAACATCTTTTCCCTGCCTTCCTCCCCCCCTCCCCCCTCTTAAAAAAAAACACACAAAATAGTGAAACATTTAGGGCCAGATTCTCAAAGGCGTTACGACGGCGCAACACCATTAGCGCCGTCGTAACACCTCATCTGGCCCCGGGTATCTATGCGACTGATTCTCAGAATCAGTTTTGCATAGGTACCCATTAGATCTGACAAGCGTAAGGCTGTTACGCTGTCAGATCTTAAAAGTAATTTTTTTTTCCGCCGCTAGGTGTCGCATCGTCGCTTTTCCCCGTCGTCTATGCAAATGAGGTAAGTACGGCGATTCCCGAACATACGCGAGGTCGACGCAGCAAATTAACGTCGTTTGCGTAGCGTACCCGACGCGTAAGGTTGCCCCTGCTAATTAGCAGGCGCAACCAATGTTAACTATGGGCGTCGTTCCCGCGTCGAATTGAATAAAAATTACGTAGTTTGCGTAAGACGTCCGTGAATGGCGCTGGACGCCATTTACGTATACATCTAGGCAAATGACGTCGGGGCGACGTCATTTAGCGCAATGCACGTCGGGTAATTTACCCGACGGAGCATGCGCAGTACGCTCGGCGCGGGAGCGCGCCTAATTTAAATGGTGCCCGCCCCATTTGAATTGGGCGGGCTTGCGCCGAGCAATCTAACGCTACACCGCCGCAAGTTTACAGGTAAGTGTTCTGAGAATCAGGATGTAAACCTGTAGACCTGCGGCGGTGTAACGTAGAGCTCATATATTACGCTGCCCAGGAGCAGCGCGAATGTATGAGAATCTGGGCCACAGTGTTATTAATCTTGTAGTGCTATTCTTCTTGTGTAGTCAATCAAGTTGTAAAAAAGTTATATGAGAAAAAAAAAGGGGGAATTATTTCGGTAGCAGTTACTACCTAGGAAAAAAGGTGTCCCTCCAAAAAAAAAAGAAAAGGGGAGGCATATAGTTATGTTATGTTAATGTCTATAGATCCTTGCTGTTTGCTTCCAGCCATTGTGCCCCCTCTGCCGGTGAGTTGAAAAAAAAAGTTCTGCCCAAGGCTGTAACCCGTAGGCGGGCCGGGTACTGCAAAGCGTTTTTGTAGATCAGGAGAGAAATCGGGGTAAAATTAAATTCTCGCTCCATTATACATAATATCCCCCATTTCCCTGGCTTTTTGGAGGAGAGTGACTTTGTCGCCATAGTAGAAGAGCTTAAAGAGTAATGATCTAGGACGCCCTCCTTCCTGCGGGGGTTTAAAAGGAACTTGGTGGGCCCTCTCAATAGAAAAAAAGGAAGAGAAAGTAGCAGGGCCAAAGATTTCCCTGAGCCAGCCCTCCATGAAGGATATAGTGTTGGGCCCCTCACTCCGTTCCGGAAGACCGATCACTTGAACGTTCTGTTATTCTCGATTTCATCTAGTTTGGCTGCTTGTTGGTTCGTTTTCTCCTGTAGGCCCCTGAGTTCATTCTCAAACGGATATAGGGTATCCTCTACCGTACTCACTCGTTCTTCCAAGGTAGTAACTCGTTCGACAGTTTTGCGCATGTCTTGATGAATTAAAGCAAGCTCATCCCTCAGGCTCTTTAGCTGATTATCAAAGTCCACCATGAATTCTTTACAATCATTGACAGCCCGCAGAACATCTTTCAGTGTAGGCTCTTCTACTAGTTCAGGGCTGGGTAGGGTGGTAAGATCAGATATCGCAAGCATAGCCAATGCAGATGCAGTTCCATGTACTTCCCCCCCAAGCCCTTTAGTGGTCGGGGCCTTAGTCCCAGTTGAATTTGTGGGGTTAGTCGGTTTAGAGACCACCGACCCCTGACTTTTCCTAAGAACCGATGATCCTACAGGACCCTTGGTCTGTGTAGCTGATGGCGATAGGCCTTCTTTCATAGGGGATTGGGATACAGACTGAGAGGGGTGAAAGAAGCGCTCCAGCTTAGCTGCTGCAGCCTGGCTACCCTTCTCCTTTCCCTTAGCGGACCATGTGGTAGGGGCTCCCTCTGAATGTTGCTGGTCCTCAGGCCCACGTTTATTGGTCATGGTAAACATGGAGACGAGAAAAACCACAAAGCAAAACGTCTCACCAGTAGTGGAAAGAAAAGAAAAAAATGGGGGGAGGGGCAAATCTCCTAGCAGCACCTCAGGACTGTCAGGGACCCCCCTGTCATAATAGTTTATATGGGAGCGCAATCCCCCTTTGGGGTAGAGTGGCCTGCAGGTTATGCAAGTTATGGTACTTGCGGTGTAGCATATGCCCCATATACACTGTCCATCGCTCTATGCTAAAAGCAAAACCAATTGATTTTTATAAAATATTTAGGTCCGCTCCTCCCTTTTCTTTTTTTTTACTTTTTTCCCCCCTTCCTTGAAAGGTAATTAGATCCACTATCCTCGTTCCTCTACAGATAGCAGTCTATTGAAAATAGAGAGAGGTGACACAGGGATTCAGCAAAGTCTCAATACCAGGGAATAAAGCAGCCACCAGGGAGCCTTAGATGGCTATACCTGCGTGTTGGAGCAGTCACCTTACCGGTACCTCTGTAAGCAGTGTCCCGGTCCTCTGTGGCCTCCTCTATCCCCTCCGGTTGTACCCCTGATGGAGCCCATCGCTTCCCACCGGCTCTCCGATCCGTCTCTCCAGCTCCGACCAGCGTGGCAGCAAGACCCCCCAGGTCCCATAGTCTCGCGATATATCTGGATATACTGTATATAAAAAGTTTTCTCCACAGGGCCCTAGGGAGTATACCTCGCTCGCTAGATTTATAACAGAGCTGGGATTGGTAGATCTGTGGAGATGTAAATACCCCCTACACGCCCAGTTTTCCTGTCATTCCCTGACTCATTCCACGCTCTCTCGTATAGACTTTGCCCTGGGCAATGACTTAACGCTTTTTTTTGACCCAGCGGTAACGTACTTGGCCAGGGGCTTGTCTGACCACTCCCCGGTGCAGCTTTCTCTGGATCTGCATAAAACATGTCTCCCTATGCATTGGAAATTGAACCCCTTTTGGTTTCAGTTATTTACCGACCTGGGGAGCATGCGGACACAGATCCAATATTTTTTAGATGATAATAAACCCTCAGCTGCACCTGGAGTGGTATGGGACACGCTAAAAGCCTTTATTAGGGGGATGTGTATAAAAGAAATAAGTATTATTAAAACAAGGAATAGGCAGTGGGCTTATGAGGCTGAGAGGGCGGTGGAGAAAGCAGAGCAGTTGTATTTGCAGGACCCCACGCCCGAACATGAAGGGAAGTGGAAGGATGCACAAAAGTTTTATCGTACTCCTCATCTATAACAAGCTGATAACAAGAGATTCTTCACCTCCCAAACATACTTTGAGGAGGGGGAAAAAACTGGCCATATGTTAGCTATGATAGCTAGGTCTCAGCAGCCACCCCAATTGGTACACAGTATTAGGAAATCAACGCAACTGACGGTTACAGATACGCCCTCTATACTGAAGGAGTTTTACTCCTTCTATCAAGACTTATATTCCTCTAAGGTGATATATCCAATGGATGATTTGACACATTTTTTAGATTCCATCACACTCCCCGGTCTTGAGGAGACAGATAGGGAGTGCCTTAACGCACCCTTCTCCCTTGAGGAATTCCAGATTGCGCTGGCCACCTTTCCAAACTCTAAAGCTCCGGGAAATGATGGACTGCCAATCGAACTGTACAAAAAGTTTTGTGGAGTGCTCCTACCGGAGCTACTCCATACGCTGAAAAGCGCATTTGACTTAGGCTCCTTACCTGGATCTATGTATGAAGCCGTAGTGGTAGTAATACTGAAACCAGGGAAGGACCCTGAAAAACTCGATTCATATAGGCCTATCTCATTGTTAAATACGGACTTGAAACTCCTCACGAAAGTGGTTGCCATGCGACTCTCGGCGGTGGTGACTGCACTGGTACACCCGGACCAGTCTGGTTTCATACCAAACAGATCTACGGCAAATAACTTGCGATGACTTTTTCTTAATATGCAGATCCCTATTGACAATCATGGACATAGAGTGATACTTTCGCTGGATGCCGCTAAGGCTTTTGATAGCGTGGAGTGGGAGTATCTGTGGAAAGTGCTGGAAAAGTTTAAACTGGGTGAGGATATCATCTCTTGGATTAAGCTATTGTATAAAGCACCAAAGGCGTGTATCCGAATAAATAATACCCTCTCACCCTCCTTTGCTTTACATAGGGGAACAAGGCAGGGTTGCCCCCTGTCGCCCCTGCTTTTTGCCCTGGCCTTAGAGCCATTGGCGGCGGCTATAAGGGGGAATCCAGAAATACAGGGATTCAGGCGGGGAGAATTAGAAGATAAGGTGGCATTATATGCAGACGATGCGCTGTTGTTTCTGGGTGATACATCTGCATCTCTGACCCATCTTATGGAATTGGTTCATACTTTTGGAACCTTCTCCGGTTTTAAAATTAACTGGGAGAAGTCTACGCTTCTTCCACTGGACCCGCTTTTGGGACCTTTGCAGCAGATTGCTGATCAGATTAAAGTGGTGGATACGTTCAAATATTTAGGTATTATGGTCCACCCTAATTTAGATCAATATATCAAACTGAATGTGGAACCCATTCTTAAAAAATTTCAGGAAAAAACAACGAGTTGGATCAAGTTGCCGCTGTCCGTTGTCGGGCGCTGTAACCTGATCAAAATGATCTGAAATCCTCAGTTACTCTACGTGCTCCATAATGCTCCTATCTGGATCCCCGCCCAAGTGTTTAAGAAATGAAACACCATATATCGAGCATTAATATGGAGGAAATTGGTCCCAAGAATTAAATTAGAAACTTTACAAGAGAGGAGGGACTTGGGATGTTAAGCAGTACCGAATCCATTTCTTTATTTTATCGCGGCACAGTTACAACACTTGGCAGGATGGCTGTGCCCGGAGCCCTCGGACCCCACTAGAAATATGGTGGGAGCCCAGGTAACCGGAGACAACCTGGTGGAATGTATAGAGGCGGGGGAGCTGGGGGCTATGGACCAGTACCCCACATTTATACTTATGGATAAGATTTGGAATAAGACTAAACAACACCTGCAATATATGGGATATACTAGCTGGTCACGTATATGGAGGAATAGTAATTACCCAGAACTTAATAAATTACAAAATTTCATTGATTGGGAGAGATGGGGAGTAAAGTACATTTCACAATTATATGATGGAGGGGTATTCAGGGATTTCCAGTCCCTACGCGCGGAATTTGATCTGCCCAATACGTTTTTTTTCCAATATTTACAATTACGACACGCTATTTCGGCGCAGGCTACAACATCCATATGGGAGCTCACTAGACCGATAATGCTTATGAAGCTAACTATGGCGCCCTCCAGGAAAGGACAAATCTCGTCCCTGTATAGAGCCCTCCTTGACCAAGTTTCCACGGCGAGGACTTTGAAGTGTAGAGCTGGCTGGGGGGACGACATAGGATATATTGCTGAGGATGAGTGGAATACAATACTAGGGAATGTTCTTAAGGTAACATTGTCATCAACTCAGCAGCTAACTCAGATTTTTTTATTCACCGCACATATCGTACACCTGAAAAGCTGTATAAATGGTATAGAAGGGATGACCCATTCTGTCCCCGCTGTCTAGTGGACAACGGGACCCTTGTTCATATGCTTTGGAGATGTCCGAAGCTGCAGCGTTATTGGGGGGCGGTGGTGGACACTGTTAATAGCATATGGAACCTTCAACTCCCTATGGATCCTAAAATTTGCTTGCTGGGGTGGCTAGACAAAAAAATGTATACATCAGATACCTTTATTGCTATTTTAAGGACCCTATTTTTGGCTAGGAAGCTTATTGCGAGGAAATGGCTGTCTATAATGGCCCCCACACACATAGAGTGGATAATATCGGTAAATGATTCTCTTGTCAGGGAGCTACTCACGTATAAACACCGGGCCGGGGTAATCTGGGGAAGTTCGAGAATATATGGGGTCCCTGGCTGAATACCCCAGGGTTGGCACCACTGAGGCTGTTGCAAAGTAGAATGTCTGGAGACAGAGATGTAGTGGCTACTAGGCCGGCGTAGAATGAACAGGCTAGAAGGGGGGATAGAGGAGAGAAGAGAAAGGAAAAGGAAAAAAAAAAGGGGGGAAAAAGAAAATATGTATGAAGGGTATATTTAAGGTCTTGTAGACATAAGGTACCCAATATATTGCTGAAGAACACAGAGGTTCTATATGGACATGTATGTGTTCCTGAAGATATGTGATACCTGTGGTGCAATATAACATGTAATATTTTGAAAGGGGCGTGGCTTGGCGCGCGGCGGACATGGTCGCTCAGTGAGAGAGCTCCGGAGCACACACGGCCTTCAACAAGCAAATTCCTGACCCAAAGCTCTCAGATGCCGGGCAAGCGGCTCTACAGCACCCCGCACTCCCGCTCGAAGAGAGGAGCGTCAGCTACGCCAGCTAGAAACATCACAGACCTGTTTAAACCCACGGCTGGGGCCCGCAGCAGCACCATGGGGAAAGCCAAGATGGCGCCTGAACCACACCATGAGGAGGATTACAGCGAGGACTCCCAATCCCTCCCGGAGGACACAGGTAGGGAAGTGACCCGCTCTAACCATCCCCTCACGCTGGCAGACATGTCGGTGATAGCTGCAGACATCAAGTCTGCGTTCTCCGCTGCTATCACGGACATCAAGTCCAATCTCATAGCCCTGAATGAACGCATGGCGGGAGCTGAGTCTGCCGGGAAACAGAGGGATAGAGCCATCCATCGTCTGGAAAAAGCCTCCTCTTCCCATAACTACCATTTCATTGAAATAAATAGGCATTTAGAGGACTTGGACAATAGGGGAAGGAGAAAGAACATACCTGTAAGAGGTATCCCTGAGTCTGTGGAGCCGGCCCAGATAATGCCTGTCCTGCAACGTGTATTTAATAGCCTGCTTGAGAGACAGGAGG
Source organism: Rana temporaria (assembly GCF_905171775.1). NCBI lineage: Eukaryota > Metazoa > Chordata > Amphibia > Anura > Ranidae > Rana > Rana temporaria. The sequence continues at coordinate 191,244,484 of NC_053493.1, read as the reverse complement.
ATGTTGTGATTGACTTTGTCAGGGCACACAGGGCCACAGAGTTTTCCACTTAAAGAGGATATAATGAGAAAGGCAAGGGGGAATGATCACATCGTGTTTAATGGGGCCACCATTATGTTGTTCCAAGATCTGTCTCAAATTACATTAAAGAACCGGAGAGCCCTGCTCCCCCTACTGGACAAGCTGAGAGAACGCGAATTGAGATATACCTGGAAGTTTCCCTTTGCCCTATCAGTGACATCTGGTGGCCACCAATACACACTGCGAGACCCAGACGGGTTACAAGACTTTTGTACAGCACTGGACCTGGACTATGTCCCACTTCCCGATTGGTATGCAGAGTTTCAGGGCCTACGGCAGGAGGGCTCGCCCTTCAGATCCCCTTTCTCTACTCCAGAGAAAAGGTCACACAAGAGACTGAAACCGCAACGCCCAGATGGCTCTAAGGCGGGCACTCCATGCACGTCCAGGGAGGATCGCAGAGAGCGTGGGGACGACTGATCGAAGCTGCCTTCCACTAGATCTTGATCTACCACATCACATCACCTCATACCCAGCAATTCAGCACCTATTTGGTTCTCAATATATTTCTCCATATGTTTTTTTGTTCTCCAGATTTTATTTTCCTTTTTTTTCTTCCTTCCCCCTCCCCTCTGATCCGATGAATGACTGCTGGGATCGTGAGGTACACGCTATCTCCCCTATGGTTGCCTTTCCTGCTTCCACTATGATGCATTGAACGTTACTAGGGAGCACCTACCTGAACTGGGCTTATATGCCGCTGGACATTGCTCCCTCCTTCTTGCGGAAACGCCGTCTAACTCTGTTCTCCCTACCCAGCTTGTTGATGGGGATCATCTCCATCATAGATATCTGGGAGGCTGCCCCCTACTACACGGAAGAATGTTCGCTGGATCCGAGATTTGCAGCTGTTCCTGACAGGTGTCATTTGCAATGACTCAAATTTGCAGGGGAGGGAGTGTAATCGCCAATGCTCGAATGTCTGCTATATGCTAGGCCTGGGGGCGGTTCGGGCGGGATGGGGAGGGGGGGGAGATGAAAAGTTTTTGCACAAAGGTACAAGAATATGTTTGATACTGGGGGAGGTGATGCTTGTGGTGGTCCGATCGGGGTGCATTGTGTCACCTAAGTTGCCCACTTGATGGGAATTTTTATTTTTATTTTTTTGACACCCCTTTTTTTTGGGGTCGGGGAAATCACGTCGGCTATGTATAGTAGTTGACGGTGCTACGTTAGCCTTCATTTGCAGGCTGTGTGTGTTTATTTGATGTTAATATATATAGATTCTAAAGTTTTCTATATTTACCTAAGAATATACCGGTAAGGTTGACAGTCTAGCGTCTTGCCGGCTGCCTCCCTCTACCCCCCTACCCAGTGCCTCCGCACTCATTGAGTGGCTGTGGACGCACTGACAAACTCCACCCGGGGAGGGACTCCCTACCCGGGAAGGGAAATCTGTTGTTCTCCTTGTTCTGCTCTACTTCATACCTTGTCTCTATCTTTTTTTTTCTTTTTCTCTTTCTTGCTCTCACATTGGCTGGCCCTACAACCTTCTCTTCTTTCATGGTATAGTCGGTTCTGATTTGCAACTGTATCTGATCTTTTGTAACATTACCTGTGTTCTGTGAATCTTTACTCTTGTCCGTCTCGCTCTGGGTCCTGACCATGGCATACTCTGATCTTGGACGCAAACCGTTCGTTGTGTCCCACAATGTGAAGGGACTGAACATCCCTGAGAGGCGCTCCACTCTGCTGAGGGAGCTCAGGAAAGGTAAGCCTCAGTTTGTGTTTCTCCAGGAAACTCATTTTAAAACGCATCATGTCCCTCGATTGACAGACTCCTGCTACACGGAAGCACACCATGCTACCAGTGATGACTCCAAGGCTAGGGGGGTATACATCCTGATAAACAAAAATGCACCCTTCATTCTCCAGGAAAGGCTTATTGATCCAGGGGGTAGATACGTATTCTTAAAAGGTCTGTACAATAATTCACCTGTGACCCTGGCTAATGCCTATTTTCCCAATAAGGCTCATGTGTCTTTCTGCCAGCGGATGGTCCAAGACTTGTTGGGCTTCTCCTCTGGATGCTTGATCTTGGGGGGAGACTTCAATGTCCCCCTCAACCCACTATCTGACACGTCAAATGGGAAGACTTGCATTACCTATAGGACTCTTAGGCGCATTAAAACCCTACTCCAATCCTTGCAATTAATTGATGCGTGGAGGTTCCTAAACCCAAACGGACGGGATTATACCTTCTTCTCCCCCTCACACGATCGACACTCACGAATCGATTACCTTTTTATCTCCCAGAGGGATCTGACGAGGGTCACAGGGGCTCACATAGGTATACAATCCTTCTCGGATCATGCCCCTGTTTCGCTCTCCCTGGAAAACTTTGCATCCTCGTCCAACCCTCCAACATGGAGACTGAATGCTTCCCTCTTAACAGACCCTGACCTTCTGACAGAATTGTCTGCCTCCCTAGACGAATTCTTTAAACGTAACGCGACGGCGGATGCCGATTCCCCTGATGGTATGGGAGGCCCATAAATGCACGATACGCAGTGATTTAATACGGACGGGGGCTCGACGCAAAAGGGATAGAGAAAAAACCATTAGTCAATTGACGGATCGGATAAAGTCTCTTGAGACTCTCCACAAACAGTCTTTGTCCATTCAGACGGCAGCTGAATTACTGGACAAGAGGAAAGCCTTGCAACAGCTTTTTGATGAAAGGGCGAGGCGGTTCCTTTTCTTCAGGAAGCGAATTTATTACGAATCAGGCAATAAATCGGGGAAGCTTTTAGCCAGGGCCCTGAAGGAACAAACGAATAAAAACTTTATTCACGGTATTCGGCGGCACGATGGTACACTGGATGTCACTACCGAAGCGATTGCGAGACACTTCCATGATTTCTATTCGAAGTTGTACAACTTGCCGTCTCAGCATAGGATGGAAGGCATGGAAGGTGATAGGCCCCCGATAATACAAGAGTACCTAATTAAAAGTGGCTTACCCACCATTTCGGAGTCAAATATTGCTCTCTTAGAGAGCCCGATCACGTCTGACGAAATAGCCTCTGCCATTACACAACTAAAATCAGGGAAAAGCCCAGGTCCCGATGGCTTCACCTCCATCTACTACAAAACCTTCCAACAGATCCTGGTGAACCCCCTTAGGGCCGCTCTGGATTCTCTATCTGAACCTAGAACAGTCACACCAGATTTCCTCTCAGCCCACATTACGGTACTGCACAAGGAAGGTAAGGACCCTACTGAATGTTCCAGCTACCGCCCCATATCGCTTCTAAATCTCGACGCGAAGATTCATGCGAAGGTATTGGCGACCAGGCTGAGTCCCATTCTTTCGGATCTGGTTGGTCCGGACCAAGTGGGCTTTATGCCGGGACGTGAAGCGTGGGACAACGTAATTAAAGCATTACTACTTACGCAGGCGGCGCGGAATGGGAACACTGAGGGCCTTCTCCTGTCTACGGACGCGGAGAAGGCCTTCGACCGCGTTGCATGGGATTACATGCTGGCCGTGTGCGCAAAGGTGGGCCTGGGCCCTCATATGTTAGCTAGGATCTCGGCTCTGTATCAATGCCCTACGGCTAAACTGAAGATTAACGGCTCACTATCTGACAAAGTCTCGATTACGAATGGTACTAGACAGGGGTGTCCGCTATCCCCCCTCCTGTTCATACTCTCTCTGGAGCCTTTCATTAGAATGGTCAGGAATAACGCAGACATTCGGGGCTTCATGATTTCGGATAAGGAATATAAGGTCGCCGCCTACGCGGATGACCTTCTTTTCTTTCTCACTAACCCCGTGACGTCGCTACCAGTCTTGCTGCATGAGTTCGCGAAATACGGGTATATATCTAACCTCAAAATGAATTACTCCAAATCGGAGGCCCTGAATGTTTCGCTGCCGGACAATGTATTGACTCAGGTGAAGGGATCATCCTCGTTCAGGTGGGAATCTAGATCTCTGAAATACTTGGGAGTGTGGCTCACGCCCGATCTGGCGGACACCTATAGACAAAACTTCCCCCGTCTCCTCAAAAAAGTCGAAGCGGACTTAGAAAGCTGGAGATCAGGCCGATTCTCCTGGTTTGGGCGCGCAGCCATCATCAAAATGGTAATTCTCCCCCGCCTGCTTTATCTCTTTCACACTCTTCCCCTTAAAATTCCTCGGGCCTTTTTCAACTCGCTGAAATCGGTCATTTTGAAGTTTCTCTGGAACTCGCAAAAGCCTAGAATCAAATATTCCTTGCTACTGAAACCTAAGGACCGAGGGGGGATGGGATTACCTGACTTCACATTGTACTATAGGGCCGCCCACCTGACTAGGGTTATAGATTGGCATTGCCATAGCTCACTGAAAGACTGGGTATCACTGGAAGCGGATCTGTGCCCGCTTCCGCTTAAGTACTCTCCATGGATTACATGGGAAAGTTGCCCGCCCAGCCTTAAATCACATCCCGTTACGGGATGCACATTGGAGATCCTTCACAAGCTAGCCAAAACAACCACGATCACCTCCCAACCAGGGCTCCTAACTCCCTTGAAGGATAACCCAGACTTCGAGCCTGGTCTAAACAACCCACACTTCAGATCACCTGCCTCCCAGCAGCCTATTCTGGCAGGGGATTGCTTTAAAGATGGGGTAGTGAAGGAATGGACTACACTTAAGAGAGACCTGAACATACCACAGCTACCTCTATGGGCATACTTCCAATTACGTAGTTACATGGGGGGGCTCCCAGACGGGATGCATGCCGTAGAACCCCCACAGCCTTGGAGTTGATCTGCCTTGAGGGCACGCGATGTGTGAAGCCTACTTCTCAGGCCTATGTTTGGCTACAGAATGCTGAACACGGGGTTGCCGATGCACTCAGAGCGAGATGGTCAAAGGAGCTGGATATGGAGATCACACCTAAACAATGGAGGTATGCCTGTATTATGATACATAAATGTTCGATAAGTACCACTATGCAAGAAACGGCATACAAAATCATGACCCACTGGTATAATACCCCAGCTAAAATACATGGATGGAACCCACAAATTGCAGACTCTTGTTGGAGATGTGGAAGTGAGAAGGGTACACTGGTCCACATTTGGTGGCAATGTTCATACATTGCACAGTACTGGGAAAAAGTTATTCGGCTAATTAGACAAATCACTGACACAAGCCTTACCCTGAATGCCGCCACCTGCTTACTTCATGTCACGAATCTCTCTCTGAAGAGATATAAGAACTCCCTGGTGAGACACTTATTAAACGCAGCAAAATCTTTAATTCCACTATATTGGAAATCGCAAAGGGTTCCTTCCATAGATGAATGGCTTAGGAGGGTCTCAGATATACATGCCATGGAGGAGACCCTGGCTCAGGCGTCTGAGCGAGTGGAAAAACTACATAAAATATGGCAACCCTGGGTAGCTTTCAGGTACTCCTCTGCGTACGATATTGGCGTGTCGCAGACGCCTGTCTGAGGGCGCCTAGGAAACTGCTCCAGCGTGGGCACAGATACGTACTTTGACTGATACCATGTCTTCTTACTACCTTTCCTTTCCTAGTTCTTCTTCTTCTTTTTTCTTCTTCTTCTTTTTTACCTTTTACTGGCCACAATTGTTGCATATAGCAATAGCTGCTTGTTGGAAATAATTCACTATATCCATACTATATACATGTTCTCCTGGGATGCTACGTTTATGGAGGTTTTGCTTGGAAAGGGATATGGGCTGGGGCCTCCTACTCCGAAGTGTCAAACGACAATCTTGCTTGCCCATAGGCAATCTGGATGTCTGATGAACAAGGTTCTGAGTGGGAATCTCTTTGGCCAATTTGCTTAGGTCATATGTGCATTGTTTTCTATGTTTTTTATCTCATGATATATGTTTTATGGCTTATAATACCATGTTCACAACATATTACTGCTCTGCGAGCAGCTGTACTGCTATTTGATTCACTTGTCCTGCCTTTGTTTATCACAATAAACTTGAAATGTTAAAAAAAAACATGTAATATTTTGTAATGTATTTAAAAAAAAAAAAGTTTTAGTGTTTTGTATGTCGGAATTTCAATAAAAAAAATATCTGATTAAAAAAAAAAAAAACATTCAAGCTGACAGGTGTGTGCCTGGACACACACAGACATTGGAGACACATATGCAAAGACATATAATACAGCTAGAAATGAGTAGCCATGCAAATAGTCACACAGGAATCTATAAGGGTAGTGAAGTTGTATTGTGACCCGAACAGGAAATTGGCTTCATGCCTCGTACACACGGGCAAACATGTCCGATGAAAACGGTCCGCCGGACCGTTTTCAGCGGACATGCCCGCCCAGAGATTTCTGTATGATGGCTGTACACACCATCATACAGAAATCCGCGCGTACACGATATGCGGTGACGAGGCCGCGCTGTCGCTGCGACGATGACGCGGCGACGGCCCTGGAAGTTCAATGCTTCCACGCATGTGTCGAAGTCATTCGACGCATGCGAGGGATGGCTGCCGCTCGGACATGTACGGTAAGTCTGTACAGACGACCGAACATGTCCGATGGACAGGATTCCAGCGGGCATGTTTGAAAACATGTTTAGAAACATTTGTCCGCTCGAAAACGGTCTGGCGGGCAAATGTACGCTGGAATCCTGTCCGCTCGGCTGTACAGACGACCGAACATGTCTGCTGAAACTGGTCCGCGGACCAGTTTCAGCAGACGTGTTCGGTCGTCTGTACGGGGCCTTAGATACACTTGGAGACACAAAGGCAGACTTGCTTGGGACATTATTATGCAAAGCCTAAGGCAATCTGTTTCAGCTTAAAAAGGCAGTACAGGCTGGGCATGTAGCTAATTCAATTAACAACAGGAGGTTAAACTAGTCTTAAACACTTTTTTTTTGTAATGTAGGAGACAGATCTGTAGAAAAGCTAAAGATCTGAGACATAGGCGTAATTTAAACTCTTAATAATACCCAAGTCATCTTAACACTCAATGTAGTGACATTGACATACATGTAGTAATACATTCATTACTTTTTTTTTGTTGTGTGTGTTTACACTAGAGCAACAGTTATTCAATTCAATCTTAATAAAACTTTTTTATCATAAAATAATATACAAAAACTGTATAAGGCTCAGTTCCCACTATTGCGACTTAAAGTTGCAGCAACTTTTAAAAGATTCCTGCAGTGCCTTGACGGGGACTATAAATTTGGACCAAAGTCATACTCCAGAGTCTCTGAATCATGTGACTTTGGGGGTCATTATAGTGGAAACGTAGCCCAAGACAGTGGACGCTTAATTATCTAGGACAGGGGTGTCAAACTAAATTTTATCGTGGACTGCATCAGCATTATGATTGTCCTCAAAAGGGCCGGTTGTATTTATAATATTAGATATCCAGCGCATCCTCTCCCCTTACATTAGATGTCAAGAGTCACCCCACCATCAGAAGTTGAGTCCCCCACTCTCCCTTACATCACAGTGCACCCCAAAATAGGAACAAGAAACTGCTACGGGCAGTACAGACTCAGATGACTGCATCAATATTTAGCTAGTGGGGGGGAGTGAAACCCCTGTTTACATATGAAAAAGAGAAACACGTCAGAAAAATACTCCTCCATTGGGGGATTGTCTTTGAAGGCTGTGGTTTTCTTCTGTTCTGAAGACCTTGAACAAATCAATCCGGGGCATAAGGCTTAATCTGAGAAATAAGAATCAAAATTTTAGTAACAAAACACATATAGCCAGATTCAGATAGACTGGCTTAATTTTGAGGCGGTGTAGCGTATCGCATATACGATACGCCGCCATAAGTCAGAGAGGCAAGTGCTGTATTCACAAAGCACTTGCCTCCTAAGTTACGGCGGCGTAGTGTAAATGGGCCGGCGTAAGCGCGCCTAATTCAAATGATGAACAGGGGGGGCGTGTTTTATGTTAATGACTAGTGACCGACGTGATTGACGTTTTTAACGAACGGCGCATGCACCGTTCGTGGACATATCCCAGTGTGCATTGTTCCAAAGTACCCCGCAAGGACGTATTGGTTTTGACGTGAACGTAAATTACGTCCAGCCCCATTCACGGATGACTTACGCAAACAACGTAAAATTTTCAAATTTCAACGTGGGAACGACGGCCATACTTAACATTGGCTAGGCCAGCTATTTGTTCGACTAACTTTAAGCCGGAAAAAGCCTTACGTAAACAACGTAAAAAAAATGCGCCAGGCGCACGTACGTTTCTGAATTGGCGTATCTAGCTCATTTGCATATTCTACGCCGAACTCAACGGAAGCGCCACCTAGCGGCCAGCATAAATATGCACCCTAAGATACAACGGCATAGGAGACTTACACCGCTCGTATCTTAGCCTAATTTAAGCGTATCTGGTTTCCAGAATACGCTTAAATTTACGACGGCGTAGATTCAGAGTTACGACGGCGTACCTACTGATACGCTGGCGTAACTGTCTCTGAATCCAGCTAATAATATTTTCCTCCTAAAAATAAACCAAAAGTTAGAGATATTAAGCATACAGTAAGCATTTAGAAAATTTTACTTAAATATTTTAACAGTGCACGTTTTCTAAAACCAAAAATTGTTTGACGTCAAACTATTACAACCACGTGGACTTTTATGTATGGTATACCATTACTATATAAAAAAAAAAAACTATTATTCACCATGGTTAAAAATGAGCAGCTCAAAACAAACACAATTTTTTTATAAGTTCCCCCTTTGTCTTGCAAGACAGTTATACTTCACCATACTGAGCTTATTGGAAAACTTCAAAAACAGTTTCTTCTATGGAAACAAAGATTATCGTTAATACACACACATACATAAATATACATTATTAGGAGGCATTTTACTTTTGTGTTTTTTTTTTTTTTCAATCAGCTCACTCAATTTGCATGCCAATACAGCTATCCACACACACACACAAGCCATGCAATTTAATTTGTCAATTCAACTGTGTCAAAGAAAGAAGGGGGGGTGGTTGCTACTTGAACTATAGAACACCATTCCATTCACATTGCACACGATTTTACAATTTTACAAAAAGTCTAATTTATTTATTTTATTTTTATACCCAAATTATATAGATCAATTTTAGGATTTTAAGTCAATTATATATATATATATATTTATTCCCAAATTATATAGATCAATTTTACGATTTAAAGTCAGCAATACATTTTTTTAGTCACACTTTACAGACAAAATATTTGTCTTGCTTCTAAAGACAAATGTCCAACGACCAACATGCCACTGACTTGTTACCGTTAATTGTCCTTGTGGCACTGTCACATCACTTTAAAACATACATAACAAACACAAAACAAATCATCATGCCACCAAAATTCATACAGTGTTACTATTAATATTATTTCATATTCATCAGTCCCCACCCTTAAGGAGCTTACAATTGTCAAGTCCCTAACTCACATTCATACATACGCTAGGCACAATTTAGACAGGATCCAATTAACCTACCAGCATGTCTTTGGAGTGTAGAAGGAAACCCGAAGCACCTGTAGGACACCCATGCAGGCACAAAGTGAACATACAAAACGCATGTTAATTCAACTAACACAACATCACAATCCATGGATCTCACACACTTCCGCAAACATAACGCTCACACTTAGCCAACTACACCCTGTAGACAAAAATATTAGCACATTTCTTTAATAAAACAAACTTTCCCCTCTTTTTTTTAATTTTTATTATTTACCCAGGTTAGAGGACACCCTGGGGGTTATTTATGAAAGGCAAATCCACTTTGCACTACAAATGCAAACTAGAAGTGCAAATTGCACTTGAATTGCACTGAAAGTGCACTAGGAAGTGCAGTCGCTGTAGATCCGAGGGGGACATGCAAGGAAAATAAAAAACAGCATTTTGGCTTGCACATGATTGGATGATAAAATCAGCAGAGCTTCCCCTCAGTTCAGATCCACCCCTCAGATTTACAGCGACTGCACTTCACAGTGCACTTTCAGTGCATTTTCAAGTGCAATTTGCACTTGTAGTTTGCACTTGTAGTGCAAAGTGGATTTGCCTTTTGTAAATAACCCCCCTGTGTTCTAGTTCATTTAGAGGTTTAGCTTGATAATTTTTGCAATATTTAGCATAATGGCCTCTTTTCCGACATCTGTAACATGTCACATTAGAGATATCATATTTTCCTGATTTAAAATGGTTTGTTGTATTTTTTATGACCACTATTTGCAGGTATAAATATACCATTAGGACCTACATACATTACTTTTTGTGGTCTAGCTTTCTCTCTATCCTCTATATCAAGTTCCATGTTTCTTGCTAAATCCATTATAGAAAGGGACCCCATTCTCCTCCATTCTGGTCTTATAATCTTTATTCTGTCCCTCACTTTTTTGTTAAAGCCGCTCATCAAAGCACTGCAAAGGATTTCAGTATTCACTTGTTCATTTGCAGTCTGACAACATGCAGCAACATGCTCACTTATTCTTTGAAAGAAAATATCACATGTCTCGTTTGCACCCTGTGTTGTTTGCAGTAGACTAGTCCAGTCACCCCTCTTGTATTGTTTTTGTACTTGTGTACAGAAGGTGTCAATCCATTCCTCACCCTATTTCACATCAATATTTGGTATAGGTTCTTTAAGACTTCCACTGTTATTAATAATTTGATTAGGGATTTGGATACCCAGGCATGCACAACAAACTCTGTACATATCATATGCTCAGCACTGGTGACCAATTTGTAATGCTTTGATCTTTTGAGTGAAAGCATGTGGATTTCTTTTAGGGTCAGGCATGGTTTTTTATAATTATCTGTAAATCAGAGCTAGTGAGGGGTACATGCCTTGCCCCATCATTTGCTGATATCAATTGAGATCTCACAGGCCCCCAAAAATGTGATTGATTGGCTGCACAAGGGGACATGGGAGGCTGATGTGTTATCACAGGTCTCCTTGAGGGGGAGGAGGTTAGGATGTCTAAGAATCCCCCTGCTAGTGGTATAGTAGAATCTGCACCTATTGTTGTTTCTGGATGGGGGGGTAGGGGTGGGGGTGCAGATACATTTTGCACAGTTAAACTGTTTGCTGCCCTTTCATCACTATTGGTAGGTGGGGTGGTAATGTAGGGTCTAATCTGCTTACAGTCATTTCAGTAATATTGTCATCAGGCTCTTCAGCACTGTATTCATATAACTTTCTCACAGGGCAATAGGTTACTTTTAATCTAGTTGTTAACATGATTTCACAATGCTTACTAGCCTGTATCCATTTATTTAATGCCTGCTTGTCTTTTCTTGTTTTAAAAATACTTGGATAGTAGTTTTTACATTCATTCCAGAACTTAGGGTCAAGCTTCCCTTGTAGAGGAATAAACCCTTGTGTGCCTCTGTTCCATTTCTTCAGGGGATGAACCGTCCCTGCTCCAAAGTTATATATCATATAATCTTTGGCAGACCAGGAAGGGTTTTACAATGGGATCACACAGATCCCCTTTTGAGGTGTACGCGGTGGTACAATTCCCCATCTTATACGGTGATAAGACTTCCTGAAGAATGAATCTATCACTAAGTCCCCACGTCACACAGACGCAGTGAACCCAGGTCTAGCAGGAACTGTATTGTCTGGCCTCCAATCCTGGCAAAGGCTCTATACCAGACTATACACTACAAATCAGCCACACAGACTGAATGAAGTCACATAGACAGTTCAAGAATGTAAAAAGCACTCCCTTAAACAAGTCACTCATGCAGGATACACACACATCATCACATATTCCAAAAATTGTGCAGTCCAGTAACCCCCCCCCTCCCCCCCAAAAAAATTATAAAAAATAAATAAATAAATAAATCTAGAGTATAGAATCTGACAGTTGGGTTTCCCTAAAGTCTTCCACATCAGTTTATAGGCACTGTGAAGAATAGGAGAGATAGTACTTCTGCTTATTGTGCGATTTTATAGAGAATCATGCAGAAGAGAATGCGAGACTGGTACTTGTGATTCAAGCAGCACTGTTTTTTAAGCAGGCCATCACCCTTGGCAATAAACCAGGGCCTTACCACACAACGTACCTTATCAGCCACAGCCTATAAATGATCCCTTGAGTCCGAAAACCCAAATTTCTGACCTTGCTAGTTGCCTAGTCGCAGGAAATGCAGAAATTCTAGCTAAACATTCACTGCACCTGAAATAGGACAGACCATTCACACAGAACACTCATACAAAGGACAGTAATAAGCACAGATAGTATGAAAAGTAAAAAAAAAAAATGTTAAAAAGAAAGACAACAAAATTCAACAGTCAAGGTTCTTGAAAAAGAGAATTTCTACAGTACACCGACTTACACAGATCAGTACAGCACAAGGGGAAGTCACAGTAAGCAGAAAGTTAGCTTACCTTAGCCAGCTGAAGTGAATTCCCAGCTCGTGCTGTCCCGATCCGTTCCTCAGCGGTGTCCTGTAGAGTATTTCTTTCCCGGCTTCTCAAATGACCAAATTGACAGGGAAAGTTCTTAACTTAAGGACTTTCAGTAAAGTTGACCGCTGAATCCAAATTCATTTCAAAACAATGTATTTAATATACAAGCAAGCAGATAGCTGCAAGCTTGGAGAACCTCATGTGTACATGGTAATACAATTGATAATGGTTCTAACAAAACTGTGGGTCCCAGTACAATTTATACATTCTAAAGGGGGAGGCACCTTGAATGTGACTTCATTCAAAAGACAAATGGTCATTTAGCATCTACATGTCACTTCTCAAATTCTCTGGGAAGAAATGGCAGATAAAGCTCATTCACATGGGGAGGTGTGAATGACATCCGTTCAGGAACAGGAAGTAACATTGGCTTACATCCTGTTATTTGCCTAATCAATTTCTAGGATATTGAACACAGTCAAAATACATTGCTACACAATATATATATCCTAACAGATACAATCAATATTACTATATATATATTGTAAGGGGTTAGCTCGGTAGCGGGGGTGTGTGACCTCCTGGATGGGTTCACTACACACTGAACGATACAGAGAAACAGCCAAAGACGGTTGAAAACAAAGAATTTGGTTTAATCTTCCATCTTGCTGTAAACAAGTGCAAGCATCCAAACAGCATAAACAAAATCAAACATAAAATAAACCCTGGCCACTTGGAGCGTCTACCTTCACCACACAGGAACCTATCTATGGAGTCTGGAACAGCCTACTGCTGAGCAGACACTGCTGGTCATACAGCAGAAAAACAAATAGGGGCAGATTCACGTAGATGGGCGTACATTTGGGCGGGCGTAACGTATCTGATTTACGTTATGTCGTCGCAAGTTTTTCAGGCAAGTGCTTTATTCACAAAGCACTTGCGTGTAAAGTTGCGGCGGCGTAACGTAAATCACCCGGTGAAATTCAAATTTGGTAGGTAGGGGGCGTGTATCATTTAAATGAAGCGCGTCCCCGTCCCGAACAAACTGCGCATGCGCCGTCCCTAAAATATCCCAGCGTGCATTGCTCTAAATGACATCACAAGGACGTCATTGGTTTTGACGTGGACGTAAATTACGTCCAGCACCATTCACGGATGACTTACGCAAACGATGTAATTTTTTAAATTTTCGACGCGGGAACGACGGCCATACTTAACATTGACTGCGCCTCATAGACCCAGGGGCAACTTTACGCCGGGAAAAGCCTAACGTAAATGTCGTAACTTTACTGCGTCGGTCGCGCGTACGTTCGGGAATTCGCGTATCTAGCTAATTTGCATACTCGACGGGGAAATCAACGGAAGCGCCACCTAGCGGGCAAAAAAAAATGCAGTTAAGATCCGACGGCGTAAGAGACTTACGCCTGTCGGATCTAATGGATATCTATGCGTAACTGATTCTAAGAATCAGTCGCATTGATACAACGGCACAACGCTGAGATACAATGGCGTATCTGGAGATACGCCATTGTGTCTCCGTTGTGAATCTGGGCCATAGTCTTTTTTTTTTTTTCACACAGAAAAATCAACAGCACCTCACCTCTTCAGAAGTATTTCTGCTCACTGCTCTCCTTCACTCAAAAAGCCTCAGGATGCAGCATTCAGTAGTAATCCTCTGTATTACTTATAGAGGCCTTAATTGCCTCATTCTGAACAGCTGAAGTTTTTCAACGCCCTTAAATCTTTCTGGCTGCTTCTGCAGCTAACACCTGATAATAATTGGTATATTGTCTAAACAAGGCAGAAATGTATCTCCCATCTGTGACAACACCCACAGATTTACCTGACTTCCTGTCACATACCCCTCCCTCTTGTTTCAACCCTAGGGTTGGGACACAGGTTGCCAGGCAGGCATGCACTCGGGACAACCCATCTGCATTCCCCATTTTAGCACCGGGGCGATGCGTTACCACAAAACTAAATTCCTGGAGGGCCAGGAACCACCTATTTATTCTCCTATTGGTCTCTTTGTTCTGTGCCATCAATGGGGCATGATCCGTCACCAGTTCAAACTGTCTACCTACGAGGTAGTACCGGAGAGAATCCAAAGCCCATTTTACTGCCAAACACTCTTTCTTAATGGTGGCATAATTCTCCTCATGGGCCTTCAACTTTCGGCTGATGTACATAACGGGGTGTTCCTCCCCCTTGATAATCTGGGACAGTACAAAAATCAGGCGAATTTAAAACTGGCTGACTACATAAAGCCTGTTTTAAAGCCTGAAAAGCTGTTTCTGCTTTGGGAGTCCATTTGGTCATGACAGACTCCTTCCCTTTGGTCAAATTGGTCAGGGGAGTAGCCTGTGAGGCAAAATGGGGGATAAAGTGGCGATAATACCCCGCGATCCCCAAAAATGCACGAACCTGTTTCTTGTTGGTGGGACATGGCCAATCCTGAATAGCCTCAACTTTGTTTATTTGGGGCTTGATTAGACCTCTTCCAATGGTATACCCCAGGTACTTCGCCTCTTTTAGCCCAAGGGTACATTTTTTTGGATTGGCTGTAAACCCGGCTTTCCAGATGGAATCCAACACAGACTGAACTTTTGGCAAGTGTGATTTCCAATCCTCACTGTGGATGACAACGTCATTGTGGTATGCAGCAGCATAGGCTCGATGAGGCTGAAGGGTCTTATCCATGGTGCGTTGAAATGTGGCGGGAGCATTCTGTAACCCAAAAGGCATCCTCTGATATTGGAAAGATCCGTCTGGACTTACAAATGCTGTTTTTTCCCTGGCCGACTCCGAGAGAGGAATTTGCCAATAACCCTTGGTCAGGTCTAACGTCGTCATGTACCGGGCAGTGCCTAGGCGATCAATTAGTTAATCTATGCGGGGCATAGGATAGGTGTCAAACTTAGTGATTTTATTCAGGCGGCGAAAGTCATTACATCCATCCATCCATCTTCCATCTGGTGGGGGCACTAAGACAATGGGACTGGACCAATCACTATTTGACTCTTCTATCACCCCCAGCTCAAGCATTTTTTTACTTCCTGGCGAATTGCCTCTTGCCGGGCTTCTGGAATTCTATAAGGCTTCAACTTGACCCTGGTGTGGTGATAATGTCATGTTCAACTCCGGAGACCCAACCTGGCAGGTCTGAAAACTTCTCCTTATTACAGAGCACAAATACGTTAACCTCCTGTTGCTGAGTTTTGGATAGAGTCTCCACTATCCCAACTTCAGGGACAGCCAGGTTAAATGGAGCAGAAAATCGGGTAGTCTAAGGCCTAGTACACACGAGAGGATTTATCCGCGGATACGGTCCACCGGACCGTTTCCGCGGATAAATCCTCTCGAGGATTTGCAAGGATTTTGATCCGATGGAGTGTACTCACCATCAGATCGAAATCCGCGCCGAAATCCCATCGCGATGACGTGTCGCGCCGTCGCCGCTGTCATATAAGGAATTCCACGCATGCGTCGAATCATTACGACGCATGCGGGGGATTCATTCGGACGGATTGATCCGGTGAGTCTGTACAGACCAGCGGATCAATCCGTTGGGATGGATTCAAGCGGATAGATTTTAAAGCATGTCTTAAAATTTTTATCCGCTTGAAATCCATCCCAGGGGATAAAAATCCGCTGGATTGTACACACCAGGGGATCTATCCGCTGGAGCCGCTCCGTGGATCAATTCCAGCGGATGGATCCTCTCGTGTGTACGGGGCCTTAGCGACTAAGGACTCTCTATCCTTCCATGGTTTCAGCAAGTTCACGTGATAGAGCTGCTCAGGTTTTCGTCTTCCCGGTTGGCTA
This sequence comes from Rana temporaria, assembly GCF_905171775.1. Taxonomy (NCBI): domain Eukaryota; kingdom Metazoa; phylum Chordata; class Amphibia; order Anura; family Ranidae; genus Rana; species Rana temporaria. Next base: position 191,228,188 of record NC_053493.1, on the reverse strand, counting down.
ATTTTATAATTTACCACCCCTATTTTCTCCAACACTTCATAGGGACCCTGCCATTTGGCTAGGAATTTACTTTCGACCATGGGGACCAACACCAACACCCTATCACCAGGTGCTAAGGAACGGACCTGGGCCCCACGATTGTAAATCCTTTGTTGAGCCAATTGGACTTGGGCTAAATGTTCTTTCACAATCGGCATCACTTTGGCAATTCTATCATGCATTTGGGCCACATGTTCAATCAAACTTCGATGAGGGAAACTCTCACTCTCCCATGTTTCCCTGGCAATGTCCAGTAGGCCCCGGGGGTGCCTCCCATACAGTAGCTCAAACGGAGAGAACCCTGTGGACGATTGGGGAACCTCTCTTATGGCAAACATCAGATAAGGGAGCAGATAATCCCAATTCTTTCCGTCTTTATCCACCACCTTCCTCAACCTTTGTTTTAAGGTTTTATTAAACCTTTCCACTAACCCGTCTGTTTGAGGGTGATTTACTGATGTACGTAATTGGGTCACTTTCAGGAGTTTACAAAGATCTTTGGTCATCCTAGACATAAACGGGGTGCCCTGGTCAGTTAGGGCGTCCTTAGGAAGACCCACACGGCTGAAAACCTGAAATAACTCTTTGGCAATGATTTTAGCAGAGGTGTTTCGGAGAGGAATTGCTTCTGGGTAACGGGTGGCATAGTCCATTATTACCAAGATATGCTGGTGCCCTCTAGTGGACTTCAGTAAGGGGCCAACCAAGTCCATGGCGATCCTCTCAAAAGGGACCTCGATAATGGAACCAACGGACTGCGGAAATGTGGCATGGGTGCAGTAATCTGACACACTGGACAGGAAGAGCAGTACAATTCCACTTCCTTAGTGATCCCAGGCCAATAAAACCTCTGGGTGATCCTCTCCCGGGTTTTTTCTGCTCCCAAATGTCCCCCAAGAATGTGCCCATGGGCCAGTTCCAAAACCATTTTGCGGTACAGTTTAGGCACTACCAGTTGCTCAATGGTGTCCTCTATCCTCTGTGACACTCGATATAACAGGTCCCTTTCAATAATGAAGTAAGGGAGTGGGGTCCCTCAATTGCTCAGTGACAACATTTTCTCTGTGCACCTCAAGGTCATCAAACCCTATCGGCCGCTGTTCCTCTTCTGAGGTAGCAGGCTCCTCCCTAGGGACTGGTGTTTCCCCTGCTAAGACTGAGAATGGAAACTCAGGAGAATCCTCACAGTTAGAGGTTTCTGGAGTAGATGTTTCAGGCTCAGAAGAACCACCTACTGGGGAATCTGGGCAGTCCCAGAGTTCCCTGAATTTTGGGAAATCCCTTCCCACAATGGCGTCATGTGGCAGTTTGGGAACTAAACCCACCTGGTGACACAAGTTACCGAGGGAGGTTTCAAAGGAAACCATAGTCACCGGATATTCTCGAGTGTCCCCATGTACACAAACTACAGCCATTTTCCTAGGATGTAAGGTTTTTCCCACCACTAGATCACTTTTCACTAAGGTGACCAGGCTACCTGAATCCAACAATACTACAACATCTTTACCATCCAAGCACATTCTATATAAAGATTTCTCATTTCCCTTTACTGCAGTGCATGTGGTTGCAAAAAGGGACTGTCGTCTCTCTGTCAGAAAGTCAAACTGCATGGGTTCATCGCCCGCTGGGCAAACCACTGCTAACAAATCAACCTTCTGGTCCTCTCCTGTGGGATGGGTCTTCCAGGCCGCTCTTGCCAAACATTAGCAGTAGTCCCGATAATTCCTCTAGTTGCTCCTCGGTCCCTCTCTCCACCCCCATCCCTTGATGCAGTCTTACCTATAGGTGGGGAGGGTCTGGTCTTGGGGTGAAAAGTCTGTGCGTCTCTGGTGGAAGAGGACAAATTCTCTGTTGTTAGGTACCTTTCGACCAGGTCTAAAGTTTTTCTGTGGTTTCCGGACCACCATGGTTCACCCATTTCTGCAGGGTGTTAGGAAGAGACCTAAGAAATTTGTCCATGACTACGCGCTCCAACATTTTTAGTCCGGAAAGAGTTTCTGGTTGCAACCATTTCTTAGCCAAATGGATGAGGTCATACATCTGCGACCGAGGTGGCTTCCTCAGCTCCAATTGTGGACCCGCTGAGCACGGACATCCAGGGTTACACCAAAACATGCCAATATTTCCTCTTTTAACCGATCATAGTTTTTCACGTCTTCCAGCTCCAAATCAAAATATGCCTTTTGGGCTTCTCCAGATAATAGGGGGCCACTAGTCCAGCCCACTGTTCTTTAGGCCAACTCTCTCTTTCCGCTGCTCTCTCAAACGTGGTCAGAAACATCTCAGGGTCCTCATCTGCAGTCATCTTTGGCAATAAGTGTCTTACCCGAAAGTCAGTATGTTACTGGCCTGACTCCCAGCCTTGGTCTGCTGTCTCTGAAGCTGTTTCACGATGGCCTCCATTTAGTGCTGGTGTCTCTGTTCCAAGCCTGCAATGCTCTCTTGGTGAGCCTGTTGTTGAGCTGCGTGAGCCTGTTGTTGAGCTGCAATGCTCCGCTGCAAACCTGTATTCGTCTGCTGTTGATTTGCATTTGCTATAGCCAGCTGTTTCAGTATCTCCTCCATTTTGGGTTTACTTTAACTGCCCTCGGCACTCCACCATGTGTAAGGGTTAGCTCGGTAGCGGGGGGGGTGTGACCTCCTGGATGGGTTCACTACACACTGAACGATACAGAGAAACAACCGAAGACGGTTGAAAACAAAGAATTTGGTTTATTCTTCCATCTTGCTGGAAACAAGTGCAAGCATCCAAACAGCATAAACAAAATCAAACATAAAATAAACCCTGGCCACTTGGAGCGTCTACCTTCACCACACAGGAACCTATCTATGGAGTCTGGCACAGCCTACTGCTGAGCAGACACTGCTAGTCATACAGCAGAAAAACAAATAGGGGTAGATTCACATACCTTTAGGCGGGCGTAGCGTATCTCCTATACGCTACACCGCCGTAACTTTGAGAGGCGAGTATGGTATTCTCAAAGATTTTGCCGCCGAAGTAACTTCGGCGGCGAAGCTTATTAGGGCCGGCGTAAGCCTGCCTAATTCAAATGTTGAAGCTGTGGGCATGTTTTATGTATATTAGGTGTGACCCCATGTAAATGACGTTTCGATCGAATGGCGAATGCGCCATCCGTGGACGTATCCCAGTGCGCATGCTCCAAATGACATCGGCAAATCGTCAATGCTTTCGACGTGAACGTAAATTATGGCCAGCCCCATTAACGGACGAGTTACGCAAACAACGTAAAATTTGAAAAATTTTACGCGGTTCCGACGTCCATACTTAACATTGGCTGCGCCATCTTTTTGGTGGTTTATCTTTACGCCTGAAAACCCCTTACGTAAATGGCGTATCTCTACTGTGATGACCGGGCGTACGTTCGTGAATAGGCGTATCTAGCTGATTTTCTTATTCTAGGCGTAAATCAGCGTACACGCCCCTAGCGGCCAGCGTAAATATGCAGTTAAGATACGACGGCGTAGGAGACTTACGCCGGCCGTATCTTAGCAACATTTAAGCGTATCTCAATTTGAGCATACGCTTAAAGTTGCGACGGCGTGGATTCAGACTTACGACGGCGTATCTACTGATACGCCTGCCGTAAGTCTACCTGAATCTGGCCCATAGTCTTTTTTTTTTTTTTCACACAGAAAAATCAACAGCACCTCACCTCTTCAGAAGTATTTCTGTTCACTGCTCTCCTTCACTCAAAAAGCCTCAGGATGCAGCAATCGGTAGTAATCCTCTAGATTACTAATAGAGGCTTTAATTGCCTCATTCTGAACAGCTGAAGTTTTTCAACACCCTTAAATCTTTCTGGCTGCTTCTGCAGTCGACACCTGATAATAATTGGTATATTGTCTAAACAAGGCAAAAATATATCTCCCGTCTGTGACAATACCCACAGATTTACCTGACTTCCTGTCACAATATACAAACACACATGCATATATATATATATATATATATATATATATATATATATATATATATATATATATATATATATCTATACATACATACATACACACACACATACATATATACATATACATAGCAAATCAGAAACACATGCTTTGATAATCGTGAATAAATGTTTGATTAAATAAATGGCTATTCTATTTACCCGATCAGGGTTCCACCCGGATTAGAAGCCATATACGTCTCATAGTTGTTAAAACCCTTGTTCTGTATAGGTACTTCCCGGGTTTGCTTGAGTACGCCTTACTGTTGTTTACTAATAGCTGGATTCACGTAGGGCGGTGTATGGTTGAGCCGGCGTAGCGTATCGTATTCACAAAGCACTTGCCTCCTAAGTTACGGCGGCGTAGCGTAAATGGGCCGGCGTAAGCGCGCCTAATTCAAATGAGGAACAGGGGGGCGTGTTTTATGTTAATGATTCGTGACCCAACGTGATTGACGTTTTTAACGAACGGCGCATGCGCCGTCCGTGGACATATCCCAGTGTGCATTGCTCCAAAGTACGCCGCAAGGACTTATTGGTTTTGACGTGAAAGTAAATTACGTCCAGCCCCAAAATTTGACACGGGAACAATGTCCATACTTAACATTGGCTAGGCCAGCTTTTTGTTCGACTAACTTTACTCCTGAAAACGCCTTATGTAAACGGCGTATCTTTACTGCGACGGGCAAGCGTACGTTCGTGAATAGGCGTATCTCGCTGATTTACGCATTCTAGGCGTAAATCAGCGTTCACGCCCCTAGCAGCCGGCAGAACTAGACAGCTAAGATACGACGGCGCAGGTCGTCATACCTTAGCTACATTTAAGTGTATCTCAATTTGAGAATACACTTAAATGTACGACGGCTTAGATTCAGAGTTACGACGGCGTATCTACTGATACGCCGGCTTAGCTCTTTCTGAATCTAGCTGTCACGTACCTGGTGATGGGAGCCCGATGTGCAGGGAGCGACCTCTCGTAAGCCTCTGACTCAGGAGCCCCTGGTAGAGCAGACAGGGGGTCCGGAGTACAGAGGGGCACAAGTGCCTGGTAGTTGACTGAGTAGTCGCTGGAAGCGGCAGCAGGATGAAGCACTGAGGTCCTGGCAGGATGCTGGCAGCAATGCTGGGGTAACGGTGTGGCACTTGTGGAACAGGAATTAAGCAGGTCAGGCAAGCCGGGTCAACTTAGACGAGCAGATCAGAGCCAGAGCAAAGTCCAAAGGGGTAGTCAAGGTTCAGGCCGGGTCGGTACAACAGGCGGGCAAAGAAAGAGCCAGGGGTTAAGCAGGTGCGGAGGTCAGACGTAGCCGGGGTCAGAGGCGGGTAGCAGACGAGAGAGGTCAGAGGAAGCCGGGTCAGGTAATCAGGAAACAACAGGTTCACAGATGCAGGTTCTCCAGGAAAACGCTGTAGACTGGACAGCAAGCTGGTGAGGGATCAGACTGTTTATATAGGGAGTCTTGGCACCAAACACTGTCAACGTGCGCGCGCACCCGTACGTGTGCCGAGAGTGCCACTGACGCGCGCGCATGCACGCGCATGCGCGGGCAGACGCGCACCAACGCGCACGCGCCTGGAGCGGATTCTACCGACACTGGAAGGTCGTCCATGACATTGCCCCCCCTCTACGGGCAGCTTCCGGATGCCCAACTGGGCCAACCTATTCGGATGTGCCCTCTTAAAGGCCAGGATCAGTCTCTTGGCATGGATGTTAGTCTCAGGTTCCCAGGAATTCTCATCCGGGCCATAGCCCTTCCACTTCAGATATTGAACCTGGTTGCGCCTCTTCCTGCAGTCCAGGATGGACTCCACCTCAAATTCCTCCATCGACAAGTATTGGTTTTGGAGGACCGGCATTCCGGTTGGTGAAAGGGTCCGGGACTGTAGGCTTGAGTAAAAAAACGTGAAAGACTGGGTGGATCCGGAAGGAGGCAGGTAATTTCAACTCGTAGGCTACTTCATAAATTTTCCTGAGGATCTGGTAGGGACCCACAAACTTGGGACCTAATTTCTTAGATGGGCAGGCCAGTTTTAGGTTCAGGGTAGACAGCCAGACTTGGTCCCCTGGCGATAGATCAAGTTCTCCTCCTCCTGTCAAACACCTCCTTATTGTATTCCTGGGTCTTCTCCATTGTTTCCTGGAGCAACTTATTGTTGGTGGTGAAGAAATCCAGGGATTCTTGGGCAGCCGGTACTGAACATTCCGGAATGTTGTTGGATAGAAACAGTGGGTGAAAACCGTAATTGGCAAAAAATGGAGACTGCTTGGTAGCAGAATGGACAGAGTTATTGTAGGCAAATTCTGCAAGGGGCAACAGGGAGGCCCAATCATCCTGAGAAAAACTTGAGAAGCAGCGCAGATACTGCTCGAGCGTCTGGTTGGTATGCTCAGTCTGACCGTTGGTCTGCGGATGGTATGCAGATGAAAAAGAATGATCAATTTTCAGGGCTCCACATAGTGATTTCCAGAATCTTGACGTGAATTGTACCCCCCGGTCAGATACAATATTGGCGGGTATGCCATGGAGCCTCACTATCTCCTTGACAAAGACTTTCGCTGTTTCAGGGGCAGAAGGTGTTCCGGTCATGGGCAAAAAGTGGGCCATTTTAGAGAGCCTATGCACCACCACGAAGATGGTGGTATAACCTTCTGATGGAGGGAGCTCAACAATAAAGTCCATGGATATCATCCTCCATGGTTTTTCCGGGACAGGTAGTGGTTTTAGCAATCCCCAAGCTCTGGCTCTGCTGTCCTTGTTTTGGATGCAGGTAGTGCAGGATTCTACGTAGCTTCTGCAGTCCCGGGATAACTGTGGCCACCAGAAGGTACGCTGGAGAAGTTCAGATGTCTTGTGGACTCCGAAATGGCCGGCCAATTCATGATCATGACAAGACTTGAGGACTGCTACCCGTAGTTGCTGGGGCACAAAGAGCCTATCCTTGTTCCATAATAAGTTGTCTCTTAACTGTAGGGTTGGAACTGATGGTGTAGGGATCTCGGAGGAAGCCTGCTTGATTTGGGACAGAAGGTCCCCTTGTAGCGCAAGGAAGTTGCCGGTGGCTAGGATGGTGTCTGGGGAAGAAGGGGCCTCCGGCCCATTAAACATCCGGGAAATCGCATCAGGTTTGGTGTTTTTTGACCCGGGTCTGTAGGTAATGTGGAAGAAAAATCGGGTAAAAAAGAGTGCCCACCTGGCCTGGCGTGGCTTCAGCCTCTTTGCACTCTTCAGGTACTCCAAGTTCCTGTGATCGGTAAAGATCAGGATGGGGTGTGCTGCACCCTCCAGAAGGTAGCGCCATTCTTCGAGGGCGGCTTTTATCGCCAGGAGTTTCCTGTCTCTGACATCATAATTCCTCTCCGCTTCCGATAACTTGCGGGAGAAGAAAGCGACTGGATGCAGCAGGGCCTTGGGTCCCTGTCTCTGGGAAAGCACCGCTCCGACCGCCACTTCCGATGCGTCGACTTCCAGGATGTAGGGTAAGGTTGGATCAGGATGTTTTAAGATGGAGGCCGAACTGAACAGTCCCTTTAGGGTAGAAAAGGCAGCCTGGGCTTCGGGAGACCACTGGAATTGAGTACCTTGCCTGGTTAAATTTGTAATGGGAGTGATGATGGAGGAGAAGCCTTTAATACATTTTCGGTAGAAGTTTGCGAATCCCACGAAGCGCTGGATCGCTTTCTTGTCGGTAGGAGCGGGCCAGTCCATAATGGAGGTGACCTTCTGTGGGTCCATTTTAATACCTTCCGCCGAGATGATTAGTCCCAGGAATTGGATGCTTTCTCGCTCAAATTCACACTTCTCGGATTTGGCATATAGGTTATGTTGACGGAGCCGGGCAAGTACTTTTCCAAAGTGTTCTTGATGGTCTGACAAGGACGAGGAGAAGATCAGGATGTCATCCAAATAAATGATGACAAACAGGTCAAGGTACTCTCTGAAAAGGTCATTTACAAAATGTTGAAAGGTTGCGGGGGCGTTACACAGACCGAAGGGCATGACAAGGTATTCAAAATGCCCGAATTGGGTGCGTAACGCGGTCTTCCATTCGTCGCCATCTCTTATGCGAACTAGGTTATAGGCCCCGCGGAGATCAAGTTTGGTGAAGATAGTAGCAGCTCCAAGTCTCTGAAATAATTCGGGGACCAGCGGAAGAGGGTACCTATTCTTGATTGTAATTTTATTTAAGTCCCGGTAGTCTACGCAGGGGCGTAGAGAATGGTCTTTCTTCTCTACAAAGAATATTCCAGCTCCGGCAGGAGATGTGGAAGGACGTATGAAACCTCTTTCTAAATTCTCGTCTATATAAGACTTTAAGGCACCCAGTTCCAATTCGGTCAGAGGGAAGATCCTACCGAAAGGGATCTCCGCACCAGGAAGGAGCTCAATTGGGCAGTCGTAAGACCTATGTGGTGGTAGGGTCTCAGCGCCCTTTTTACTGAAAACGTCCAAAAAACTGTGGTAGGCCTCTGGGACTAATAGACGGTTTTCAGCTTTGTTTTCCAGACATAATAAGGGGGACGAGTTGACGACAGGTTCCTGAAGGCAATGCTGGCGGCAATAAGAAGAAGGGAAATGGATCTTCCCAGAATCCCAATCAATCTGTGGGTTGTGAGCTCTCAGCCAGGGTATGCCCAGAATGATAGGGAACATTGGGGACTCGATGATATCCAGGCAAAGTAGCTCCCAGTGATTGTTGGAGATGAGAACGTAGAGAGGTACAGTTTCTTGTGTAACAGGGCCGGATCTGATGGCTGATCCATCGGCTAAATGGATGGCAAGTTTCTGGCGTCTGGGTTGCAGCGGAATGCCATGTTGGGAGGCAAAAGAAGTGTCCATGAAGCCGCTACAGGCACCAGAGTCAATAATCGCGGGGACCTGGACGTTCCTTCCTGGGAGCTGTAAACAGATGGAAATAACCAGATGAGTGCCAATGTTACGTAATGTGGGGGGAACAGCAGATGAGAGGGTTGAGCACTTACGAATCTTGGCCGGGCAAGTCCTCACATAGTGGCCTGACTCTCCGCAATACAGAGAAAGGTTGTTAATCCGCCGCCGCTGGCGCTCTTCCGGGGTCAGAGATGGGCGGAGCAGGCCTAGCTGCATTGGTTCCGAAGTATCGGTGGAGGCTGGTACAGGGTTGGGAGGAGCTGAGTAAGGAGAACGAGGTACACGTGGCATCAGCCATACTGGGCGTGCAGATGCGCTGGGATGCGTGTTGGACGTGCGTTCAGCTCGGCGTTCCCTCAATCGCCTGTCGATCTGGACGGACAAAAGAATAAGTGCTTCGAGCGTGGCAGGGATGCCAACTCGGGCTAGTTCATCCTTTAAAGACTCCTACAGGCCCATACGGAACTGGTGACGCAGGGCAGCATCATTCCAATTGGTATCGGAGCTCCACTGTCTGAACTCTGCCACGTAGTCCTCTGCCGCTCTGCGCCCCTGTTGTAATGTACTCAATGCCGCTTCCGCGGTTGCCGCCAGCTGGGTATCTTCATAAATGAGGTCCATTGCTTGGAAGAAGGTAGTCAGTGACTCGAGGCAATCCTCCTTACGTTCCAAGAGGCGATGGGCCCAAGTCTGAGGTTCACCTGATAACAATGAGATAACAAATCCTACTTTTGTGGATTCGAGTGAAAAGGTCCTGGGTTGCAGGGCAAAAAAAAGCTTGCAAGCATTACAAAAAGCTCTGTACTTGGTTCGGTCCCCAGAAAATCTTTCTGGAGTGGGGACTCTGGGCTCAGGCGGTAGCATCACGACTGAGGGGCCCGTGGAAGTTCGATGCGGCCGGGGCTGCTGTGGACAAAGTCTGAATACGTCCTTCCAGGCGGGTATACCCTTCTTGCAGAGTTCTTACAGCGGTCGTGAGGCCATCCAGGTGATGGCATAAGTCCTCCATGGGAGACGCTCCCTGCGTGGGCTCGGACATGGCTGTCCAGTACTGTCACGTACCTGGTGATGGGAGCCCGATGTGCAGGGAGCGGCCTCTCGTAAGCCTCTGACTCAGGAGCCCCTGGTAGAGCAGACAGGGGGTCCGGAGTACAGAGGGGCACAAGTGCCTGGTAGTTGACTGAGTAGTTGCTGGAAGCGGCAGCAGGAGAAAGCACTGAGGTCATGGCAGGATGCTGGCAGCAATGCTGGGGTAACGGTGCGGCACTTGTGGAACAGGAATTAAGCAGGTCAGGCAAGCCGGGTCAACACAGACGAGAAGATCAGAGCCAGAGCAAAGTCCAAAGGGGTAGTCAAGGTTCAGGCCGGGTCGGTACAACAGGCGGGCAAAGACAGAGCCAGGGGTAAAGCAGGTGCGGAGGTCAGACGTAGCCGGGGTCAGAGGCGGGTAGCAGACGAGAAAGGGCAGAGGAAGCCGGGTCAGGTAATCAGGAAACAACAGGTTCACAGATGCAGGTTCTCCAGGGAAACGCTGTAGACTGGACAGCAAGCAAGCTTGGCACGTCTACAAGTCGTCCAGAACACGGCAGCCAGACTGGTAACAGGTAAAAAGCCGTGGGAATCAGTCTCCCCAGTCTTGAGGTCCCTCCACTGGCTGTCCGTACAGGACCGGGTGACATTCAAGACGCTCTGCCTCACCCACAAATGTACACAGGGAAAAGCTCCTCAATACTTAAGCGAGAAAATAAAACCGTACGTCACCAATCGCATGCTCCGGTCAACCAACCAAAACTTTCTCCAAATTCCTAAATCCCGCTACAAATCGAAAGGAGAACGAAGATTCTCGGTCCAAGGACCATGGCTCTGGAATGCTTGGAAGAAAACCATCGGGCATTCAGGAAAAAGCTAAAGACCCACCTCTTCTGAAAGATCTGTACAACTCTGGATGTCAAGCGCCTTGAGGCAATTAAGTTCGCATTTGCTGCGCTATACAAGTTACTCACTCACTCACTCACTCAAGCTGGTGAGGGATCAGACTGTTTATATAGGGAGTCTTGGTGCCAAACACTGTCAACGTGTGCTCGCACCCGTATGTGCGCCGCGAGTGCCACTGACGCGCGTGCATGCGTGCAAGCGCGCCCCGACGCGCGCATGCGCGGGCAGACGCGCACAAACGCACACGCGCCGGGAGCGGATTCTACCGACACTGGAAGGCCGTCCATGACACTAGCTATAAATGTACTTAGATCTCCTGTTATCCTACATCCTTTCTTGTTTATGTAAGATGTATCAAATGACTGCTGTAACCATTAAATGCATTGTTATAACCCTGTTAATGATAAAAAATCTAATAAATAACGTTTGGAAAAAAAAATGTATTGTTATATAAAAAAAAAAAAAAAGATTGATAGATCAACTTCTGTACAAACCAGGTGATCGAACACGCATCAAAATTTGGCTGGTCCCTGCTCAACTGCCCGAATTTCGTACCATGTCTGGCCAGCTTAAATGAGGAATTACAGGAGAATCAAATATGCCATCCAAAATAAAAACAAAAGTTCTAGTAGCAATGGATAGCAGAACAGTGTCAACATTATTTTGATACTGTATATTACTTAACATTTCTTTTATTTCTTTATTTATTTCTTGTGTGTAAAATTCCACTTTAAGTGTAATTTACCAATGAACCAAGCTTCTTTTTTTTTATCTATTCTATAGTACTTTATACAAGTGTATATTAAGGCTTTGTTTTTTTTAGAAAGATCATGAAAAACCTACAGAAAACTCATGCCTTGCCTTGTAAAAGAATTTGCCCAGTAGCCTTGCGTGACAGAATTTCTCTTATTCCTATTATGATCTGTGTATTAGTGAAATAGGAGCACCTTACATGGACAATACAGTTCTCTGAAAGGGCAGTCTAAAAAGTAGATAAAGGCATGGTATTTTTCTAATTTCTTATTCAGTGTACTGCAATGTATATTTCCAAGCACATAGGCCTAAGTCAAGATACAATCTGTAGATACATTAAATGTTTCTTTAGCAAGATGAGCACACACTTCACAATCCACTGCCCATGTAGCACAAGGGGCCTCTTTATGTGACTCTGAAACTATGTAAACTATCTTAATCCCCTTCACCAAGTTCTGTTGATTAATGGCTTGACGCTTTACTATATAAGATAGACTGACATCCTGAATCTGACCCACCATGTATTCTGAATATATTGCTTCATATTATGAAGTGATTGAAAAAAGCTGCATGAAATAATAAAAAAAAATGGTGGAGTAGACCTAGCAACAAAGCATATCTGATTACGATTTATATATTTATTGAGTTGCATTGATGTTTTTCTTGTGATTTAGTAGCTACAGTAAAACCTTGGTTTGAGAGTAACTAGGTTTGAGAGCGTTTTGCAAGACAAGCAAAATTTTGTAATAAATTTTGACTTGATATACACGCAATGTCTTGATATAAGAGTTGCATCATGTCACAACTTAGAGGTGCCTCTAAGTGTAGCAATATGGTTACATTTAATAGAGGTACAACATTTAAAAACTCACATGGTTGATGATTAAAACAGGCACATCTAAGTATGCAGACATCCAGGGTAAAGCTGTCCACATAGACCATCGTCTGCACCACCATTGATGTCGTCCCTTCCACAAGCGGTTCAAGCCTTACTTTCAGATCGCTCTACTGCAGGGTAGTCTTCCCGGTCACTACTGCAGACTGACACCGGTGAGAGCCAGGGTGAGGAGGACAGTCTATGTGGATCGCTTTACCCCAGATCCCTGCATACTTAGATGTGCCTTTTTTAATCATCAACCATATAAGTTGCTAAATGTTGTACCTTCATTAAATGTAACCATATTGCTACACTTAGAGGCGCCTCTCTACTCTTATATTCTGTAGCTCCTGCTGGATTTTGCTTCTAATCCCCTTGTGGAGGCTGCCATTTGTGGATAGACATTTTAGGCTGCATTCACATCTAGGCAGACAAAATCGCGGCTTTTTGTCCCGCGAATTGCGGCGACAAATAGCGGCGTTTTGTACTGCGAATTGCGGCGACAAAATGTCGCGATTGTCCGACTAGATGTGCCCCTAGATTGTCCCCCTATGGAGATGGTTCCCATCTCCTATGCCGAAAGCCGCCTGAAAAAAAAGTCCCGGACTTTTTTTCAGGCGGCAGGCGGCAGGGGTTCGGCGTGGAGATGTGAACCATCTCCATAGAGGGCAATGTTAAATCATCCCTCTGGCGTCTTGGGGCGGCAGCGGCGTCACACTACAGGTGACAAAACGCCTAGGTGTGAATGGGGGCTTATGGTTACACAACTTATCACATTGCTATAATCTTTTTATATGGACTATAAACTGAAGGACATATGAATAAATGGTTGTGGAACAAATCATTTGAGTTTCCATTATTTCTTATGGGAAACATTGCTTTGATGCTTGCAATCCAAGGTTTTACAATATTCATTTTTGTACTGTCTAAAGAAATATGCCACAAAGTATTCAATACTACTCACCAAGTACTAAATCCTAATACTAAAGTAACCTACTTTAGGGACATCAAACCTGCTAAAGAAAGCCTTGTTTTGAAAAAAAAAAAAATTAAATCATTTTTTTTCACCTTCTTTTGATTCTTTGTTTTATCTTATATCTATGCTACGTTTTACCTTTTTCTGTGCTATAATCTCCTGCAGCCTCTTTGTGATGGCAGGAGTACATGCATATAGAAAGGAAGTGGCTGCACAGAGCAGGTTTCCTAATGATGGCAACAGCAGACAGTGCCTGTGCCTGTGCAGCCACTTGCAGAGCTCTCAAAATGTTTCTAGCTCTCCACAGACAGGGAGTGGTAGAAGCATATTGTAATTAAACCTTATGTACTCAAAGAAATTAAAATGCCCCAAAATGCATAATGCGGTTGAAGGAGGACTATTTCATTGTGAAAAATGTACCTTCATATACTTATAAACATGGTATACCTTTACATATGAAGGTGCTGGAAAACATAATGGGCTAGATTCACGTACCTCGGCGCATAGTTTTGCCGGCGTATTGAATATACACTACGCCGACAGCGTGCAGAGAGCCCAGAGCAGTATTCACAAAACAGTCGCCCCTTACGTTGCGGCGGGGTAGCGTAATATGGTCGGCGTAAGCCCGCCTAATTCAAAGTAGGCAGGTAGTGGGCGTGCTACATTTAAATTAACCGTGACCCCATGTAAATGAAAGGCCAATCGAATGGTGCATGCGCACGCATGCTCAGAATCACGTTGCATATACTCCATAAGATACGACGGCTCAATGCGAACGACGTGAACGTCACCTACGCACAGCCCCATTCACGTACGACTTACGTAAATGACGTAAAATTTGACGGCTGTTCCGACGTCCATACCTTTGCATGGGTAGCGCCACCTATAGCGGAGATAACTTTACGACGGACGTACGCCTTACGTAAACGGCGTAGATTACAGCAACGGGCGCAAGTACGTTCGTGAATAGGCGTGTCTAGGTAATTTACATATTCGGCGCATAAATCAAGGGAAGCGCCCCTTGCGGCCAGCGTAAATATGCGTAATATGGAGGCCAAATTCAGGCGTATCTAGTTAAGAGAATATGGCGCATAGATACGACGGCGCTTTTGTTCACTTACGCTGCGTATCTGTAGATACGCCAGCGTAAGTGTTCTGTGAATCTAGCCCAATGTTCATAACCCTTTCCGCCTAAACCCATTTCTGACATTTGTTGCTTACAAGTTAAAATCCATATTTTTTGCTAGAAAATTACTTAGAACCCCCAAACATTATATATATACTTTTTTTTTTATCCGGGACCCTAGGGAAAAATGTGATTGTTGCAATATTTTTATTTTGTTTCATAAAGTTTTATTTGGAGCTTATATAAAATAATGACAGAACAACAAAGTGAATCATTCACAATAACAAAGACACGACATAGGGTTACGATGTCGAGAAATAACAATACTAATGGTGTCTTACATTACAATCCTTTGATAGCGTGTAATCATTAAACAGAGAGATCCGTAAAAAAAAAGGGAAGACAAAGCCAAGAAGGTATGAACATTGTAAACCGTAGAATTCCCCATAGAGAAGACTCACTTTTTGTTAGATTTTTAACTATTTCAACCAGTAGGTAAGATGTTGGAGTGGGTATTACCTTAGGGGTCGAAAGGAGGTAGTAGAGGGGTGGGGGAAGGAAGGGGGAAAGGGAGAAAGAAAAAAAAAAAAAAGGGAGGAGGAGAGGAAGCATATTATGGTATTTCTGAATTAGGATAGTTTATTACTGAATTTATTCTACTTTTCCAGGATAATCAATAGCCTTGCCAAGGGAGTCTTTATCACTTACTGCATAATTATTTTATATGTCTGAGATTCTTTGAAAACCATCCAGTTATGCCATGTTGTTGAAAATGTCAATATTTTCTCTTGAGATATACTTATGAGTTCCTCTATTTTTTCTATATTGTTTATTCTCCTAAACCATTCTATTTTGGACGGAATAGTAGTCGTGCACCAGTGGGAAGGGACACACTGACGTGCTGCGCTAATCATAATCATTGGTAGCGATTTCAAGTATCGTTTTCTTGGCAGGGAGTTGAAGTGCAAGAGGTATTGTGCTGGATTGAAGTCAATAGTTTCAGGAGTGAGTGATATAATGGTTTCGTGAACTGACTTCCAAAAAGTTTGAATCAATGGGCAAGACCACCAGATATGGAGCATCGATCCCTCCTCTTGTTTACATCTCCAGCATCTGTCAGAGAACTGGGGAGAAAATTTGTGGAGAATTGAGGGGTTCTATACCATCTGGTAATTATTTTGAAACTGCCTTCTTGTGTGGCCACATTTAGTGAACCTTTATGCGCGTATGTATAGATTTTTTCCCAATTCTCATCAGTTAAAGATGCATCAATGTCTCTTTCCCAATTCTGGCATGAGGAGCTGGAGAAGTCCGTTCTGTCCTCAAACAGTGAATTGTATAGGGTCGATATTATATGCCTGTGTGGGGTTATTTTTGTGCAAAGGTCCTCTAATTTAGTAAGAGGTCTTGTCCAGCAATGTGCAGTCTCGGTCTTGGTCAGGTAGTGTCTGATTTGGATGTAATTCCAGTGTGGGATTTGAAAGGGTTTGATGATTTCGTTCAGATCTTCTCTAGATAACATTTTCCTGTTTTTGAAGAAGTGTCGGGAGAGTATTTGTTTGTGTGGCCAATGGTTTAGTAGAAAGTTTTTCTCGAGACCCGGAGGAAAATCCGGGTTGTTTTTTAGTGTCGTTAAGGGGCTGAGCCAGGGGGTTGTATTAGTGGGTTTGAAGGTGCTGTGGAAGACGCTTAATGTAGGGCCTATGAGAGGGTGTGATTTGATACCCTTTGGCCCCATACACACGAGAGGATTTATCCGCGGATACGGTCCAGCGGACCGTATCTGCGGATAAATCCTCTCGAGGATTTGCGCGGATTTCCATGCGATGGACTGTACTCACCATCGAATCGAAATCCGCGCCAAAATCCTCTGGCGATGACTTGTCGCGCCGTTGCCGCGATTATGACGCGGCGACGTGCGCGACGCTGTCATATAAGGAATTTCACGCATGCGTCGAATCATTACGACGCATGCGGGGGATCCCTTCGGACGGATGGATCCGGTGAGTCTGTACAGACCAGCGGATCCATCCGTTGGGATGGATTCCAGCGGATAGATTTGATAGCATGTCATCAAATATTTATCCGCTGGAAATCCATCCCAGGGGATAAATATTCGCGGAAACAGATCCGCTGGAGTGTACACACCATAGGATCTATCCGCTGAAACCCATTCGCTGGGATTTTTCAGCGGATGGATTCTATCGTGTGTATGGGGCCTTTGAATGGAACTTGGGGTGAATCCATGGTAGGGTGCTAAGGTCTTGAATGGATTGCATGTGTTCCAATGCTACCCAATCCTTGACCTTCGAGTGAATATTCCAGTCCACAATCCGTGACAGGAGGGTTGCTTGGTGATATTTCTTTAGATCTGGTAATGCTATTCCCCCCTTATTTTCGGGTAGATATAGTCCGGAAAGTTTGATCCTAGGGGATTTCCCCCTCCAAATAAATGTGGAGCAAGCCTTAAGGAAAGATGAAAAGAAGGACACGGGTAGGAAAATGGGTATTGTTTGCATTACATATAAGAATCGAGGCAGTATTGTCATTTTGATTAGGGAAGCTCTACCAAACCATGAAACGTTTAGAGAATTCCATCTTTTTAAGTCCTTGTGTGTTTCTTTTAGTATCGGCAGGAAATTGAGTTTAAAGAGGTCTTTTAAATTGGAAGGGATTTCTATTCCTAAATAGGTTATGTTGTGCTTGGCCCAGGTGAACGGGAATTTTCTTTTACTCTGATCTACAACATTTGATGGAAGTGAGATGTTTAGGGCCATTGATTTTGAATGATTAATCTTTAAGTTGGAAAGTAGATTAAAGTTTTCCAGGTCTTGTAATAAGTTGGGTATGGAGATGTGAGGGTCTGAAAGAAAAAGGAGCATATCATCCGCGAAGGCGGCTATTTTATAGGTATTTTTATGTATTTTGATTCCTTTGATTTTTTGATTGGCTCGGATTCTGTTTAAAAGTGGTTCTAAGGTGAGAACAAAGAGCAAAGGGGATAGGGGGCAGCCCTGCCTTGTACCATTATTTAATTTGAAGGTGTCCGACAGGTGGCCATTGACTCGTACTCTTGCTGTTGGGTGCCTTGATATAAGCTCTCATTTGGGGTAGAATGCCTATGTGTTCTAGTACTGCATCAATGAAGTCCCAGGCCACTCTGTCGAATGCCTTTTCGGCATCTAAGGACAGAAAAAATCCTTGTTTCTTATTGGAAGTTAGCCAATGACTTATATTTAGTGCTTTAATTGTGTTATCCCGTCCCTCCCTACCTGGGATAAACCCCACCTGGTCAAGATTTATGAAGGAATTGAGAAGGGGTAGCAGTCTATTGGCTAGTATTTTAGCGTAGATCTTGAAATCCATGTTTATTAAGGAAATGGGCCTATAGTTTGTAACTAGTGTTGCATCTTTACCTTCTTTGGGTAGTACTGTAATGTGGGCTTCCAATAGTTGTTTGGGAGGTTGGTGTACCGAGTTTAATGTTTGGAAGGTTCTCAGGAATCTTGGTTTCAGAATGTCATTAAACGTTTTATAATATTGTAGGGGTAGACCATCTGGGCCTGGTGCCTTGCCTATGTTCATTTCTTTTATGGCCTTGTCATATTCCGGCCCAGATATAGGGGCTTCAAGTTCCTGGGCTTTGTCACTAGATAGTTTGGGTGGGCTATATTTTCTTAGGAAATCCTGGATTAGCTTGGTTCTTTTATCTGAATTCTGGGGGCTTTTAGGGTTTGACGGGAGGTTGTAGAGAGATTGATAGTACATTTCAAACTGCTTAGCTATCTCCTCATTAGTGGAATGTGTTTTCCCTTCATTATCCCTAATTTGATGTATAGTTGAAGCTATTTTCTTACTCTGTACTGCCTTAGCCAACAATTTCCCGCTCTTATTTCCCTGTTCATAGTATATCTTATGTCTCAGTATGTATTGTCTTTTTGTTTTCAGATTCAGTTCTTCTGTCAGAAGTGCTCTCGTTTTGGTCAGCTTGTCAAGTGTTGATACCGCAGTGTTTCTTTTATGTGTTGTTTCTAGTGCATGAATCTGGTCTACCAGGGATTTAATTTTGGATTGGCGTTCCTTTTTTATTCTAGCTAGCTTCTTGATGAATTCACCCCTGATAACACACTTGTGCGCCTCACATTGGGTTAGAGGAGAAGTTTTGTCGTTTTCGTTTCTTGAGAAGTAATCTATTAGTTTGTCTCTTATCTCAAGTACATCTATTGGGTCCTTAAGTACTACGGAATTGAGTCTCCACGTTTTGGTCACAGTTTTTTTGTCAGGGAAATTCAACGTCACGGTTATAGGGAGATGATCTGATATCGTTATGGGTTCGATTGTTGCGTCTTTCAAAAGGGTTAAGTCGGGTTGTGATATACAGAAATAGTAAATTCTAGAGTATTTTTGATGGATGGAAGAGAAGTAGGTGAAATCTTTAGTCTGAGGAAACAGAGTTCTCCAGGTTTCATGAAGCATCAAGTCCTTTAGCTGAATCTTAATTTGTCTCAGTGCCCTGTAAGGAAGGCTCGACGCACCATTCGAGGTGTCGATGAGGGGGTTTAAGGGGTTATTGAAGTCTCCCCCCAAGATTAGAGCACCAGTGGCAAATGTCGTCAATAGTTCCTTAATCTTGCGAAAGAAAGCTACTTGTCCCGAGTTTGGGGCATAAACATTGGCAATTGTTATTGGATGGTTTTCTAGTCTCCCGTTGATGAAAATATATCTACCGCTGGGGTCTAACATGGTGTCCTGTATCTGAAATGGAGTCTGATTAGAGATAAGTATAGAGACCCCTTTTGTTTTCCCTTCTGAATTTGAGGCGTGCATGGCTATTGGATTCCTCCTGTCCTGGAATTTCGTGACTTTATCGGAGTCTCTTGTATACATATGATGTTTGCTTTAAGTTTGTGGAACTCATTAAGGAATTTGTTCCTTTTTTCAGGTATATTGAGTCCTTTGGCATTTACAGAGAGTAGTTTAATAGATAGTGGTACAGTCTGTTGGGTGTTGGAAGACATTCTGTAGTCTAGGTATTATTTTATCCTGGTTACCTGTCTGTAGTAAAGTGAAAGCAGGCTTACTAAGATGTGGGAGTAAGGTTTCCCACTGTTTTGTCAATGAGCTGTAGTATGTGAATTTCGATGAATAAGTGGTGGGGGAGTGTGGTAAGGGAGAAAAAAAAAAGGAAAGGGAAAAGAATGAGGGAGGGGGTATGAGGGGGGGTATGAGGGGGGAGTTCCGGGAGTAGGCTTAGACCTGCTGGCCTACCCTAATATATAAAATACCGGATGGTTCAAAGGGCAAATAATCTCTTGCCCTTTGTTTGGGTTCGTGGCTATAGTCGGTTCCGATATGTATGACTAATTCTAATTTAAATTATTAAATAACTAGTCAGAAGAGAGGAATGAGTTCTACGTGTAAGCCTGATTTTCTTTTTCTCGCTCTCACTACTTCCTTCTCTTTTCTATCTCTCTATGAGTCTAGCACTCTGGAGCAGTTGGTAATTAAGATAAAAACCTAATGTCACAAGGGTGCTTATGGACTGGTGAGCATGGGAGTTTGTTTACTAACTTGGACGTGGGTGGGAGTACAATAGAAGCCTCGAGTCCTATATTTCAATTTTGTGGATGCCAGAATTATGAGTATTATAATATATTTGGAAGCTTAGTGAAGCTACTGGTAATTTAAGTCCTGCAGGATACCACAAATGAGACGTGAGAGAATTCACTGACACTATTTTAACTTTTAACCACTAGAGGGGGTGTTGCATTGTAATTCTATAAGGAGATTGTCATACAAATATATTCAGAGCATTTTCTATGTAAATGATTAAATTAGTGTAACACCCTAATATCTGCAAAATGTATGATAAACTATAACCCTTTAACTTATAAACCTTATAACGTATAACAATTTCTATTTCTTTCTTCCCCTTTCCTTCTTCTCCCTTCCCTCTGAAGACTCTTCAAGTTCTATTAGCATGTGTATAGGGCATCGCCGTGATCGAGGGGCCCTACAGTTTGTTCAATGAGTGCTCCATGCACTTCTTGTGAGGGAAAGAGAGTCAGTCCTTATGCTTGTAATTTCCTCACCGGGGTTGACCGGAGAAGTGAGCATATGGGTCATGAATTTGTTCTAGGTGGAGATTGATCACCGCCAGGTCCCATCTAATCATGCTGCAAGAACATTTCTGCACAGACACATGTAACTGTTATAAACAAAATAACATAAGAAAGCAATGTAAAATGAATAGCTTTTTCCATTTAACGACACTTCTGAGTATAGTATCAGGGAACTACGTGGGTCTGGATTCCGATTATAGGGTTGTAGGTCCGATTAGCTCAAAAAGGAAAAAAAGAAACAAACAAACAAAAAAAACTGATATGTCATAGTACAATAATAGTACAATAAAACATTTTGTGACCCGTTTCTCTCCTTATGTGCGTCAAGAATAGTTAAAAACAGTCCACAGGGGCTGTGGGCCACCCTAGGAGAGTGTAATAGGCATATAGGCATACAGTAGTTATGCATGTTCATCATGTAGGCCATCAACCCCTGTATGGTAATCTGACCGGGAAGAGGTATGGGCAGAATAGGGAAAGTTATAATGGGTGTCATTCTGACCTTTGAACATTGGGAGAATGGAAGTGGTACTTACAGGCGTCGAGTTCATGGCTATTGAATTAGTCAAACCTTTATGTTGGAAGTCTGCCCGGTTGTTCAACAGCTGGTCAGATAACCTTGAGGATGGGTACCACCGCACATCCTGCCCGGATTGTGAGATCTAGTTGGAAAAAACAAGGAAAGGGTTGCACAAAAAAAAAAAAAGGAGACATTTTGTTGGACCTATACTCAACAGTGCCCACTTTTTGAAGTGGTAAAATGATATTTAGGTGGGAACAGTCGTATAGCAGATGTGTGGATCTGAATGATCAAAAAAAAAAGAGTTTTTTGTTCTTGCAGGCCTTAGGCAGTCAGTCAGTGAAGTGTATAAGCAGATTCAAGTGTCCATGCGATCCTGGTATTCTAGGCGATCTCTGCGCCTGGGTGGGGAGAGTCCTGGATTTCCTCGGGCCTCTCCTCTCCTGTTGTTGCGGGGTGACGGTGATCTGCGACGTCGATCCCCCTGTCTTTGCGCTCTGGGAGTTAGATTTTTGGGGACTGATACCCACGGCTCATTAAGCATAAATGAGTTGTACCATTCTGGAACCTCGGTCCTAGGGATGTTCATGGACTCGCAGAAAGGACGGAGGTCTTCGGGTGTATGGAGCAATGCTGTGTGGCCCCTAAATGTGGCCGAGAGGCAGAACCGGAATTTCCACCTGTAAGGTATTCCCCTCGATCTCAGCTGTTCTGTGATTGGTCGCAGTGCTCTGCGTTGCTGTAAAGTAATATTTGAGAGATCTTGGTACAGCTTTATTTCAGTGCCATTGAAGATGACCCTATTTTTCTCTCTCGCTTTCCTCAAAATGGCTTCTTTCAGTGGGAAGTTTACTAGACAGCAGAGTATGTCTCTGGGGGGTCATTTTCTCTCCCTCTGGGCCTGAGGGCTCTATGGACTCTCTCAAATTCAATCGGGGTATCAGCGGGTCTTTCCAGGATGTCGTTGAATATGGCTTCAGCAGTGCGTTCTACAGGTATTTGGTCAGGCATTTCGGGGACTCCCCTAATTCTAATGTTGTGTCTCCGCCCCCTATTATTGAGATCTTCTAAATAGCGGTGTATCTCAATGATGTGAGTGAGGTGCATGTCAGCGTTCTTCTGCACCTGCTGTATAGCATCTGCATGGCGTGCTGAGGCCTGTTCAATTATCCCAGTCCTAACTGCAATGCCCTGTATGTCCGCTCGGATTTCATTAATGGCTGCAGACAGGGATGCTTTTATATCCAGGGCTACAGCTTGCAGATTAGCCTCTAGATCTGTAAGGCTGAGGATCTGTGCCATTTGTGGTGCAGCATCTGGGGGCCTAGTGAGGGTGCCTGAGTGCTTGTTTGGGGCACCTGGATGCTGAGTTGGGGTGCCTGGTTGTTTAGTGGGGGTCCCGGGATGAGTTGTGGGGATGCCTGCATTGTTTGTGATGCAATCGCGCTATTCGCGGCATCCACGATGGTGCTGGAGCCGCCAAGCGGCATGAGAGGTTTAGGCGAGGCCGCGGCTTTGAGGCCTAGTGCCTGTGCCGCACGGAACATCTCAGGGATGTGGGGAGAAGCTGTCTGACCTGTCTCCATTGACTCTTGAGGTGTTGAGGAGGCACGATCCCCCTTTCCCATGCCGTTTTAGGCTCTGATTTGGCTTGTGGCTCAATTTTACTGCTCCTTTGTGCCAGAGATGGGGAATCAAGCAGCCATCTCGGTCCGGTGCTGGCCACACCCCCCTCAATATTTTATGTCACATGGTAATTGTGCAGTCGTCATTCAAATGCATTTTTTGGGGAAAGAATACACTTTCATAAATAAAAAAAAACACTAAACAGTAAAGCAAGCCCAATTTAACATGTGATGTTATGCCGTGTTAATAGATACCCAACATGTCATTCTTTGAAATTGTGCACACTCGTGGAATAGTGACAAACTATGTTACCTAAAAAATCTCCATTTTAAAAAAATGAACAGTTACCAAATTAGAGTTACAGAGGAAATCTTTTGCTGGAATTATTTCTCTCACTCTGACGATTGCAGTGATACCCCACATGTGTGATTTGAACACTGTTTACATTTCCAGCTTTGTTTCAGTCTCACTCTAGCCGGCAGAAGTTCAGGGATGACGATCGGGTCTCTCGGTGGGACGGGAGGCCCAGGAAGAGCGTCAGAAGGCAGCAGAAGGGGGGAACGTCCCCTTCTGCTCCTTCGGGATAACACCTGAGTGGCTTTTATCCAATTCAGTTGTTATCCCTAAAGAGCCAACCACCCCCTCTAAAAACAATTGCAGGCATCACCCCAGTATAACTCCTTCATGCCGATGCCGCATATATGCGTACGGTCGGCGTGAAGGGAATAAAATAATCCACACTAACATTGGAGAGAGAGGTGTAGTGATGTTTGTATAGGAAGTGGAACCAATATTAACAATATCTATAAACATCCCTTCCTAACCTTATAGTAAACTGAATAGATATCTTGAAGTATCTAACTTCAAAGTTAACTTACACAAATCGGAAGCCCTCAATAATAATCTCCCTTACGAATTTATGTACAATCCTACTTTTGCTTTAATAAACCTTGGATTGTGAAAAAAAAAAAAAAATCTCCCACCCACCAGACTCAACAATATCACTCCCAACTTCCGTTCCACTGAAAAAGTACTCATATAACTTACTTGGGATCCAAAATCACCCCATTGCTAGATACAATTATTGAACATAACCTTTATTACATGCAATCCAACATGACCTTATGCAAATTGGCACACACATGGTTTGTAAAAATAGTTATCCTGAAAATGAATATACTACCCTGTATTCTATATTCATAGTATTTCAGACTCTAGTGATTATGATACCAATGGCCTTCTTAAAAAGAAAAGTGTGTTGGAGGGTTAACGTCCCTTATCCTGTGCATTATTACCAGGCCACACACGTCTTTCAAATCTTAAGCTGGCTACACATTATACAATTATATATTTTTTTTTTCAATTTTCTTTACATTCACCTTCAACTATGTAGTGCAAGGGCTTGCCTGGTTTGAAAGTGTTTAGGTTTGACCTCCTATGATATGGTTTTGGAGAGGAAAGTTGTACAAGAAAATTGTACAATGTGTAGTCAGCTATAGGCTGGTGCAGGGGTTCCACATATAAACAGTGCTTTGCCCTGGAACAAGCAGGAACTAATGTTCTACTACGCTGCATTCCTTGAGTGGGAACCAAACATTATTGACTTTCAGTGCAGAAATTATGTGCTCTCTCACCGCACATCTATCCCACTGAATCCTTAAGATTTAACTATAAATAAATAAATAAATACTGTATATACTTACGTATAAGCCAAGTTTTTCAGCCCTTTTTTGGGGGTGAAAATGACCCCCTCGGCTTATACTCGAGTCAGTGTACCTGCTAGTCCATTATGGCCTGACCTCACGTTGCCCATTGCAGAATCCGATCTGTGTACCAGAGTCTGTGACATAGACGACGGCCGTGCAGTTTTAAAAACTTGCGCTCCTCCTTGTGCTGTTCCGTGATATATAAAGATAATAGTGCAGCGCAAACAATAAATACAAACTAATAAAAAGAATTGGATAAAGTGAAAACATACAATAATCAAATATGTCAAGGTGAAGACAGTATTTAAATAGAGTCCATAAAGTGCTCATGTGGAAATATAATCCAACAAAAGGAAGATAAGGTGCAAAATCCAAAGTGTGATGTCCAAAGAACCTCCACTGAATAGTAGGAATGGCCTCTCACCTTAATACTTCGACCTACAATAGGTCACAAAGCATGGTATATACAGAGAACCTCCTGTTCTCAAAGAGACAGCAACCAGATGCAGCAGCTCAATATCACAACGGCAGACTCAGGAACAAGGTAAGGCAATCAGGGCATATGGAAAAAGAAGAGAGGAGATCTAGTGCTCTCTAAAGCCAAACCAGTAATTTTATTAAAAAGATTAAAATAAAACTCGCATGTAAAAGCACTCTTCAGTGAGTGCAACGTATAAGCATAGCACAGATCAAAGCGTCCAACAGCTTAGATCACACATGGGTTGGCGATCGCGGGTGACGTCATATGTAGCCCCTCCCCCTCGTACGTCGATACGTCCCTATGGGTGGGACTTCATCAGCGTGGGGTGAAGAAGGTAGTTTGCAGACGTCCCGCTATCTCTGCTTAAATAACGTGCAGCTGCCATGACAACAACAGAAGAACCTGCATGCCTACTCAGCTCAAACCCCTCCCATACCTAATCTACAAAAAGCAACCGCTCTTGTAAAATAGGCGCCAACGGCGCTAGAGAAATATAAAAAAAATGAATAGACAGTTGCAAAAATGATTGCAGGCTGTATAAAAAGCTAAAGATATACAAATATCTATGCTCATATTAATATACACATTAAAAATAATTACAAAAATACTGACGTCATCCGTGATCGCATACCCAGTACAAAATATAATTTCATACAATAATAAATGACTGTACAAAACCTCTTATACATTAACCCTTCAGGGTCCAAACCCATATTATGAGCAACACTACAAAGTGTCTAATATTGATACTAGACAGAAAAAATAAACAATAAAAATAAAAATCTATAAAAAGAAACATTAATAAAAAAATAAAAAAAAGTGAGTGTGGCTTACAGTATGTTGGACGCACCTCTTGTGCATTACATGTGAGGGTTAGGGAACACATTAGTAACATAAAAAGGGGAATCAGGAATCATAGTGTTTCCAAACACTTTAGGCAGTGTCACCAGAGAGATCCCAGAGGCCTCAAATTCTGGGGTATTGAGAAAGTGTCGAAGCATTGGCGAGGGGGACACTATATCCGCCAATTAAGCCGGCGTGAATCCTATTGGATTTACGAAACCAAGGTATCCTTGCCAGCCGGCTTAAATGTGGAGTTTGATTTAAATTGTTTTATTTCTAATAGGTAGTTCTGGCAATATTTTATTTTTTTTTTATTAAAGTTTCTTTTTATATATTTTTTTTTTATTGTTTATTTTTTCTGTCTGGTATCAATATGAGACACTTTGTAGTGTTGCTCATAATATGGGTTTGGACCCTGAAGGGTTAATGTATAAGAGGTTTTGTACAGTTATTTATTATTGTATGAAATTATATTTTGTACTGGGTATGCGATCTCATTCCTCTCAATTGGATTAGACAACATTTTTTTTTCATATTCAAACCCCTTATGTACTTCTGAACATTTACAAAAGTCTGAAATGTATTCAGATTCCGGGGCAAATTTAAGACCCCTATCTAGTACTCGTGTCTCATCATCAGTCAGAGGGACACCACTAAGATTAAAAATACCGGTACCAATCACGACCTTGGCCTTTTGGACTCGTCTGCCACCTCCGACTCCTCTGGATTTTTTATTTTTAGATTGGATTGTCCCCTTGGGGTCTGAGTTGATGAGGGGGACAGTTCTCCCTCCAATCGCCAATCCAGGGAGGTGGGTATGGCGGAGGTCCCCTCCAAGGGGTCCTCCCCTGTCCTTAAAAATGTTGATTAGTCTGGGGGTGTGGTCTGCCAGCGCCGGAGATGGCTCCCTAGACAGAGAGCTCGTCAGCCCGAGGGGGAAGGAGACGCTACACAGGCCCTAACAGCGATGCCATCGAGAGCCATCCTCACTCCTCATCGCCCGGACACCCTGAGGAACGATGGTGTCTCCCTGACGAGATTACGGAGGAAAACACTACACACAGCCCTCCGCTGTCCCCCACAACTAGAGCGGGTGATAATCCCCTCACAGGCAGCCCGGCTAAAGCCCGAATGCGGCTAGACAGCCAGCCAGTGGCCTCAGCACTAATTGAGCCCCAGGCCTTCAGTCCCCTGAAATCTAACCAGGCCTTGCAGTCTTCAATGGCGTCTTTCCCCACCTCGGGCCAGCCAGTCATGGACACTACCTTAAAAGACATGCTGCTCTCACTGCAGGGATCTTTAATGTCTGATCTGTCCTCCTTGTTCACCAAAATGTCGGCTGACATGCATGTTATGGACAATAGAGTATCCCACTTGGAAGATAGTATGGAGGAATGTACCTCGACTGTAAATGAGCTTATAGATTCAATGCATGAAGTGAAAGATGAACAGTCCTGGATGAGACGCAAAATAGCAGATTTAGAGGACAGGTCCAGGAGAAACAACGTGAAGCTGAGAGGAATCCCCGAATCGATCCTTCCGATCGACCTGCCTAGATATGCTAAAGAATTAATGCATACAATCCTCCCTGATGCGTCACCTAGAGATCTGATTGTGGATCGCATCCACAGAATCGCAAAGCCATCACACCTTGCTGCCTCAGTGCCCAGAGATGTACTAATGAGAGTTCACTTTTTTCATGTAAAGGAAAGGCTCCTCATAACAGCAAGGAATAATCCACAACTCCCCGGGCCATGCAAAGGGGTCTCTCTTTACGCTGACCTATCCAAATTCACCCTGCAACTGCGCAGGCAACTCAATCCAGTCACCAAAGGGTTGCACAATCACAAAATTTAATTCAAATGGCGTTACCCAGCCTCCCTGCTGATTAACAAAAATGGAGCAACGCATGTGATTCACAGCCTGGAGAAAGGACTTCAACTATTACATACCTGGGGGATACTCCCTGATCCGCCACATCCTCCGGAGGCTCCCCTGACTCAAAGGGGGCCACGCCATCCGCGGCACTTTCCTGCCACACAGTCCTCTTGACAAACTGTTCGGCTTCTGTGATCATTGGGCCTTTACATCTACCAAGTTATTGCCCCCTCGGCTACCAGCCTTTCCTTCAATTGTTTTCTTCATTGTTCTTTTTAGTATTACTGCTTTACTCTGATTTGACTTTGATCCCCTCATAGTGGCTAAGTTGGGTGTATCCACCCTCTATCCCACCGTTTGACTCCGTTGGTGGCTACGCCACCTGCTTTAGTTACTAAGCACATTCCGATTGGACTACACCTTGTTCTATTTCCTCAGAATAACTTTGCCTTTTTGCAGATACAACCTATTAGTGACGAACTCCTGCAACTGCCCGAACTCCTCTGGACTCATCGTGAGTCACCAACTGCCAAGATCCGAGCCACGAGTTTCCGGAGCCTGCATCTAACCGTAAGCGCCTGGTCCAGCCCCTGGACGCACTCACCTCACAATGCCACTCAACATACTGTCCATTAATGCTAACGGGCTCAACCACCCGGCCAAAAGACATTCCTTATGGAAGACGGCCCTGGACCTACAGTGTGATATCTTGTGCGTTCAGTAGACTCACTTTATGTCTACAGCGGCTCCTATTTGCAGGCATAGACACTTTAATCAGATTTTCTCCACACCGTTCACCTCTAAGAAGAGGGGTGTGTTGATTGCAATCAAAGACTCAATCTCATTCCATTTGAAACAGTCAGTCATTGACCCGGAGGGTCGTTTTGTGATCCTTATCTGTACCATTAACAATGTCGTATTCACCTTAGTTAATGTATACTCTCCGAATGCCAAACAGATGAGATTTTTTTGAAAATTGATGTCTATTATCCATCCCATAAAGCAGGGTCGACTACTACTTTGTGGCGACTTAAATCTTGTAGCGGAGGTCCGCCTGGACTCCACCTCAGCGACAAAACGCAGAGAATCCCCTCTGAAGGCATTCATGAGCAAACATGATCTTTTTGATGTATGGAGGTGCCTACATGGGACGGAGAGGGACTACTCCTACTTCTCTCCCTTCCATGGTACGTACTCGCGCATAGACTTATTTTTGACAGACAAGTGGTTATTGCAAGACATTAGTGAGGCAGAAATCCACACCACATCCTGGTCCGATCACGCCACCCATCACGATCTCTCTGACGGATCTTCCGAGACAAACGCGATCCTATCTCTGGAGGGCGAACAATTATATCTTACAACACCCCTCCTACTCTCCAGAAATCAAAGATAGATTGCAGGAATACTTTGACAACAATGTCGGCTCTGTATCGTACCCGGGTGTGGTGTGGAATGCACACAAAGCATTTATCAGGGGGGTGTTGATAAAGAGCAGCTCCCAACATAAGAAAAAAAGATTACTGCAAATTGACTCCCTTACCTCTCAGATAGCTGACCTAGAAAACGCAAAACAAGTCAACTACCCTACCATCCCGATCGGCGCAAATATTGTCCCTGCGACAGGAACTGAGACTTCTTCTCCTACATTCATTTGAAAACATGCAGAGAAAGCTGAAAGCTGTCTCGTACTCCACGTCCAATAAGGCAGGCAAGGCTCTTGCCCAGAGAATCAAGGGCCGCAGAATAAAAAGTAAAATAGACCATCTATTCCATCCTCACACAAAAGCGGAACTTAGAGACCCTCAAAAGATAGCGGACGCTTTCAGCGACTACTACAGCGACCTTTATAACTTGAGCCGTGACCCCGACACGCACCAACCTACTTCCGACGATATCAATAGATTTCTTGACCAAGTAGCTTTACCTGAACTGACGGTAGAACAGCTGTCCCGCTTAAATGACCCTTTCACTGTCAAGGAGATATTAGCTACGATAGCTTCACTCCCAAAGGGTAAATCACCGGGCCCAGATGGCCTTTCAGGGGAATACTATAAGCAATATGGTGATCTACTTGCCCCCCATTTGACTTACCTTTTCTGTTTCAATGTTTTTTATTAGAAAGGATAAAATGGTATAGACATTCAAAAAAAGAAAAAACCATATCTGGTCATTGTACAGTCATAACAGCATATGGAATTCTAATACCGAGGGATCCAATGCCCTAAGTTCCCAGTTGGAATACCAGGAAAACATCAAAGGATAAGCAAAGAAAAAACAAAGAAATAAAACAAAATTCAAAATCCAATAGAGAATGCATAGATTATCTATGAACAAATATTTCCCTCAGCTTCGAATCATTGACCGACAACGATCGTACAATGTGGATAAGCCAGGAAAGAGGATATCAAAGCCTAAGAAACCCTACATGGGCTTAATCCGGTCATACCAATAAAGATATATCAAGGTAGCCGAGACAGAGAAGTCAAGAAGAGAGAATGGGATAGAAAGGAAAGAGAGAGGGAGAAAGGGGAAAGAAAAAGGGAGAGGGGGGAGAGGGGGGGGGAGCCACGGATCGGCATTTCCAAACCACAGAACTGAAACTTGTAACTAAGTCCCGCACACACTGGCGTCATTAGTGAGGTATCGAATCCAAGGATCCCACACCTGATGAAAGAATTTCATTTTATCTTGTGTCAGGGCTGACAGCCTCTCATTTAACATCAGCCAGGATAATTTGCCCTTAAGCTGTTCAAATGGGAGAGCCGCCGACCTCCAATTTCTGGCAATGGTGATTTTAGCCGAAATAAAAATAAATGTTAGTAGTCGTCTGCTGGATTTAGAGGCCTCAACCCCCCCACTCCCCAGCAGCGCCTGCTTCGCCAATTTGGGCAAGTTTATCCGGGTGAGGGAGTAAACAAAATTATACACCCTGATCCAGAACCTCCTGACCTTGGGACACGTCCACCAGATATGATAAATAGTTCCTAGTTGGCCACATCCCCTAAAGCAGTAAGGCGTAGCTCCTGGCACGAAGGTTGCCAGTCTAGCTGGCACCATGTACCAGCGCAGCAAGACCTTATAGTTGGCCTCTATGATAGAGGTGTTAATGAGAGAACGGGAAGCCAACTCCGCCATTTCACACCAGTCCTCTAGATCAATGGTTTCCTGCAAATCGGTTTCCCACTGGACCATGTAGTTCAATTTGGCTGCTACGTGTGATAATATAGAATATATAACAGATATGTGGCCTTTAAGCTTGTCGTATTGCCTACATAATTGTTCCATGGACGTAAGGGTAGATAGATCGCCCCTACGAGCCAAAGTCTGTATGAAATGGGTGAGTTGGGTGAACCTGTAACCTTCAGTTGGGGGCATGTGGTATTTGTCGATCATGGCCCTCTCGGTCAGCATACCCCTATGATCGCACAAATCAGCTATCCGCAGAAGGCCTTTATTAGTCCATCAGTTAAATGCTTGAGGGGTGAGACCCGGGGTGAAGGCCTTGTTCAGCAACAATGGTGCCATTGGGGTATGAGGTGACCTAAATTTATGAGTTCTGGAGAGTCTGTCCCATATATCTAAAGATAATGACAAAGTAGGGCATAGGATGGCCGGCCTCTCCTTAGTTGGGAGCCACATAAGGTGGGAGATTGGACTGGGGTGACATGAATGAGATTCCATGGTCATCCAGATAGCTTGTGCCCTCTGGGAATGGAATCTCGACAATTGTGCTACCTGTGCAGCGTAAAAATATTTCAGCAAATCTGGTAACCCGAGTCCACCTTTTCGTTTTGGTGCGTATAGAGTTACCCTGTTCACCCTAGGTCTCTTGTCCCCCCAAATAAACTGTAAGACTCTACGTTGAAACTGCTTAAGGTCATTACTGGGCAATGATATAGGTAATGTGCGGTAAAAGTACAATAATCGAGGTAGAACGTTCATCTTTATCGAGTGTAATCTGCCAAGCCACGATGGGGGGTGCAACTGCCACCTTGCCAAATCGTCCGTCAATCGTTTAAAAAGGCCTGGATAATTTCTTTTGTATAGCTGACTAATGGAGGAGGTCAAGTGTATGCCTAAATAGGGGAGAGCGTCCGGTTCCCATCGAAATTGGAAGCACTGTTCAAGTGTAGCCTGGATATTACTAGGTAACGATAGGTTCAGAGCCCTGGATTTACTGTGGTTGATTTCTAATCCCGAAATGTCAGAGAATGGTTGTAAAATGGCAAGTAAATTGGGGAGGGAGGTGATCGGTGAAGACAAGGTCAGCAATAAATCGTCCGCGAAAAGCAAACATTTATGTTCATAGTCGCAACAGTTGATGCCCCGAATGTCCACACTGGCACGTATTTTGATCGCTAACGGTTCGATCGCCAACGCGAATAGCAACGGTGACAGTGGACAACCCTGTCTCGTACCACGCTTGATCATCAGAGGTTGGGAAGAATATCCCTTAAGCACCAGTGAAGCACTCGGGGAGTCATATAATGTACGAAGGAGATCCAAAAAGCACTGTCCAAAGCCAAAACGTTCTAAAACATTAAACAAATAGTCCCATGAGATGGAATCGAATGCTTTCCGGATATCTAATGATAGCAACATCCCCCTCCTGACTCCTCCATTGTCCCAATCAGATTGGATCGCGGATATAAGATTAATTAACCGACGGGTTTGATCAGAAGCCTGCCTATTAGGGATGAAACCCGCCTGGTCAGGGTGAATATAGCTTTGAATTATTGTATTTAGTCTTTGGGCCAGAATTTTGGTGAGGATCTTTAAGTCTGTATTGATAAGAGAAATCGGGCGGTAGTTGGCACAGTCCCCATGATCCTTCCCCGGTTTTGGAATCATATGTATATAAGCAGCGTTCTCATGGCAGGGGAGTTTATTACCACTTCTTAAGGCGTTAAAATAAGAGCAAAGGTGGGGCGCTAAGACATCTGAGTATTTTCTATAATAGTGGCCCGGGAAGCCATCCGGCCCCGGTGCCTTAGTAGGGTGAGTAGATTTGATTGCGGCTCGGATTTCAGGTTCCGTAAAGGCTCCATCCATCAGGTCCGTATGTGCTGGTGTCAATTTTGGCAACTGCAAGTCGTTGAAGAATTCCTCTTCCTTGGAACGATCCAATGTTTTTGGTGAGTTATATAACTTAGTGTAAAATTTATAAAATTCGCTAATTATTTTCTCGGGGTTTTGGGTCGTATGACCTGTAGATAGTCTCAACTTTGGCAATGTCGGTGAAAATGGCCGGGGGACAAGTTTTCTGGCCAGCATTGTGGTCGGCTTATCCCCCATAGTATAGAACCTATGTTTCGACCAACTTATATGTTTTTCAACTTGTGTAGTCAAACTGAGGTTGAGTGCCAATCTAGCATTGTCTATTTTATGTCTAATATCAATCTGAGGGTTTTTACGCTGTTCTTCTAGTAGTTCCTCTAAATGTGTTTCCAACTGCTCGATCGTTCGTTCTCTGTTCCGCTTCGCCCTAGCCGCTATTTGAATAAGTTTCCCCCGTATTGTAGCCTTATGAGCAACCCAGGTAATCGCAGGGGATGTGTCCGGTGTCTTATTAATCTTAAAGTACTCTTCTATCTCTTTACCGATTTCCGCGCAGGTTATAGGGTCGTTCAATAAGCTCACATTCAGTCGCCATGGGGAGGGTTTAGATTTAGCCCACAGCCCAGCAGTGAAGATCTGAAGCGGAGAGTGGTCTGACCAGGGGGTTGACAAGATTTTCACTGATTTAATGTAAGGGAGCAAGGGGGTGCGTATCAGGAGATGATCAATCCTGGAATATGTATGATGGGCTTGAGAGAAGTGTGTGAAGTCCCTGGCTGTGGGATTAAATTCCCGCCAGGCATCGATCAGGCCGTGTAAATTAAATAGTCGTGCCACCTTGCTGCTCGCTATCGGTGGACGTCTTAAAACAGGCTTAAGAGAGTCGGATTTGTCCATAATTCTGTCCAAAGGAATATTACTATCCCCTCCCAAGATTACCTGGCCCTGAACCTTAGGCAACAATATTCGGAGCATCTTACTAAAAAAGTCAAGCTGTCCTGTGTTAGGGGCGTAATACGAAATAAAGGAGACCTCCTGATCATGAAACCGTCCCACCGCCATAATGTACCTACCACCCTTGTCTTTGATTATAGAGATGGGAGTAAAAGGCGTCCGCTTTGAAAAACAGATGGCTACACCCCCCTTCTTTTCTGGACCCCCTGCTAAGTAAAATTGTGGGTATTTAGCGTTTAAATAGCGGGGAGCTGAGGTTTTAGAAAAATGGGTTTCCTGCAGCAAGAGGACTTCAGCCTTCTGCCTATGGTAATACTGAAAGGCCTTAGTCCTCTTAACTGGGGAATTGAATCCATGGACGTTGTGGCTGATGACAGAATATTCAGCAGACAAGGCAGTGGCCATCGTGGCAGGGCAGAGCACTCTTACCTCGTGTATATGAAAGCAGGGCTGGATCGCTGGAACAGCGGCGGCTGACCTCCAAGGCTCCCAAGACCAGGATGCGTGGGGAGAGCGTGCCGATCCGGGGCTCACATAGAAAAAGGGGAGAACAAGAGGGAATTAGAAAAGGACAGTAAGAAGACAGACAAATTTTAGTAGGCCATAGGCCTAGGCAACCTAACTGAGATTGTTGAAATATACGTTTTTTGTATAAAAGAACCTGGGGGATAACCCCCACCGGAGACAATATCCGGTACATTAAGTGCAAGGGTACTATTCTCGTCCGAGAATAAGTAGTCTCGCAATCAAGTGGCATGTAAGACCACCCCGACTCAAACATGTAAAAAAAAAACTTACTGGAACAGGACAATCAGGGGTAACAAGAACATACGTGTCTGGTGCAACACCGCAAACTGCCCACGGCGACACATATCCCAGATGGGGGCGACACAGAGGCAGGAAGAGTCCCCATCGGTTGTTCCCGCCCCTGCGGCCCCCCCACAGGGGAACAATTAGCCAACTCAACCCCAAACCCCATTCCCAGATTTGGGAAATACAGTTCCGATAGCCTTATTAGAGTCCGGAGGGACAACAAACTATCATCAGGGCAGTTCCTTCCATAGAAATAAAAATTAAAAATCAAAATCAAAAAGTAAAAAGGAAGAAGAAAAGGGACCAGTGGCTTGGCAAAGCCTCAATTACGTAGAGAGCGACAGTGACCCTGCAAGGTCAGGAACTCAAACCGATGTTGGGTCGGATCCAGATGACCCCGTTGTAGAAAGTTCCAAGGGAGGACAAAGGACCGTGAAGGCACTCAGGTGTCGCGTTGAGCTCTCTTGGCCTGAGCACGCCCGCGATCCCTCCATAATGGCGAAAGAGGGCGATCACCTGGGCGCGAAGAAGAAGATGTCTGGGGGTCTTGTGTGATGATTCCAAGTTCAAGCAGCAGGTCCTCCCCCGTTTGAAACGTAGAAAAGGAGTGCGACCGTCCCTTATAGGTGAATGATAGTCTAAACGGGAACGACCATCTATATTTGATCTGCTTGTTCTGTAGTTGTTGGAGCAGTGGGCGAAGGATCCTACGTTTCTGTACTGTGGACGGTGCCAGATCCGTAAAGAGCTGTATGGGAGTACCGAAAAGTGACAAATCTGGTTTATTACGGGCCACAAACATCATTCTCTCTTTGATACGGTAAAAATGCGGTTTAGCAATAACGTCCCGCGGCAATCCATCCATCCTCGGGGCTGTCAATGCTCGGTGGATCCGATCAATTTCCATATGATGGGCGGAAATGTCAGGTATAAGTTCCTTCATTAACTCTCTCATAGCCCCCTCAAGGTCAGTGTGAGTCTCTGGGAGGCCACGAATGCGCAAATTGTACCTTCGCGAGCGATTCTCGAGGTCCTCGATTTTTGTGTATGCCTCATCCAGCCGGTCCTGTAGGTCTGTGAGCATGGTGGTATTCTGATTGACCCGTTTGATTGTACTGTCGACCTTGGTCTCAATCTGATCAAACCGTTCACCCAGACTATGAATATCTTTTTTCAGATCAGTAGTGATCATGGTGCACGCCTTGGATAATTCCTGTTGTAACATGGTGGAAAAGCGAGACAGTAAGATGGCATCAGGGGAATAGTGGGCAAACTGAAGAGGGGGAGACCCCTGGCTATGCTGGCTATGCTGGCTGTGCTGGCTGAACAAGGCCTCAGTCAAATCTGCCATGTTCCTGTCCATCGAGGAGGCTGGGGAGTGGGCCTTGTCATGTCCCTCCGCATACAGTACTGGAGATAAGGGCTGTAAGTGTGACTCACCCCCATGAATAGAGTCCACATCTCCCGAGGACTGAGATGAATAAGGATCCCTGGGTGTCTCTAGCTGGTCTTGCCTGTCTCCCTTCGGTACTGCTCCACTGGATTTCACCGCTGTGCTGCCACGTGTGTCTGGGCGGCCGGGCGCCATATTGGATTGCAGCCAATGCTTAGGGGAAGACCCCGCTCCTCCCTTGATTCCGGGCTGTCTGTGCTGGCCTTTTCGTGGCTGACCTCGTGCCCGCCGGTTCATCACCGTTCGGGGCTTCAGTGTCGGCGTTCAGACCCCCGTGCCTGCGCTAAATCTAGCTGTAGTGAGTCGGGGTGCCGGGAGCTCAGCTAGAACGCGTCCTTCCCGGAAGTCCCGCGCATGCGCACTTGACTTACCTTTTCAATAATATAGCCTCCTCCTCTAAATTCCTGAAAGAGTCCTTACAAGCAGTGATAGTCATTCTGCCCAAACCGGGGAAGGACCCCATACACCCGCAAAACTTCCACCCCATCTCGCTTTTAAACCTTGACCTAAAGATATATGCTAAAACTATGGCCACAAGACTGATCGACATAATGCCCACGTTAATACATAGGGATCAACCCGGATTCACAGCGGGTAGGCAAACTTCGGACGCCACTAGACGACTTATTGATATAATCCATTATGCCGAGTCCACTGGAACGCCTTCTCTGCTCCTATCTCTGGACGCAGAGAAGGCGTTCGATAGGATACATTGGGGCTACCTTAAACAAGTCCTCAGAAAATTTGGATTCAAGGGCCAGATCCTAAATGCTTTGTTGGCTCTGTATTCTACCCCCTCAGCCAGAGTGTTCTCAGAGGGCATGCTTTCTAGGCCATTTGACATATCTAACGGTACAAGACAAGGATGCCCCCTCTCCCCGTTAATTTTCAACCTCCTGATCGAACCCCTAGCAGAGCACATCCGGAAGAAGCCCAAAATAACTGGCTTCAGGATCGGCCCCCATCACCACAAGATAAGTTTATTTGCGGATGAGGTTATCCTCATGCTGTCCAATCCCACATCCTCTCTGGTAGAGACCCATAATACTCTGCAATGGTTTAGTAAGGTCTCTTACTATAAAGTAAATACTACTAAATCTTACATTTTGGACTTGGGTTTAGATGCCACCACTAAAAATCTGTTACAAAATCAATGCCCCTTTGCATGGGCCGATAACGATGTTTCGTACCTGGGGATTAAACTCACGAGAAAAACTAAAAATCTCTTTGCAACTAACTTTAAGCCCTTCCTTGCCAAACTTCACGTAGACGTACAGACCCTAGCTAAACACAAACTGTCCTGGTCAGGAAGGTTGGCAGCTTTCAAAATGATGTACCTGCCCAGGTACTTTACTTATTTCGTACTATTCCTATACCCATTCCCAAATCTTATTTTAGATCCCTTCAAATGATGCTCAACAGGCTATTATGGCAGGGAAAAAAAAACAGTTGCGCAAAACACACGCTAACCAAACATAAACTAGCGGGTGGGGCCGGATCTATAGATTTCGAAGACTATTATTGGGCATCGGTAATGACTCAGCTTCGGGACTGGTTTCAGACGCCTCCAATTACCCCTTGGAGCCATTTGGAATCCGCTTTACTCCAACACCATAACTTAAAAAGCTGGGTACTGGGCACCCCATTAGGAATCCCCGTCTCCAGCTTACTTCCACCTACTATGAAAGTAGCCGCCAATGCGTGGCGTAAAATTGTAACCATGGGCAGCACTTCTGAGCACGCCTTCTCCCCACCTCTCCCAATTGACTTGCTACAGCACTTCACGTCAGACCTTTCCCTCACAAAATGGAAATCTCAGGGAATAGCTCTCCTTGGAGATATTCTCCAAGATGGGTCACTGCTACCATTTGCACAATTACAAGAGAAGTTTAGCCTCCAATATACTGAACTCTTCAACTACCTTAGAATAAAGCACTGCTTTGAACGCATCACCACTCCGAGTTACACCATCCCTCCTGGGGTATGGTTGTTCCTGACAGACAAAAAAACACGCACTAAGGGAATATCCCTTTTTTACAATCTCTCTCAACAAAAATGCATTTTCTCCAAATCAAAACCACACTTCCACTGGGACGCGGATCTGGGTCATACCTTTTCCGAGTCGCAGTGGCAGATAGCACTACGCTCCATATACAAGTCCACCAAGAACTCTGCCTTCTGGGAACTCGCACAAAAAATATCTCTCCGGTGGTATCTTACCCCCACGAGGATAGCGAAATTCAGCCCTTCCACGTCTGAGAACTGCTGAAGATGCAACTCAGGCAGGGGAGACCTCCTGCATATCCTCTGGACATGCCCTCTCATAAAACCGTACTGGACAGCGATATTCCGTATTCTTACGGATATCTCCCAAACTCAGTTATACCCTACCCCTGCTTTGGCATTGCTGAACTTGACGATTGACCTAATACACCCCAAGTACAGAGTGGTATTGACCAACGTTCTCCTCGTAGCGAGACTGTCTATCACAAGACTATGGAAAACTACACAAATACCATCCATGGAACACACCTTAGACCAGGTTAATGTACATTATAATTACAAATTGATGCTAGCATCCAGCGAGGGCCACCTCCAAAAGATGCGACACATATGGGAACCCTGGTCGCAATGGACCAGTTCAGAGGATTATCTGTGAATAGGCCATATTACACAGTATGTCAACTGAATCCTCGCCAGTACCATAGGCGATGATATGATGATCACACTAAGTATACTTATTCCTGAAAAGTATTACCGGTTTTCTTTTATTTCTGACATGCCATGAGTATTTTGCTTACCTCGTATATGTATTTGATCGGAATGCTGACACTTTATATTTACCTTCTTTTTTCTGTACTCCTTGTGCAAAAACTTTTCAATAAAAACTATTGATTAAAAAAAAAATGTTGATTAGTGGGAGGAGGCCCTTCCCAATAATTTTGCAGAGGTGCATAATAATTGTAAGTGGGTAGAGGTTGGGCCCCCAATGGGACACCACCCCTCCCTCCTACCTGCCCATTCCCCCTGTTAGGCACCGTTCTCCAGGAAGGATTGGCCTGATAATCAGGTCCTGGGGATTGGGGAAATCTACCGGCTTGGTAACCACCTCTCCCCCTACCATTTTTACTTTTACCCCTCCCTTTAGGAAAACCACCCCCTCTAATAGTGGAAGTGGACGATCTCAAAGGGGTCCTATCTCTCACTCCATCAATGGAATTGAACCCAGATCCCTGATTGTCTTGAGATGACATGGTGGGGGCTGGTTCAGTGGCATCCATTGATGCTGATTGAGCTTGTGCCGAGGACAAAGAACTAAGAGATTGCCATTTATATACATTCGGTACCCCGAAGTCATTTACATCTCGCAAGAACTTCTTGCGTTTTTTGTCCTGGGTCTCCTTATCCCATTTAACAAGCTTAGTTTTAAGCTCTCCAGAGAGGCAAAGGAATTCAGAGGTGTCCTTATGCTGTTCAATACGGTCAGAAATCTCTTTGATCTGACTCTCTAGCCATATCTTTTTCCGCTGCTTGCGGGACAGCAAAAATCTAATAAGTTCAAAACCCTTTTCTGTAAAGAAATTGAACCATTCTTTAATTAACTCATCATCCACTAGCCCATCATTACGTGGCAAATCCCACCTCAGACGTCTAGGAATGATTTTTGTCACAAGATACTGTTCAAAAGTGACAATATCCCACCAGGTTTTTATTTTTTTGTCAAATAAATGTCCCAATTTTTTAAAAGAGAAATTGAGGTCTCCTTGATCAGAAGCAACTGCAGTCTCTGAAAAAACATCAGTGAGGCCCCGTACACACGGCCGAGGAACTCGACGTGCCAAACACATCGAGTTCCTCGTCGAGTTCTGTGTTGGACTTGTGCAGAAACTCGACAGGCTTGCTTTGCGTAACAGACAACAATTTCCTCGTTCTCCAGCACGGTGACGCTCACCACGTATGACGCGACTATAAAGGGGAGGTTTGAAATCTTGGGCGCCACCCTTGGGGCTCCTTTTGCTGATTCCGTGTTTACGCGTGTTAGTAAAAGTTTGGTGAGTGACGATTCGTGCTTTTCAGTCTTTGTGCTTTCAGATTGATCTCTGCCGTTCAGTTTGTACTTGTGGAATCGTATCTAGGCAATCGGGACGTGCGGTCAGGTCGTATTGTTTTACATTGCGGTCCTGTCCCCGCGTTTTTGATTTTCAGGTCGTTCTTCATAGGTCTTGCTGTTCTTCACTGTGGTCTGTTTAGTGCAATTCTGATTTGTCGTTCGTTCCTAGCCTTGTAGCCATGTTGCAGGCACCTCGTCGTCGCCGACTTCGTGTTCAGCATCTTATGTGTGTAGGTCTGTTTGTTTATGACCTAGACGATGATGAGTTCATGAACAGGAGGAGGACCAAGAATTGGTTGCTCCGTAGGAACCAATTCTCTCACATGCCTTTGCTGCGGGAGCTTCAGGAAAATAATCCTGTTGATTATAGGAATTTCCTGAGGATGTCTGATCCCGTCTTTCAGCACCTGTTGGCTTTGGTGTCCCCCTATATTACCAGGCAGGACACCGTTATGCGGGAAGCCATCAGTGCTGAGCAGAGGCTAGTTGCCACCCACCGTTATCTGGCAACTGGGAGAAGCCTTCAGGACTTAAAGTTCTCGACGGGCATCTCCCCCCAGGCTCTGGGCCTCATCATTCCTGACACCTGCTCTGCCATCATCCAGGTTCTGCAGGAGGAATATATGAGGGTAAGTTTTCTCCTTTAATATACCATTTTATGTCTATAATGTATGCTAATGTATTGTAGTTCTCTCCTCCTTCCCTAATTACCATGTCTGGGATATGCTGTGAATGTCCCCTTTGCCCCCATGCATGCTAGAAATTTTATTGATGTCCCTTTTTTGGCCTACATGCATATTTCCCATCACTTACCTCCCCAGCATGCTATCCTGGGCCCCAACCTACATAGCCTAGTCACTTCCCAATGTATTGTGTTATATCTATCGTAATGCTCCCCCCCCTCCCCTCCCAAATGTGTTGTAAAGTCTATGTTCACCAATATAAAATATATTTTTTTTTACATTTTAGGACTCCCAAACTCATCTAGCCCTCCCCTCCCAAATGTGTTGTAAAGTCTATGTTCACCAATATAAAATATATATTTTTTTACATTTTAGGACTCCCAAACTCATCTAGCCCTCCCCTGCCAAATGTGTTGTAAAGTCTATGTTCACCAATATAAAATATATATTTTTTTACATTTTAGGACTCCCAAGCTCATCTAGCCCTCCCCCAAACTTGGGCACTGGCCCATCAGAGGGGGTGTTTAATGTGCTAATTGTCTAAATATATTTAGATATAATATGGTAGTTCCAAGAAATGTTAGAATGCTTATAATGTCTTTGTATAATCTGCTTGCAAGGTTATGTGGCTAATATATTATTTTTTTTCTTCCCCAGCTTTCGTCCACACCACAGGAGTGGCAGTCTGTGGCTTTGGACTTCCAGACCCGTTGGAACTTCCCCAACTGCGGGGGAGCCATCGACGGGAAGCACGTCCGCATCGTGCCTCCACCCCGTTCTGGTTCCCAGTTCTTTAATTATAAGGGGTTCAACAGTATTGTGCTGATGGCAGTGGTGTCAGCACAGTACGAATTCCTTTTTGTGGATGTTGGGATGAACGGACGGATATCGGATGGGGGAGCCTTCAGGCAGACGGAGTTCGCGCTTCGCCTTCAGGATGAGGATCTGTCATTGCCACTGGATGACCAGAATGTAGAAGGCCTGCCATTTGTTTTCCTGGCTGATGAAGCGTTCGCCCTGGGACCCCATCTTATGAGGCCATTCCCTCAGTGCACCCTCACCCCAGAGAGGAGGGTGTTTAATTTCAGGCTGGGCCGAGCCCGCAGAGTGCTGGAGAACACTTTTGGCATCATGGCCAGCCGGTTCCGCCTTTTTCTCACGTCTCTCCACATGGCGGAATATAAGTGGAATACTATAATTTTTGCATGCTGCATACTTCACAATTATTTGCGGAGACAATCTCCTACGTATCTGGCCCCGGTTGGGCCCGAGGCACAACATTTGACCCCTGCTGAAACTTTGCCGGGCCTTGAACCTGGCCACACAGGACTGCCCCCCCAGAGTGCCCGTGAAGTGCGGGACAAATATTTAGAATATTTCATGGGTAGGGGGGCCATACCATCACAAGCCAATTTGCCTTAATTAGTTTTGGCTGTAAAAATAAATACAAATCTTTTGCAAAAACTTGTTATGTCTCGTTTGTGTAGCTTGTAGATGTTTACTAATTTTAACTATTCTTCTACATGTAGTGTCAAGTGGTTTTTCCTTATCAACTATCAAACATTTCCCAGGTGACCCCAAAACAAAACACATATAAACTTAGAAGTTTTTTAAGCAAAACCCCACACACTTTTTGCAATTTCCAAATCTCTTTATTTTAGCACAGAACCTTGATTTTTGAACAAAAAATTTCAGCTGTATATTTTTGGGGTTCTTTTTGATTCCAAAAAGATATATATAAATTTTTTGGTATTTTTTTATTTTTGTTTTTGATTACAAAATTAAAATCACATTTTTGTTGTTTTTTTTTGTTGTTTTTTTATTACAAAATAAAAATCTAATTTTTGTTGTTTTTTTTTTTTTTTTTTGTTGATTACAAAATAAAAATCACATTTTTGTTGTTTTTTTCTGTTGTTTTTTGTTGATTACAAAATAAAAATCAAATTTTTGTTGATTACAAAATAAAAATCACATTTTTTTTTTTTTTTTTGTGGATTACAAATTTAAAATCACATTTTTTTTTTGTATTCAGACTCTCCCCGAAACATCTATTAAATTTTTCATTGTATTTTCAACCCTCCTTGTTCTTTTCTTTATTTCTCGGCTGGCCAGATTAATTTCCTCCACTTCTTCTCTGCAGGCCCAGATTTCTGCCATCACCATCTGGGCAGTCTGCCTGTCCAAGCCACCACCTGCTCCTGAAATGTGGGACAAAACCATTTATTAAAATTAGGCAGGCCTACATCTACATTACCTGAAGCTGTGTTAGTTATATGTTACTTTACCGGATGTGGTGGCAGGCTGTGCATCATCACCATCCCTCGGGGGTGTGGCTTGTGTGCTGACTTGCTTCTCCCGTGTTGAAGCTTCATGACGCACTACGAGAATGAAGAAAATGGAAACATGATTTTATAAGCTTATAGGCCTGAAAGAGGAATATGATTCACTTTAGACAATTTGTGGGACTATTGATGCTTCTAACAACCCCTCTGGGCAGAACAAAGGATTGTAGGCATTCCCAAAGCTCATGACATTTCTTGTACCTTTAGTCTAGTTTTAAACATGTAAGCAAAACAAGTATACACTGGATCACCTCACCTCTGTGTGAACCCCAAAATGGGTTATTAAAGGGGCCAACAATTATGCAAATGAGTCCACATGTGTCACCAACTGCTGAGCAGACTCTCCTTTTACTGTATATATTTTAATTGTACAGTAATAGAATTTAGTTAATAGCACATCTACATTAATTCCACTATTGATCTCACTTAAAATTTTCTGAAATGTCACAATTGTCATGGTTTTGGGGACAATATTTTGGCTATGAGTTGTCGTTCCGAATGTACGACGACTTTGGCAACAAATTATTGGGCACAAAAACATGATACAGTACAACCTGAAAGAAAAAACACATGGCGCAGAAAAAAAAAAAAATCAAAATTACACATGAAAATTACTTACTTCTTCTAATAACTCTCCTGATCCTGTTCATTTGTTCCGGCTCCCGCTTTTTGAGGTCCGACCACCTTTTTCTTATCTGTTCTTTCGATCTTCTGACCCCAAATTTGAGATGGAGAATCCTCCTCACCTTCTCCATTATTTCGGCCTTGACCTTGTTCGGGTACTTGTATGGCCCATGCCTCCCATCATAGTCCTCCGCTTTGAAGATGAGGACCATCTCCACCATTTCATCGAAGCTCATGTTGGTGGCCTTAAATCTTCTCCTGGTGATCTCTCGTCCCGCCTGGCCTGGCTCCTGTAGTGCTGCCATATTTTCCTGCATGTGCTCCCCCAAAAAAATCGAGAATGAAAAGGGGCGGGGAAAGGACTACACCGCAAACGTCAGGGGTGGGGGAGACGTGCGTAGAGTCACACATGCGCGTGTATAAAGGGATACCACGTGAGTAAAAGGGGCGTTCACAGTTTGAGGAAGACGGCGGAGATAACGATCGGGTCAAACACCGGTATGTAACTACATTTTAAAGGTTATTAG
This sequence comes from Rana temporaria, assembly GCF_905171775.1. Taxonomy (NCBI): domain Eukaryota; kingdom Metazoa; phylum Chordata; class Amphibia; order Anura; family Ranidae; genus Rana; species Rana temporaria. The sequence continues at coordinate 191,183,881 of NC_053493.1, read as the reverse complement.
TGATCGAATGCTTTTGTGGGCTACATATTATGGTGATAAGCTAAGACAAAGCTAGTTAAAAAATTGAAGGAAATGGCCCGCTGTAGTGCCGTTGTACATAACCCACGCTTTGCTTCAGCATTTTGATACAACTATTGGTGTGTGGGCAATCTCGTTTCTCAGGATGTATTTTGAAACCACGTCGTTTTAGACATGATGCAAATGGTCGCTTTTATGTCTTGACCAAACTAGATCGGAGTGCTTTTCTATAACGTTTAATACACAAATTAGGAGGATCTAGGCCTTATTAGTTAGACACAACTGGTCATCTTTTTCATACGAACTGACCCAACATGATCTGCTGCTAATTCCTCCTTGTCGTTTGCGCGACGGAAGATAAGGGGCAGGGGGAAACCTCTAACCTCTAAGGCATGGGCGGACGACGTATGCGGAGTGTATATAATTCTCAAACACACGTGGCGTCCGTCCGACCGGGGTGCGGAAGAAAGACGTTTGAACGACAAGCGTGTAGGTATGCTTTGAACTTGGGACAGCAGTGGTCTATTCAGGAAAGACAGACATTTAAGGGCTAGCTGGTGATAAAGAGTAATTACCTTTCTAGACTGTGGATTGACATTATTTATTTCTCCTTGGTTTTGGACAGGAAAAGATGAACCAGTTCAACAAACCCGAATTTTTAGAAATATTTATAGACCGGTGGAGAGAACTGCCAGTTCTGTGGGCCACCAAAGACCCCATATCCCGCAATAAAGATTTGCGTAAAGCAGCACTGGAGAGCCTGCTCCCACTTGTGCGGAGACAGGTGGGGCGTGATGTGACTACTGATCAGCTGGAGGTCAAAATTGGGACATTGAGAGGCACCTACAGGAAGGCACGCAACAAGGTCTTGCATTCGATGAGTTCTGAAGCTGGAGCAGGGCAGGTATTTGTACCCAAGTTGTGGTACTATAGTAGACTGAGTTTCCTGGATGAACACCCGGAGGTAAGGGAGTCACTTTCAAGCCTTCCCCCCAGAAGAAACAGAAGGTCCAGCCTTCCCTCCAGCCTTCCCTCCAGCCTTCCCTCCAGCCAACCTGCTGCTCCGTCTGCAGATGAGCCCTCTCAGCAGCCTTCCATCCTGGATGAAGATCCGGATTTGCCAGGCTGGAGCCAGGTATAGTACTTTCAATGTGCAAATGTGTGGTGTTTAAATGTTGTTAAATAGATGTAAATTAAGATGTTAAAGGTAAAAAAAAGGTAGAGATAAATGTGTTATACATATCATTTGTCAGTATTGGCCAGGAATGTTTTTTTGGTGATTTAAAAAAAAACATGGGTCAGAATGATTGGCTTAGCAAATTCGTGAAAAAAAGTTTGCAACAGTCATGAGCTGAAAATTGGGTGTTATTTTTGAACACAAAAGTAAAACTGTACCTTTTCTAACTACACAGGAGGAGACCAGCCAGCAGGAGGTTCTGGAAAATGCCAGGCAGGAGGAGGGCAGGGTGAGTGGCTTGGAGGAGGTTGCAGGCCCAAGTGGCTTTGAGGAGGTGGCAGGCCCAAGTGGCTTGGAGGAGGTGGCAGGCCCAAGTCACTTCAAGAAGGTGGCTGGGCCCAGTAGGAGTACCAGGTGTCAGGTGCCTCCACTTCACCTTCGTCCAAGAAGGCAGGTGAGGGATACGAGGGTGCGTGACGCCTCACTGGCCCTCATTCGGGACACCCATGCCTGCCTTCAGCAGCCTGCCACCGCTCAGGAGTGCTTTGTAACGGTCATTTTGGCCAAAATGGGCCAAAATGGACCAAATGACGGAGGACCAGCGCCTCCTCTTTGAGGGACTCCTCATCAGTCTAGCAAATAAGGCAGTGAGGGGTCTTCTCACTGAGGACAGTGTCATTTGCACACATGGCCATCCTCAGCCACCAGCTACCTCACAACCTCCTCCACCTTCTTCTTCTCCTGCTCCCACTCAACCTCCTCCACCTTCTTCTTCTCCTGATCCTTCTCAACATTCTTCTTCCTCTTCTTCTCCTGCTCCTTCTCAACATTCTTCTTCCTCTTCTTCTCCTGCTCCTTCTCAACATTCTTCTTCCTCTTCTTCTCCTGCTCCTTCTCAACATTCTTCTTCCTCTTCTTCTCCTGCTCCTTCTCAACATTCTTCTTCCTCTTCTTCTCCTGCTCCTTCAACATTCTTCTTCCTCTTCTTCTTCTTCTACTACTCCTACTCCACCTTCTTCTACTGCTCCTCCTCCTCCTCCTACACCACCACCTTCTTCTACTGCTCCTCCTCCTCCTCCTCCTACACCACCACCTTCTTCTACTGCTCCTCCTCCTCCTCCTCCACCACCTTTGTCTACTCCTCCTCCTCCTCCACCACCTTCGTCTACTCCTCCTCCTCCTCCTCCTCCACCAACTTCGTCTACTCCTCCTCCTGGCATGAGTACTACCCCTGTGGCACCGCCTCCAGCCAGGCAGAAGAGGAAGGCTGCTGAGAAGGCTGCAGAGAAGGTGAAAGAGCAGGCTGCAGGGAAGCCACCAAGGAAGGCCTTGAATCCAAAAAGTGACTCCCTTACTTCCATGTGGTTTACCAGAGGTCAGTCTGCTATAGTACCACAACCTGGTGACATCTGCCTGCCCTGCTCCAGTTTGTGACCTCTGCGAGTCCAAGACCTTGATGCGTTCCTTCCTGAATGAACCTCTCAAGTCCCCATTTTGGCCTCCAACTGCTCACCAGTCACATCAGGCCCCACCTGGCTGTGCACAAATGGCAGCAAGCTCTCCAGTGCTGCCTTTTGCTTATTTACTTTATTTTTCTAACCAAAATAAATGGTAATTTTTGAGTTTACAGTTCATACTTGTCCTTGTTTTTTTTGTAAAAAATGTAGCTTGTGAGAAGGCAGGTTATGTTTAAAAAACAAATGGTATAAGGTGTAATTTGAAAGGGACAGATGAGATAAGACAAAGCAATAAGGTTTCAATGGGGGGAACTTGACATTCCAAAAAAAAAGAGGATTTGAATTTTTGGTGTAAAAAATTAAAGGGGAAAATTAAGAGCAGGATTTAAAATACAGGACCAAAATAAGGCGACAATTTTTTAAGAAAAAATAATTGAGATCAGTAAGAAAAAGGTTTCACAAACTTTGTCAGAACTTTGTGTGAATATCAGTAACAAAAGCCAAAAAGAATAGTGCTGTTTTGTGCCCTTCAAAATTTTTGGTTAAAGCGCTGCAAATAAACGATGCAATAATGTTGGAAGAGTGACGAATGTGCTATCTCCATTCAAAACGCTACTTTTACCGAGGGTGTTCTCCAGTCTCCTACTTTTTCACGGGTTTCTTAGCATACACATGACCGAGTTTCTCATTGAGAAAACAGCCCGACGAGGAACTCGTCGATCCAAATTCGACTCCCATCGAGAAAATAGAGAAGAGAGAGGGGGTAACCGCTCAAAGAGAACCAGGTAATCTGATTCCTGTGGTCCGAGCCAAGGGTGCAGGCAGTGCAATCAAAATGCAGGTTAGGATGAAGGAAAAAAGCTGGGACAGCCGCACTCCAAAAAAACTCCTCCTTTAATTAAAAATCACAAAATACATGCCACAGCAAAAAACAGCACAACAAAAGAATAGTGCAATAAGGCATAGTGCGAAACGTCAGCTTTTCTTTTGTTGTGCTGTTTTTTGCTGTGGCATGTATTTTGTGATTTTTAATTAAAGGAGGAGTTTTTTTGGAGTGCGGCTGTCCCAGCTTTTTTCCTTCATCCTACCGAGAAAATAGAGAACCTGCTCTCTTTTTGGCTCGACGAGTTCCTCGACGAAAAGTGTACACACGACCGAGTTTCTCGGCAGAATACGACTCCCATCGAGTTTCTGGCTGAATTCTGCCGAGAAACTCGGTCGTGTGTACGGGGCCTCAGAGTAACCTCACGATTTTCTAAATAAGAGAAAACATCCATTCCTGCAGCCAAATATAAATGAATTGGTCAGTGTACTAATATATGAAAATTATTCAGCGCTGGAAAAATTAAACTAAAACTAAATTATGCAAGCCAGCACTTAAGGTAAATTCAAATAAAACACCTCAACAGAACATATAAAGATAATAGTGCAGTGCAAACAATAAATACAAACTAATAAAAAGCATTGGATAAAGTGAAAGCATACAATAATCAAATATGTCAATGTGAAGACAGTATTTAAATAGAGTCCATAAAGTGCTCATGTGCAAATATAATCCAACAAAAGGAAGATAAGGTGCAAAATCCAAAGTGTGATGTCCAAAGAACCTCCACCGAATAGTAGGAATGGCCTCTCACCTTAATACTTCGACCTACAATAGGTCACAAAGCATGGTATATACAGAGAACCTCCTGTTCTCAAAGAGACAGCAACCAGATGCAGCAGCTCAATATCACAACGGCAGATATAGGAACAAGGTAAGGCAATCAGGGCATATGGAAAAAGAATAATGGAGATCTAGTGCTCTCTGAAGCCAAACCAGTATTTTTTTTAAAAAGATTAAAATAAGACTCACATGTAAAAGCACTCTTCAGTGAGTGCAACGTATAAGCATAGCACAGATCAAAGCGTCCAACAGCTTAGATCACACATGGGGTGTCGATCGTGGGTGACGTCATACGTAGCCCCTCCCCCTCATACGTCGTTACGTCCCTATGGGCGGGACTTCATCAGCGTGGGGTGAAGAAGGTAGTACGCAGACGTCCCGCTATCTCTGCTTAAATAACGTGCAGCTGCCATGACAACAACAGAAGAACCTGCATGCCTACTCAGCTCAAACCCCTCCCATACCTAATCTACAAAAAGCAACCACTCTTGTATAATAGGCGCCGACGGCGCTAGAGAAATATAAACAAAATGAATAGACAGTTGGGATACAATAGCTGAACTAAGAATATAGGGCCAGATCCACAGAGCAAGTACGCCGGTGTATCTACTGATACGCCGGCGTACTTTCAAATTTCCCGCGTCGTATCTTTAGTTTGGATCCTCAAACCAAGATACGACGGCATTTGGGTAAGATCCGACAGGTGTACGTCTTTGTACGCCTTCGGATCTTAGATGCAATACTTCGGCGCCCGCTGGGTGGAGTTCGTGTCATATGCAAATTAGCGATTTACGACGATCCACGAATGTACGCGCGGCCGTCGCCTTTTCTAACGTCGTCTGTAGTCGGCTTTTTCCGGCGTATAGTTAAAGCTGGTATTTTGCGGCGTATAGATAGACTTGCCATGTTAAGTATGGCCGTTGTTCCCGCGTCGAAATTTGAATTTTTTTTTTGCGTAAGTCGTCCGTGAATAGGGATGGACGTAACTCACGTCTAAGTTAAAAAAATGACGTCCTAGCGACGTCATTTAGCGCAATGCACGGCGGGAAATTTCGGGACAACGCATGCGCAGTTCATTCGGCGCAGGGACGCGCTTCATTTAAATGAATCACGCCCCCTAATCGCCGATTTGAATTCCGCCGCCAGAAACACTACGCCTCCGTAAATTACGGCGCAAAATCATTGAGGATTAGAAATTCCGCCAGGTAAGGTACGGCGGCGTAGCGTATCTCTGATACGCGGCGCAAGTGCAATTGTATGTGGATCTGGCCCATAGGCATTAAAATGATTGCAGGTTGTATAAAAAGCTAAAGATATACAAATATCTATGCTCATATTAATATACACATTAAAAATAATTACAAAAATACTGATGTCATCTGTGATCGCATACCCAGTACAAAATATAATTTCATACAATAATAAATAACTGTACAAAACCTCTTATACATTAACCCTTCAGGGTCCCAAACCCATATTATGAGCAACACTACAAAGTGTCTCTTATTGATACTAGACAGAAAAAATAAACAATAAAAATAAAAATATATAAAAAGAAACTTTAATAAAAAAGTGAGTGTGGCTTACAGTATGTTGGACGCACCTCACGTGCATTACATGTGAGGCCTCGTACACACGACAGAGTTTCTCGGCAGAATTCGTCGAGAATCTCGGTGAAGAGCCGGATTCTGTCGAGAAACTCTGTCGTGTGTACATTTTCGGCCCGATGGAGCCGCCGAGGAACTCGTCGAGCAAATAGAGAGCAGGTTCTCTATTTTCTCGATGGCAGTGGATTTTGGCTCGACGAGTTCTTCATCGGGCTGTTTTTTAAACGAGAAACTCGGTCGTGTGTATGCTAAGAAACCTGTCAAAAACGTAGACACTGGAGAACAACATAGGTAAAACTAGCGTTTGGAATGGAGATAGCACATTCGTGTCGCTTCCAACATTATTTAATCGTTTATTTGCAGCGCTTTACACAATTTTTTGTAAGGGCACAAAACAGCAATATAATTTTTTTTTTTTTTAGGATATTCACACAGAGTTCCTTAAAATTAGGTGGAACTTTTTTCTTACTGATCTCAATATTTGTTATTTTTATTATTGTCACCTTATTTTGGTCCTGTGTTTTAAATCCTGCTTTTAATATTCACCTTAATTTTAAAGTTCAAAAAAATGCAAATCCTTTTATTTTTTGTAATGTCAAGTTCCCCCCATAGAAACCTTATTGCTTTGTCTTATCTCATCTGTCCCTTTCAAATTACACCTTATATCCAATTTTTGTAAAAAAATAACCTGCCTTCTCACTTGCAAAATTGTAATTAAAAAAAATACAAGGACAAGTATGAACTGTAAAATAAAAATGTACCATTTATTTTGGTTATAAAAATAAATTAAGTATGCAAAAGTCAGCACTGGAGAGCTTGCTGCCATTTGTGCACAGCCAGGTGTGGCCTGATGTGACTGGTGAGCAGTTGGAGGCCAAAATGGGGACTTGAGAGGTTCATTCAGGAAGGAACGCATCAAGGTCTTGGACTCCCCGAGGTCACAAACTGGAGCAGGGCAGGCAGATGTCACCAGGTTGTGGTACTATAGCAGCCTGAACTCTGGTACACCACATGGAAGTAAGGGAGTCACTTTCTTGATTTCTTCAAGGCCTTCCTTGGTGGCTTCCCTGCAGCCTGCTCTTTCACCTTCTCTGCAGCCTTCTCAGCAGCCTTCCTCTTCTGCCTGGCTGGAGGTGGTGCCACAGGGGTAGTACTCATGCCAGGAGGAGGAGTAGGCGAAGGTGGTGGAGGATGAGTAGCCGACGGTGGTGGAGGAGGAGGTGGAGGAGGAGGAGCAGTAGAAGGAGGAGGAGTAGTAGAAGGAGCAGTAGAAGGAGGAGGAGCAGTAGAAGGAGGAGGAGCAGTAGAAGGAGGAGGAGTAGAAGGAGGAGGAGCAGTAGAAGGAGGAGGAGTAGAAGGAGGAGGAGCAGTAGAAGGAGGAGGAGTAGAAGGAGGAGGAGTAGAAGGAGGAGGAGCAGTAGAAGGAGGAGGAGTAGAAGGAGGAGGAGTAGTAGAAGAAGAAGAGGAAGAAGAATGTTGAGAAGGAGCAGGAGAAGAAGAGGAAGAAGAATGTTCAGAAGGAGCAGGAGAAGAAGAGGAAGAAGAATGTTCAGAAGGAGCAGGAAAAGAAGAGGAAGAAGAATGTTCAGAAGGAGCAGGAGAAGAAGAGGAAGAAGAATGTTCAGATGGAGCATGAGAAGAAGAAGAAGGTGGGGGAGCTTGAGAAGGAGCATGAGAAGAAGAAGAAGGTGGGGGAGCTTGAGAAGGAGCATGAGAAGAAGAAGAAGGTGTGGGAGCTTGAGAAGCAGCATGAGAAGAAGAAGAAGGTGGGGGAGCTTGAGAAGGAGCATGAGAAGAAGAAGAAGAAGGTGGGGGAGCTTGGGAGTTATGTGGTGTGTGAGGATGGGGATGGCGGCAAATGACAGTGTCCTCCGTGAGAAGACCCCTCACCCCCTGATTTGCGAGGGTGATGAGGAGTCCCTCAAAGAGGAGGCGCTGGTCTACTGTCATTTCGGACATTTTGGCCAAAACCACCGTTACAAATCCCTCCTGAGCAGTGGGAGGCTGTTGAAGGGTTGCATGGGCGTCCCGAATGAGGGCTAGTGAGGCGTCACGCACCCTTGTATCCCTCACCTGCCTTCTCGGACGCAGGCGAAGAGGAGACACCTGACATCTTGTACTTCGCCCAGCAACCTCGTCCAACCCACTTGGGCCTGCCACCTCATCCGCTCCACTTGGGCCTGCCACCACGTTAGAGATACTTGGGCCTGCAGCCTCCTCCAAGCCACTCACCCTGTCCTCCTCCTGCCTGGCATTTTCCTGATCCTCCTGCTGCCTGGTCTCGTCCTGTGTATGGAAAAAAAGTACAGTTTTACTTTTTTTTTAAAATTAAAATATTTTTTTTTAAGCTCCTGACTGTTGCATATTTTTTAGTCACGACTTAGCTAAGCCAATCATTGTGACCCATGTTTTATGGTCAATCACACCAAAAAAATTCCTGGCCAATACTGACAAATGTTCTGTATAACACTTTTAGATCTAATTTTTTTTTACCTTTAACATCTTAATTTACATCTCTTTAACAACATTTAAACACCACACATTTGCACATTGAAAGTACTATATACCTGGCTCCAGCTGGGCAAATCCGGATCTTCATCCAGGATGGAAGGCTGCTGAGAGGGTTCATCTGCAGAGGGAGCAGCAGGTTGGCTGGAGGGAAGGCTGGAGGGAAGGCTGGACCTTCTGTGCCTTCTGGGGGCAAGGCTCGAAAGTGACTCCCTTACCTCCAGGTGTTCATCCAGGAAGCTCAGTTTGCTGTAGTACCACAACTTGGGTTTAAATACCCGCCCTGCTCCAGCTCCAGACCTCATCGAAGCCAAGACCTTGTTGCGTGCCTTCCTGTAGGTGCCTCTCAAGGTCCCAATTTTGACCTCCAACTGGTCAGTTGTCACATCAAACCCCACCTGTCTCCGCACAAGTGGGAGCAGGCTCTCCAGTGCGGTTTTGCGCAACTCTCTGTTTCGAGATATGGGGTCTTTGGTGGCCCACAGAACAGGAAGTTCTTGCCACCGATCAATAAATATCTCCAAAAATTCAGGTCTGTTAAACAGGTTCATCTTTTCCTGTCCAAAACCAAGGAGAAAAAAATAATGTCAATACACAGTCTATAAAGTTAATTACTCTTTCTCACAAGCTAGCCCTTAAAGGGTCACTAATGGATAACTATATTTTTGGAGGAAATGACTGTTTACAGTGTCTAGAGACATACAAGTGCATACATATAATGTGCCTCTAGTTTCACTTTTGCTTTTAAAATTATTTAATGTTTCTGTGAAGTAAAGAGACACACAGAACCAAAAAAAAAAAAAAAACAGGGCATATTTTAATTTCTAAAATTATTAGCATTGTTTTGGTTGATTTTTAGACACACAGCTTAGACCACAGTGACAAGCTCCCCTGATAAATTTGAGAGGGAGCCAGAGAACCAGGAAGTGATGATTTATGCAAAGGATTACAGCTGCTTAAAAGCAAAAAGGGACAATGAGGACATGAAATCAAGACTGATATAATGTAAAGTTAGTTATTTCTGCCCCAAACAATTTGGGCTTATTGCTCCTTTAAATGTCTGTCTTTCCTGAATATGCCACTGCTGTCCCAAGTTCGAAGCATACCTACACGCTTGTCGTTCAAACGTCTTTCTTACGCAACCCGGTCGTATGGACGCTACATGTGTTCGAGCCTTATATACACTCCGCACACGACATCCGCCCATGCTTAAAAAAAATTGATGTTTCCCCCCGCCCCTTATCTTCCGTCGCAAAAACGACAAGGAGGAATTGGCAGCAGATCATGTTGGGTCAGTTCCTAGGAAACAGATGACCAGTTGTGTCGAACTAATAAGCCAGATCTCATCCTCATTTGTGTATGAAACGTTAGTTAGAGAAAAGCACTCCGATCTAGTTTGGTCAAGACATAAAAGCGACCATTTGCATCATGTTTAAACCGACTTGTTTTTAGAAGACATCCTGATGAGAACCGAGATTGCCCACACAACAGTAGTTGGATCAAAATGCATAATCAAAGCGTTGGTTACGTACGACGGCACTATAGCGGACCATTACCTTCAAATTTCGAACTAGCTATGTTTTAATTTATGATCCTAAGATGTAGCCCACAAAATCATTCAATCAAGAATAACATGTAAAATGTAGTTACATACCGGTCTTTGACCCGATCGTTATCTCCGCCGTCTTCCACAAACTGTGAACGCCCCTTTTACTCACGTGGTAGCCCTTTATACACGCGCATGTGGGACTTTACGCACGTCTCCCCGCCCCTGATGTTCATGGTGTCGTATTTTCCCCGCCCCTTTTCCATCTTTTTTTTGTTGGGAGCACATGTTGGAGAATATGGCAGCAAGACAGGAGCCAGGCGAGACGAGGAATGACACGGAGAATCCGTTTTAAGGCCACCAACATGACCTTTGAGGAAATGGTGGAGATGGTCCTCATCCTCAAAGCAGAGGACTATGATGGGAGGCATGGGCCATACAAGTACCCTAATAAGGTCAAGGCCCAAATAATGGAGAAGGTGAGGAGGAGTCTCCATCATAAATTTGGGGTGAAAAGGTCCAAGGAGCAGATCCGGAAAAGGTGGTGTGACCTGAAAAAACGGGAGCCGGAACAAATGAAGAGGATCAGGAGAGTGATTAGAAGAAGTAAGTTTGTTATATATTTTGTAAGATTTGTTCCGCGCCATGTGTTTTTTATTTCAGGTTGTACTGTATTATGTTTTTCTGCACAAGAATTTGTCGTCAATTTTTCCGTCCATTCGGAACGACAAAATATTGTGTTTAAAATCCTCAAAATTATGACATTTTTCAAAAATTGGGGTGAGATCAATCGTGAAAATTATGTAGATGTGCTATTAAAACAACAAAACTTTTTGTTAAATTTAAATATATACAGTAAAAGGAGAGTCTGCTCAGCAGTCGGTGACACATGTGGACTCATTTGCATAAGTGTTGTCCCCTTTAATAACCCATTTTGGGGTTCACACAGAGGTGAGGTGATCCAGTGTATACTTGGTTGGCTTACATGTTTAAAAGTAGACCAAAGCTACAAGAATTGTCATGATCTTTGTGAATGCCTTCAATCCTGTGTTTTGCCCTGAGGGGTTTTTCAAAACATCAATAGTCCCAGAAATTGTATAAAGTGAATCATATTCCTCTTTCAGGCCTATAAGCTATAAAAATCCTGTTTCCATTTTCTTCATTCTCGTAGGGCGTCATGAAGCTTCAACACGGGAGCAAGAAGTCCAGCAAGCCACACCCCCGAGGGATGGTGATGATGCGCAGCCTGCCACCACATCAGGTAAAGTAACATATAACTAACCCAGCTTCAGGTAATGTAGATGTAGGCCTGCCTAATTTTAAAAAATGGTTTTGTCCCACATTTCAGGATCAGGTGGTGGCTTGGACAGGCATACTGTCCAGATGGTTATATCTGAAATCTGGGCCTGCAGAGAAGAGGTGGAGGAGATTCATCTGGCCAACCGAAAAATTAAAGAAAGAACAAGGAGGGTGGAAAATAAATTAAAAAAATTTACTTGATGTTTTGGGGAGAGTCTGAATCAGAAAAAACAAAAAAATTATTCGAAAATACCAGATTTTACTGTTTATTTAATAAAAAAAAAAAAAAAAAAAATAACCAGATTTTTGACTTTATTTAATAAAAAAAAATAAAATAAAAATAAAATAACCAGATTTTTGACTTTATTTAATAAAAAAAAACAAAAAAATAAAATAACCAGATTTTTGACTTTATTTAATAAAAAAAAAAAAAAAAAAAAAAATAACCAGATTTTACAGTTTCTTTAATTAAAAAAAAAAAAAAAAAAAATATTTTAATGTTTATTAAGATAAAAAAGACCAAAAAAATTACAAAAATGATTGTATATTGTATGAGAAAAAAGACCAAAAAAATTACAAAAATGATTGTATATTGTATGAGAAAAAAGACCAAAAAAATTACAAAAATGATTGTATATTGTATGAGAAAAAAGACCAAAAAAATTACAAAAATGATTGTATATTGTATGAGAAAAAAGACCAAAAAAATTACAAAAATGATTGTATATTGTATGAGAAAAAAGACCAAAAAAATTACAAAAATGATTGTATATTGTATGAGAAAAAAGACCAAAAAAATTACAAAAATGATTGTATATTGTATGAGAAAAAAGACCAAAAAAATTTACAAAAATGATTGTATATTGTATGAGAAAAAAATACCAAATATTTTTGTAGGGTATTTTGGAAAACAAACCAAAAAAAAAAATTAGTAAAATAAAGAGCTTTTGAACCTCAAAAAAGTGTGTGGTGTTTTTCCTAAAATACGTTAAATTTTCTATGTGTTTGGTTTGGGGGTCACCTGGGAAATGTTTGCTAGTTGATAATGAAAATACACTTAGTTACACTTAGTAAAGAACTCCAAGCAACACAAGCAAGACATAACAAGTTTATAAAAAAGATTCTGATTTATTTTTGTGAAAGATAAAATTATGGCAAATTTGCTTGAGATGGTATTGCCCCCCTACCCATGAAATAGTCCATGTATTTGTCCCGGACTTCACGGGCACTCTGGGGGGGGCAGTCCTGTGTGGCCAGCTTCAAGGCCCGCCAAAGTTTCTGATGGAGCCAAAAGTTGTGCCTCAGGCCCAACCAGGGCCATATAATTTGGAGATTGTCTCCGCAAAAAATTATGGAGAATGCAGCATGCAAAAATAATAGTATTCCACTTATATTCCGCCATGTGGAGAGAGGTGAGGAAAAGGCGGAACCGGCTGGCCATGATGCTGAAAGCATTCTCAACCACTCTGCGTGCTCGGCCCAGCCGGAAATTAAAGACACTCCTCTCTGGGGTGAGGGTGCGCTGAGGGAATGGCCTCATAAGATGGGGTCCCAGGGCAAACGCTTCATCAGCCAGGAAAACAAATGGCAGGCCTTCTACATTCTGGTCATCCGGTGGCAATGACAGATCATCATCCTGAAGGCGAAGCGCAAACTCCGTCTGCCTGAAGGCTCCCCCATCCGATATCCGTCCGTTCATCCCGACATCCACAAAAAGGAATTCATACTGTGCTGACACCACCGCCATCAGCACAATACTGTTGAACCCCTTATAGTTAAAGAACTGGGATCCTGAACGGGGTGGAGGCACGATGCGGACGTGCTTCCCGTCGATGGCTCCCGTCGTTGGGGAAGTTCCATCGGGTCTGGAAGTCCAAAGCCACAGACTGCCACTCCTGTGGTGTGGACGGAAGCTGGGGAAGAAAAAATGCTAAAATTAGCCACATAACCTTGCAAGCAGATTAGACAAAGACATTATAAGCATTATAACATTTCTGGGAACTAGCATATTATATCTAAATATATTTAGACAATTAACACATTAAACACCCCCTCTGATGGGCCAGTGCCCAAGTTTGGGGGAGGGCTAGATGAGTTTGGGAGTACAAAAAAAATATAATTTGGATTATTGGTGAAAATAGACTTTACAACACATTTTGGAGGGGAGGGCTAGATGAGTTTGGGAGTACAAAAATAATATAATTAGGATTATTGGTGAACATAGACTTTACAACACATTTTGGAGGGGAGGGCTAGATGAGTTTGGGAGTACAAAAATAATATAATTAGGATTATTGGTGAACATAGACTTTACAACACATTTTGGAGGGGAGGGCTAGATGAGTTTGGGAGTACAAAAATAATATAATTAGGATTATTGGTGAACATAGACTTTACAACACATTTTGGAGGGGAGGGCTAGATGAGTTTGGGAGTACAAAAATAATATAATTTTGATTATTGGTGAACATAGACTTTACAACACATTTTTGAGGGGAGGGGGGGGGACATTACAATGGATATAACACAATACATTGGGAAGTGACTAGACTAGGTAGGTTGGGGCCCAGGATAGCATGCTGGGGAGGTAAGTGATGGGAAATATGCATGTAGGCCAAAAAAGGGGCATCAGAGTTTACAGCATGCATGGGGGCAAAGGGGACATTCACAGCATATTCCAGACGTGGTAATTAAGGAAGGAGGAGATAACTACAAGACATTAGCATACATTATAGACATAAAATTTGATATTAAAGGAGAAAACTTACCCTCATATATTCCTCCTGCAGAACCTGGATGATGGCAGAGCAGGTGTCAGGAATGATGAGGCCCAGAGCCTGGGGGGAGATGCCCGTCGAGAACTTTAAGTCCTGAAGGCTTCTCCCAGTTGCCAGATAACGGAGGGTGGCAACTAGCCTCTGCTCAGCACTGATGGCTTCCCGCATAACGGTGTCCTGCCTGGTAATATAGGGGGACACCAAAGCCAACAGGTGCTGAAAGACGGGATCAGACATCCTCAGGAAATTCCTGTAATCAACAGGATTATTTTCCTGAAGCTCCCGCAGCAAAGGCATGTGAGAGAATTGGTTCCTACGGAGCAACCAATTCTTGGTCCATGAACGCGTCCTCCTCCTGTTCATGAACTCCTCATCGTCTAGGTCATAAACAAACAGACCTACACACAGAAGATGCTTAGCACGAAGTCGGCGACGACTAGGTGCCTGCAACATGGCTACAAGGCTAGTTACGAACGACAAATCAGAATTGCACTAAACAGACCGCAGTGAAGAACAGCAAGACCTATGAAGAACGACCTTGACAATGAAAAACGCGGGGACAGGACCGCAATGTAAAACAATACGACCTGACCGCACGTCTCGATTGCCTAGATACGACCCCCACAAGTACAAACTGAACGGCAGAGATCAATCTGAAAGCACAAAGACTGAAAAGCACGAATCGTCACTCACCAAACTTTTACTAACACGCGTAAACACGGAATCAGCAAAAGGAGCCCCAAGGGTGGCGCCAACAAAATCAAACCTCCCCTTTATAGTCGCGTCATACGTCGTGAGCGTCATCGCGCCGGAGAACGACCAGATTTTGGTATGTTACGTGTGTACGCAAAGCAAGCCTGCCGAGCTTCTCGACAAGTTCAACAAGGAACTCGACGAGGAACTCGACGGGCTTGGCACGTCGAGTTTCTCTGTCGTGTGTACGAGGCCTCAGGGTTGGGGAACACATTAGTAACATAAAAAGGGGAATCAGGAATCATAGTGTTTCCAAACACTTTAGGCAGTGTCACCAGAGAGATCCCAGAGGCCTCAAATTCTGGGGTATTGAGAAAGTGTCGAAGCATTGGCGAGGGGGACACTATATCCGCCAATTAAGCCAGCGTGAATCCTATTGGATTTACGAAACCAAGGTATCCTTGCCAGCTGGCCAAAATGTGGAGTTTGATTTAAATTTTTTTATTTCTAATAGGTAGTTCTGGCAATATATATTTTTTTTTAATTAAAGTTTATTTTTATATATTTTTTTTATTGTTTATTTTTTCTGTCTAGTATCAATATGAGACACTTTGTAGTGTTGCTCATAATATGGGTTTGGACCCTGAAGGGTTAATGTATAAGAGGTTTTGTACAGTTATTTATTATTGTATGAAATTATATTTTGTACTGGGTATGCGATCATGGATGACGTCAGTATTTTTGTAATTATTTTTAATGTGTATATTAATATGAGCATAGATATTTGTATATCTTTAGCTTTTTATACAGCCTGCAATCATTTTAATGCCTATATTCTTAGTTCAGCTATTGTATCCCAACTGTCTATTCATTTTGTTTATATTTCTCTAGCGCCGTCGGCGCCTATTATACAAGAGCTGTTGATTTTTGTAGATTAGGTATGGGAGGGGTTTGAGCTGAGTAGGCGTGCAGGTTCTTCTGTTGTTGTCATGGTTGTCATGGCAGCTGCATGTTATTTAAGCAGTCTGCGTACTACCTTCTTCACCCCACGCTGATGAAATCCCGCCTATAGGGACGCAACGACGTACGAGGAGGAGGGGCTACGTATGACGTCACCCGCGATCGACAACCCATGTGTGATCTAAGCTGTTGGACGCTTTGATCTGTGCTATGCTTATACGTTGCACTCACTGAAGAGTGCTTTTACATGTGAGTCTTATTTTAATCTTTTTAATAAAATTACTGGTTTGGCTTCAGAGAGCACTAGATCTCCTCTCTTCTTTTTCCATATGCCCTGATTACCTTGTTCCTGAGTCTGCCGTTGTGATATTGAGCTGCTGCATCTGGTTGCTGTCTCTTTGAGAACAGGAGGTTCTCTGTATATACCATGCTTTGTGACCTATTGTAGGTCGAAGTATTAAGGTGAGAGGCCATTCCTACTATTCGGTAGAGGTTCTTTGGACATCACACTTTGGATTTTGCACCTTATCTTCCTTTTGTTGGATTATATTTGCACATGAGCACTTTATGGACTCTATTTAAATACTGTCTTTGTGTTGACATATTTGATTATTGTATGTTTTCACTTTATCCAATGCTTTTTATTAGTTTGTATTTATTGTTTGCACTGCACTATTATCTTTATATGTTCTGTTGAGGTGTTTTATTTGAATTTACCTTAAGTGCTGGCTTGCATAATTTAGTTTTAGTTAAATTTTTCCAGCGCTGAATAATTTTCATATATTAGTACGCTGTTCCGTGATAGGCGGAACATTCGGTTTCCCAGTAAACACTGTGTTCAGTGTTCCGCCTATCACGATCACCCACTCGTCCTCTCGTCTATCACGAACGAGAGGGCGATCGTGATAGGCAGAACACTGAACACAGTGTTTGCTGGGAAACCGAGTGTTCCGCCTGTGTTCAGTGTTCTGCCTATCACAATCGCCCTCTTGTTAGTGATAGATGAGAGGACAAGAGGGCAATTGTGATAGGCGGAACATTGAACACAGTGTTTGCTGGGAAACTGAGTGTTCCGCCTATCACAGAACAGCACAAGGAGGAGCGCGATTTTTTTAAACTGCAAGGCCGCCGTCTATGTCACAGATTTGGGTACACAGATCGGATTCTGCAATGGGCAGTGGTGTCACTAGGGTTGGTGTCACCTGGTGCTGTAAAATATGGTGGCACCCCCCACCCCCCAATAAAATTTTTCAAATATTTTTTACCCTACTGTTTGCTCTCTGTTCTCCTTTCTTCCCCTTTTCTCTCTCTCCCTATCCATCTTTCTTGTTTGTTCTATTCCTTCTTCTTTCTCTCCATTTTTCTTTGTCCCCTCCCCCACCTCTCTTTCTTCAGAACCGGAATTCACATCTCAGGAGCCTATAGGCTAAAGCATTTGGCACCCGGGGCGGATCCAGTACCCTGCATCACTGCACCCCTTTACATTACACAGCCCCCTGCACCACTGGACCCCTTTACATTACACAGCACCCTGCATCACTGGACCCCTTTACATTACACAGCACCCTGCACCTCTGGACCTATTTACATTACACAGCCCCCTGCATCACTGGACCCCTTTAAAATTACACAGTACCCTGCATCACTGGACCCCTTTAAAATTACACAGCACCCTGCATCACTGGACCCCTTTAAATCTCACAGCCCCCTTCACCTCTGGACCCTTTTACATTACACAGCACCCTGCACCTATGGGCCCCTTTACATTACACAGCGCCCTGCACCACTTTACATCACATAGCCCCCTGCACCTCTGGACCCCTTTACATTACACAGCACCCTGCATCACTGGACCCCTTTACATTACACAGCACCCTGCACCTCTGGACCCCTTTACATTACACAGCACCCTGCACCTCTGAACCCCTTTACATTACACAGCACCCTGCACCTCTGGACCCCTTTACATTACACAGCACCTTGCACCTCTGGACCCCTTTACATTACACAGCACCCTGCACCTCTGGACCCCTTTACATTACACAGCACCCTGCACCTCTGGACCCCTTTACATTACACAGCACCCTGCACCCCTGGACCCCTTTACATTACACAGCACCCTGCACCTCTGGACCCCTTTACATTACACAGCACTCTGGACCCCTTTACATTACACAGCACCCTGCACCCCTGGACCCCTTTACATTACACAGCACCCTGCACCTATGGACCCCTTTACATTACACAGCACCCTGCATCACTGGACCCCTTTTACATTACACAGCCGCCTGAACCTCTGCACCCCTTCACATCACATAGCCCCCTGCACCTCTGGACCCCTTTACATTACACAGCACCCTGCATCACTGGACCCCTTTACATTACACAGCACCCTGCATCACTGGCCCCCTTTACATCTCATAGCCCCCTGCATCTCTGGACCCTTTTACACTACACAGTCCTCTGCACCCCTTTACATTACACAGCACCCTGCATCACTGGACCCCTTTACATTACACAGCACCCTGCATCACTGGCCCCCTTTACATCTCATAGCCCCCTGCATCTCTGGACCCTTTTACATTACACAGCACCCTGCATCACTGCACCCCTTTTACATTACACAGCCGCCTGCACCTCTGCACACCTTTACATCACATAGCCCCCTGCACCTCTGGACCCTTTTACACTACACAGCCCTCTGCACCCCTTTACATTACACAGCACCCTGCATCACTGGCCCCCTTTACATCTCATAGCCCCCTGCACCTCTGGACCCTTTTACATTACACAGCCTCCTGCACCACTGGACCCCTTTACATTACACAGCACCCTGCATCACTGCACCCCTTTTACATTGCACAGCCACCTGCACCTCTGGACCCCTGCATGTTACACAGACCCCCTTCAGTGCAGACACCCCCCCTTAGTGCAACCCCCCCTCAGTGCAAATCCCCCCCTCAGTGCAAACCCCCTCGGTGCAACCCCCCAGTGCAAACCCCCCTTAGTGAAAACCCCCTCAGTGCAAACACCCCCTTAGTACAACCCCCCCCCCCTCAGTGCAAACACCCCCCCTTCAGTGAAATCCCCCCAGGTGCAAACACCCCCCCTTCCCATTCAGTACCTCAGATCATCACAGGCAGCGCCACAGCACATGGACAGAAGGTCCCCTCGGCCCCTCCCCCTCTGTACACACAAACAGAGAGGAGGGGGCTGTGCCTGTGTACCGACTGCCGAGCACCGCTAACAGCCCGTGGCTGTGAGAGGAGGGGATGGATGGTGCTGCGGTGTCACCCCGCAACCCCCCCTCCTCTTGTACCACGGCGCTCATCGCTGCAGTCGTGGGGGGGGAGCCGCCCCCCCCCCCACATGTCAGCTAAAAAAATAAAAAAATAAAAATATATATATTTTTTTTTTAATCGGGATGGTGTCACCCCTCTAGCGGGTGTCACCCGGTGCGGGCCGCACCCCCTGCACCCCCCTAGCAACGCCTCTGGCAATGGACACAGTGAGGTCAGGCTGCAAATGGGCACAGTAAGGTTATGCTGCAAATGGGCACAGTGAGGTCAGGCTGCAAATGGGAACAGTGAGGTCAGGCTGCAAATGGGCCTTGTTGACCCTTATTTATGCTTACAGTAGCTGCTGCATTCTCAGCCTCGGCTTATACTCAAGTATGTTTTCCCAGTTTTTTGTGGTAAAATTTGGTCCTCGGCTTATACTCGGGTCGGCTTATACTCGAGTATATATGGTAATAGTTTAACTGAAAATAGAAAGTAGTCCCTGTATACTTGAGCAACATTTGCCCACAACACAGTGCAAAGTAATATATCAAATTGATTAAAGAGCAGCCTTTTTCAACCAGGATGCCTTCCGGTGTCTTCATGGCAAAATACCTAGAAATTGCCCAAAAACTTTTGTTACACAAAGCCATTTTCATTGTGCAGCATTACAACCTTCTAGCTGCCAGTGTCCGAACAACCAATGATGTCATTGGTTAATAAGGAGTGTGAAGGATATGCTTCAGTGTAATTATCCCTGCTAGTTATGCTGTGCGTGTGTTAGAGGTAAAAAGGATTCATGTGTTACAGGCTGTTGAAATGTTAATGTCCCTCCCCCAGCCAGCCCTATGTCAAAGGGTAATTGATCTATTGTGTGTGTGAAGGAGACCTGTGTTTACTGTTTACTGTGATTAGAAGTGGCTCATGTTAATTATTCTGATTGCTTCATTGTGGTAATTATCTCTTCTATATGCGAGGCCAAGCTGTCGAGATAACGTATTCTGTTACAACTAGTAATTAACTCCACTGATGTCATTATCTAAAGAAATGTGTCTTCAGGGTCGACTCCGAAGTGTCTGCCTATAATCTGTATGGAAGCCCCCAGTGTGAGGGGGGGTGGAGATTGTCATTGTAACAGTTTTGTAAATTACATATAAGCTGTGTGTTGTACCATTAAAGTCTGTCTTGTTCCAGCAGTAAGCTTGGGCTCATGTGTGGCTTATTGGGCGATTCCAGGAATATTCCTCCACGTGGAATATTGGGTGATGTTCTTATGGAAGAAGGGAATGTTTGACGGGGATATCATTCTAATACCGTCACAATTGGTTGGCAGCAGCGGGATTTTCCCTTCTACTCTCCTTTACACCCGGATTCCAAGCAGACACTGGAAGAACTACTGGAAGTTTGTGGAAGGATTGCTAGCAACAAAACCAAGCGGGTCATCATAGCAGAATTAATGGAGCTAGGCCAGGAGGACTTGGTTGCAGCAACGCCAGCAGTACAAGAGATGGAGACACTAGTGATTCAGGAGGAGGAATCACCAGCCAACAAAGTAATGAGAGAGAAGCTAGCATGGTTCGGTCCGAACCCAACGGCGGATGTGGTGCTGAAAGTGATGGACCTGTTAGCGGAGGAGGCTAAACAAATAAGAGACGCAGAACTACAGGAGGCTAAACAAATAAGAGACGCAGAACTACAGGAGGCTAAACAAATAAGAGATGCAGAACTACAGTTAAAACTGGCAGCAATCCAACAAGCAGCCGCACATTCTCCAAACAGTGAGTACAGCACAGCAGACACAAGAAAGATTCTATTTAGCGCTTTTAAAGCTTTTGATGAAAAGGACTGTGAAATTGATAACTACCTGGCAGATTTTGAGCGACAATGTAACCGGCACCGAATAGCTAGAAGAGAGTGGGTTGCAATATTGTCAGGCAAACTGTCAGGCAAAGCTTCTGATGCTTTCCGGACCGTGCCAGATCAGGATATCCATAGCTATGCCCGGGTTAAAGAAGTGCTCCTGGCTCGTTATGCAGTAACCCCAGAGTCCCAACGACAGAAGTTCAGGGACTCACGCAAAACCACGAAAGACTCTTACGCGGAATGAGCATGCCAGTTATCCCTGTCGGCCTCTAACTGGGTTAACAGCAGCCAGGCCACCACCGCAGAGGACATTTTGCAACCAATGCTCCTGGAGCAATTTTACAATCACATCCAGACGGATGTCAAAGACTGGGTGAGAGATCGCAGGCCCATGACTCTACCAGAGGCCGCGAAGTTGGCGGATGAATATGCGGATACTCGCAAGACAAACCAGGTCACACCACGGGTACAACCTCCACGACCAACGGCGCCCTCACACCCACCAGCCGATAGATACCAACCTCCTAACAAACCGGTGACATCTAGCCCTCGCTATCCACGCCAGGAGGACAACGAATAACGCTGCTTCCGGTGCAAACAGCTGGGTCACTTCAAGCAGAATTGCCCCATGAATGACAACACCAGGTCAAATTGGTCTCAACCTGGGTACCGCCCACCAGCAGCAGCCCATTGTGTAGACTCAGCTTGGGATCCCCAGGAGCTGGGTCAGGAAGAACCATTGGGCACCCCTTACGAAGCCCTCATGGTACAATCTGTTATTACGGACAACAGGGAACACCATTGTCAGCTGGTCATGGGCGACAGCCATGAGCCGGAGGGGCCCTGGAGGGAGCTGGGCAGAAAGAGGCACCGCCGGCTACCCTCCAAGAAGAAGAGGTCCTGGAAGCCGTATAACAAGCTGACCTGGGAGGAGAAGAAGCGACTGGAGGAGAGGGAGTCGCTGGCTCCTTACACCACCACCCAGTTCCTGATGATGAAGGACCACGTGGAGAGCCTGCAGGACATGAGCAAGCAGGAGCTGATCCGTGAGTACATGGAGCTGGAGGAGTGCATAAGCCGCATGGAGGAGGAGAACAACCGCCTGAGGTCACAGCAGGCCGACCCCCCCAGGCTCCATGAACTGGAGATGGAGCTGGAGAAGCTCAAAGAGGAGAACCAGTGGCTGCGGAGGGAACAGGGGGTGGCTGACCCTATGGGGCACTGATCCAACCCCCCCCCGGACTCTGAGCACCAGTGCTACAGCATTTCAACAAATATCAATTTTTCTTTTTATGAATCTCCTGTGATTGTCACTTCAGAGCCATAACCTGCCCCCTCCCATAGCGGGACACCTAGACGGCGGCGCACAGACCCATTCGCCGTCTTCACACTGACTTCTGGTGACTCTGCAGATCGCACAAAGACTTGGGGACTGACCGGCGTGTGATCTGACGACCCGGTGGCATACCTGAGTCGAACTAAAAGCTCTGAACCTGTCAACCCTACTGGACCAGGAAAGGTCCAACCGGGTTGCCGGAGTAGGGAGAAAAAGGGGGGCCATTGTGAAGGATTGTCAGGAATGTTGGTAGATCAGACTGTGTGACTGCACAGAGGAACCAAACAAGGTGAGTAGTGAAATAAAAGGTGTTTATTTACAAATGTGTGAACCACCAGTGCACAATAAAACGACAAACAGTATGTACAAATAAAGGGGAATACCGTATTCATAAACGAGCCAAGCCGAGGTCATACACATGGGAGGTCAGTAGATGGGTAAGGATGGGGACAGGAATCAGGACACAGGGAGGACAAGTCCAGGCAGGGATCAAGGATCGAGATCAGGATCAGGTCCAGGGATCAGGTCCAGAAATCAGGGTCAAATACAAGCTCAAGATCAGGGTAAGCAGACCGATACCAGGGCGAGGACTGATTGCACACACCGGGTATATATAAGCCTGTTAATTACGTTCAGGTTACACCTGAACGCAGGAAGGGCTGTATGCACCACACTGCCAAGAATCCCCCGCTGGTGGACGCCAGTACTGCAGCCCAAGGATAACATAGCACCACCAGGGAAGAACTCCCCCGACAGTCCAAGACTGTCGGGAGACACCTGGTGGTGGGCCACAGTATTACACGCCAAATACCAGGCAGTAACACCAGCAGGGGGAACCTTCCCTGACAAGGATATGCTTCAGTGTAATTCTCCCTGCTAGTTATGCTGTGCGTGTGTTAGAGGTAAAAAGGATTCATGTGTTACAGGCTGTTGAAATGTTAATGTCCCTCCCCCAGCCAGCCCTATGTCAAAGGGTAATTGATCTATTGTGTGTGTGTGAAGGAGACCTGTGTTTACTGTTTACTGTGATTAGAAGTGGCTCATGTTAATTATTCTGATTGCTTCATTGTGGTAATTATCTCTTCTATATGCGAGGCCAAGCTGTCTAGATAACGTATTCTGTTACAACTAGTAATTAACTCCACTGATGTCATTATCTAAAGAAATGTGTCTTCAGGGTCGACTCCGAAGTGTCTGCCTATAATCTGTATGGAAGCCCCCAGTGTGAGGGGGGGCGGAGATTGTCATTGTAACAGTTTTGTAAATTACATATAAGCTGTGTGTTGTACCATTAAAGTCTGTCTTGTTCCAGCAGTAAGCTTGGGCTCATGTGTGGCTTATTGGGCGATTCCAGGAATATTCCTCCACATGGAATATTGGGTGATGTTCTTATGGAAGAAGGGAATGTTTGACAGGGATATCATTCTAATACCGTCACAAGGAGTATGTCAGATACCTGCACAGCATCCTTGTTTGCCCCTCCTCTGCCCCTCTCCTTCAGCATTAGGGTCATATTTGCTGAGTGACAGAGAGAAACAGAGGTAGAAGAGAAGCATTGGGATACTAAGCAGTACAAGTGTGAAAAGGTATTTACCTTGGAAAAATAAATCCCTGCTAATGTTGGGTTTGCTATGCATGTGGATGTTGTTACATTATGCAAAACTATTAGTTAAGTTATAGAATGGGGTGCCTCAAGATTGTCTGGAATTTTAAAGGGTGACTTGACTGAAAAAAGGTTAAGAAACAGTGGTATAGAAGATTACAACCAGGATCATCTTGAATAATAAGCTTTGTAATTATTTCAAATAGACCAGGAAGTTTTTAGCTGATCCTTCTCTTCTTATTATAGTAGATTTTCTTAAAGCCGAGAATCCTTGCATTTGCTAAATTAAATAAAATTAACTCTTTCAAAAGAAAAAAAGAGCAAAACCCAACATACCGTATTTATCGGCGTATACCGCGCACTTTTTTCACCTTAAAATAAGGGGAAAATTGTGGGTGCGCGATATACGCCGATCCCCGCTTCCCGAGCTGTGTTTGAACACCGCCACCGACATATACCGAGTGCAGTAC
The DNA here is from genome assembly GCF_905171775.1 of Rana temporaria. Taxonomy (NCBI): domain Eukaryota; kingdom Metazoa; phylum Chordata; class Amphibia; order Anura; family Ranidae; genus Rana; species Rana temporaria. The sequence continues at coordinate 191,159,623 of NC_053493.1, read as the reverse complement.
ACTCGGGTACATTCGGCCAGGCTCGGCTCCCCTCGCGGTCACATCCTGTGCCGCCTCCTAGCCTTTATGCGAGAGGAGCCGAGCGTGGCCGAGCGTGCCCGAGTGTAGTGCGCTCAGTATATGTCAGCGGCGGCGTTCAAACACAGCGGAAGCAGGGATTTATTTAGAAACAGTGCGGGAGAAGCGGCGAGGACACCACCAGGGCCGCAGATGGACGCCGGACCGGACAAGGCCGCCGATGGACGCCAGGCAAGACACCGATGAGAGGCATTCAAACTGTAAGTATTTTCTTTTTTTCAGGAAATTTCCCTTCCTGGTTGGGGGCGCACACTAAACGCCGGGGCGCGCTATACGAAGATAAATACAGTACTTTGCCTAAGGCCCGGTACACACGAGCAAACATGTACGGTGAAAGCGGTTCGTCGGACCGTTTTCACCGTACATGCCTGCCAGAGGGCTTCTGTACGATGGTTGTACTAACCATCGTACAGAAGTCCGCGTGTAAACAATACGCGGGGCGTGTCCGCGTCGTCGCCGCGACGATGACGCGGCGATGACACGGAGACGTGGGCGGGCCTGCCATTTAAAGGCTTCCACGCATGCGTCGAAGTCATTCGACGCATGCGAGGGACGGTGGGCGCTCGGACATGTACGGTAGGTCTGTACTGACGACCGTACATGTCCGAGCGGGCAGGATTCCAGCGGACGGTTTTAAAAGACGTCCAGGAATATTTGCCCGCTGGGAAAAGGCCCGGCGGGCAAATGTTTGCTGGAATTCGGCCCGCTCGCACCTACACACGACCAAACATGTATGCTGAAACTGGCCCGCGGACCAGTTTCAGCATACATGTTTGGTCGTGTGTACGGGGCCTAAGACTCTTCACTGAATTTGTAAAAGTGCAAAAAAAAAGTGTGTGTGCCCTATAGGCCTCATGCACAACATGCACATTTGCTCAGCTCCTCTAAATGCTTTTTCTCCTGGCAGAAAATCTGTTTAATGTGGCAAAAGCCATATATTGCACTCTCTATTATGAGCATTCGTACATATGTGTGTTAATGCATTCTGTTGGCTAGAATATTATTTTACAATTTATATATATTTATTAGAGCACATTAATGCACAAACTCACAAGAGCACGTAAATGCATCTGTTAGCCACATTCAGAGAGGTTTACGCCGGCGTATCAGTAGATACGCCATCGTAACTCTGAATCTGCGCCGTCGTACATTTAAGTGTATTCTCAAATTGAGATACACTTAAATGTAGCTAAGATACGAGATACGCCTATTCACGAATGTACGCTTGCCCGTTGCAGTAAAGATACGCCGTTTAAGGCGTTTTCAGGCGTAAAGTTAGTCCAACAAAAAGCTGGCCTAGCCAATGTTAAGTATGGACGTCGTTCCAGCGTCAAATTTTGAAAATTTGATGTCGTTTGCGTAAGTCGTCCGTGAATAGGGCTGGACATAATTTACGTTCACGTTGAAACCAATGAGTCCTTGCGGCGTACTTTGGAGCAATGCACACTGGGATATGTCCACGGATGGCGCATGCGCCGTTCGTAAAAAACGTCAATCACGTCGGGTCACGATTCATTAACATAAAACATGCCCCCCTGTTCCTCATTTGAATTAGGCACGCTTAGGCCGGCACATTTACGCTACGCCGCCGTAACTTAGGATGCAAGTGCTTTGTGAATACAGCACTTGCCTCTCTAACTTACGGCGGCGTAGTGTAAATACGATACGCTACGCCAGCTGAAACATACGCCGCCCTACTTGAATCCAGCTATGTGTATTTATGTGCATTCTACACTTTTTCTGTCCAAATGCTCCTCTCTTGAATGTGATGGTGTTTTGTTTCTGCCTTTAAACACTCTTCTTCTAGTATGCCCCGTAAAATCGTATGTGTGCTTGGACACATAGGCTAACATAGAGGCAGGGGCGGACTGACCATTGAGGTACTCGGGCACTGCCCGAGGGCCCCATGCCACTAGGGGGCCCCATCAGGGTTGCCAGGCTCAGTAAAACCAGGGACAGTATGTAAAAATCTGTGTTTTTTTTACATCTGTCCCTGATATGTCCTAAACCGACATGCTTTTGATGTAAAAATCCCGAGATTTTAGCTGCCCCGCCTCTGCACTGCCTCCTGGCATGGTGGCCAGCTGTAAGCCCGGTGGCCCCATAATCTTCTATTGCCCGGTGGCCCCATGAGTTGTCAGTCCGCCCCTGCATAGAGGTGCATTTACATGCAGGAAAAAAAGCCAAGCACCTGTAAAATCTGGTGCTTTTAGGTCCAGTGTGCATGAGGCCATAAAGGTTACATGTATTATATGGTGGTCACCAGTGCTTTAACTGGGCCGGAACGCGGCGGTACTCAGTACCGCCACTTCCAAAAATGGCCCTGGAGAGTACCAGCACCTCTCCGTGCGCCCAGTACGTGGGTTTACAGTACCGGAACGCAGCCGGTGGGCTTGTCGAGTTGTGGGCCAGTAATGTGTGTCAGACAGGCAGCGCAGTCACAATAGAAACTGTATGCCGCCCCACCGGAGCCGACTCACTGCTGCCGAGTGCGCTCCTGGCTCCCTTTGCTCTGTCCTGTCACTCCTGTCCTGTGCGTTTCCTCGACCCCCCCCCCCATGGAGGAGAGTTGGTTCGTTCCCCGGCGTGCGCCGCGCGACGTCACGCCGGAGGCGAGGTGAGAGGAGGACTCGCGCAGGGAGCTGTGTCGGCGGCAAGGAAAGAAGCCCAAGTCACGAGGAGCCTCAGCTCAGCCTGCGTCTACAGTTCCTAGTGCTGCTACTGTCTGGATCCTGGACTCAGGACTGCAACAGAAGAAAGTAAGAAAATAATTGACTGTATTGGAGGGAGGGGGGGTTGGACTTAATAAAAAAATGGCAGAAAAAAATATTTGAGTTATTTTGAGCTTGCCTTCTCTAACTAAAAAAAAAACCCATTAATTGCAGCCTCACTGTGCCACCAAACGCAGCCACTGTGCCCATCAAACGCAGCCACTGTGCCCATCAAACGCAGCCACTGTGCCATCAATTGTCGCCACTCTGCCCATCACACGCAGCCACTGTGCCACCAAACGCAGCCACTGTGCCATCACATGCAGCCACTGTGCGAACACACGCAGCCACAGTGCCATCAATTGTCGCCACTGTGCCATCACATGCAGCCACTGTGCCAACTCACACTGCCACTGTACCATCAATTGTCGCCACTGTGCCATCACATGCAGCCACTGTGCCCATCAAATGCAGCCACTGTGCCATCACACGCAGCCACTGTGCCATCACACGCAGCCACTGTGCCACCACACGCAGCCACTGTGCCACCATCAATTGTCGCCACTGTGCCCATCTAATGCAGCCACTGTGCCCATCAAATGCAGCCACTGTGCCCATCACACGCAGCCAAGGGTATTTTCATGTTCAGTATTGGGGGGGGGGAGCACCGGCGCCTAATAGAGTACCGGCACCTCTTTTGGCCCACTTAAAGCACTGGTGGTCACCATATTTGGGACCTGTTTTTAACCGCTTGCTGACCCACTGAAAGTGGGCGACTGCTGTAGGCAATGCAATGTACTGGTATGTCTGCTCTGATGACAGCAGGATATAGAAAACACACACACACACACACACACACACATATATATATATATATATATATATATATATATATATAATCCATAAAAGAGAAAAAAAGAGAGAAATACATTTTTGAAAATGTAATTTTATTTTGTACTAAATACCTCTCAGACTCAGGGACGGTGCTACCACTAGGTGGACTAGGAGGCGCCTAGGGCACCTGGCCACTGGTGACCCTCTTCCCTCTCTCTGCAGCCAGCAACTATATCGGTCTCAACACAACAGGTAGCCTCTCCCGAGGCCCTCTGTACAGTGTCAGAGGCACAGCTGTGACAGTGTCCTGACTAAATCAAATGGAAGATGATAAGGAGAAATCCCATGCGCTGCGCGCCTCTGATCATCAATGCCAGACTGCCAGTGATCTGTCTGTGTTTCCCACCAAGCTTGGTCACCCTCATTTTGTCTCTCACCACTACCAGTCTCTGATGTCCTGCTACAGCCAGCTCTGCCTCTCTGCCCATTGCCGCACGGTCTGTTTCTCCCCATCCCCCCTTCGAGGTTGCTCTCCCTCCCGGCCTTACCTGTCCTCCTGAACAATGGCAGGCATCAGTGGAGTCACTGGCGGCCCTCAGGGTGGAGCCTGCCTGCACTCATGGCGGGCAGCATTTAAAATAGTTTGTTCCTTGAACTGGCAGTGGCAAAGTCACGTCGTCAGATGCAGAGAGACTAGTATATAGCTGCAGAGGTGAGCCCCAGTCACCTGGTAAGTAAACGTTTTCACTATTACTGAAATTGCATAATATTTGTAAAATGTATATACATATATATATATATATATATATATATATGTATATGTATATGTATATACGAGATTACGAGCATAATCCGTTCCAGGAGAATGTTTGTAATCCAAAGTACTCGCATATCAAAGCGAGTTTCCCCATTGAAGTCAATGGAAACGGAAATAATTTGTTCCGCATTGACTCCAGAGGTGAGAAGTGCCAGAGAGCCTCGGAAACGGCTGGACAGGGCCCGAGGACACCTCAGCTGACCTTGGCAAACCTCGGCAAAATGAGGTTTCACCAAGGCTGTCAAAAATCCTTGCACCAGCCCTGTCTACTTTCCAAAAAGGGATCATATTGGGGGTATTTGTGTTATCCTGGCATTTTAGGGCCTCAAGAAATGAGATTGGTCATTAGAGATGGCCTGCCGGTTCGCCTGGCGGTCGTTTTGCGGCAAACTTTGCTTGCGGTCCCCCAAACCGGCGGACATCTGGCGATGTTCGTGGCGGTCCGCAATGTTACATGGGTAAGAACTTTGACCTGACACATCCATCAGGTGGTGCAGGACAGACAATTGTGACATTTCAACACATGGACATTCCCCCTACCTTATAAATAAACCTGATCTAGCGGCCATCTTACATTCTGCTTTTTGTCAGTGTAAGGAGAGGGTGCTGTTTGGAGCAGGGGCAGGCTGTATTCAATCAAATAGCTATCTAAAAGGTCCACAAAGGTGCTTTTAAGGACTGGTATAGGTGTGCTACTTGCTCTGCAGTATATATGTGTCTAATACAGTCATTCATATACTTTGTCAGTGTAGGGAGAGGTTGGCGTTTCCAGCAGGGACAGACTTTAGCGACACAAATCGCTACCTAACAGGTCCACAAAAGTCCTTTCAAGCACTGGTATAGGTGTGCTACTTGCTCTGCAGTATATAGGTGTAATATACACTTATAATATACTTTCGAATATAGAAAGCATATTATAGTGAATTTGTATTGTGCAGCATTGTGACTGGCGGTGTATTTGGTTACTGCTGAATTTTTGCCTCTTTCGCTGCGTTACCTCTGCTACACACATTAAAAAAAAATCCTGAAAAAAAGTTTCAGAACTGGTGCGATAAACTAGTGACCCCCCAAAACAACAGATTTTGTTATATACCTTCTTCTACATATACTGCGCTTCTCTAGAGACTTTTGTTGTCACAGGGTCATTTAAAAAAATGACAGGCAGAGGAAGAGGCAGGCCCTTCCACAGGGGTGGTAGGGGTAGGGCAGGAGCACCAGGCTGGAGCCAAAGTGGAAAGTGGCACAATGTTCTTTCGATTACGTCAAAGGACGCACCAGACTTGGTTGAGTGGCTCGCTACCAAAACCACCACCACCATATACCCTCCGCTTGAGTCACAGGAATTATTTTCCGATCCATCAGAAGACATTTCAGATGCGCAGCCATTCTTGGCATTGGATCAGGAAGAAGAGGTATCAACAGCCTGCACTCAGCAGTCTGACAACAGTACTCAGATCAGCCCAAGGAGGTTGGTGCCCGCTGTTGCTGCCTACTCCAAGATCTCTACTGTTAGTGATGGGGAAGGTGACGTTGATGATGACGTGTCTACAGACGTCACGTGGGTGCTCACAAGAGAGGAAGAGGAGGGGAGTTCAGAGGGAGAGTTGGAGCAGCAGATAAGGAGGAGAAGCAGGCCGAACTTACATTGCACAGGAGGGACAAACCAGACTCCTAATGTATCAGGAGCGAGCCATCAACCATGTATGATCACATCTGGGGTTCCCAGGACGCCGGCCCATGGCTCCGCAGTGTGGGCTTTTTTTTACGTGTCCGCTGCAGACAATAGTGTTGCCACCTGCAGCCTTTGCAGTCAACGCATAAGTCGCAGTAAGCCCAACACTCACCTAGGGACGACCGCCTTAAGAAGGCACCTTGCCTCCCATCACCAAGCCCAGTGTGAGCAACGCCATCAGAACTTACAAAGCCACACTCCAGGCTCTCACCGACCAGCCTCTTCTCCTTCTTCTTCCCCTCTATGCTCACAATTGTCCTCCACTCCACCTTCCATTATGCCTTCCTCACATTTTTCTGCAAAAAGTCAGGCTTTCGTGGCCCAAATGTTCGATCATAAAAAAAACAATGACGCCGGATAACCCTCTTGCCCAATGGTTGACCGCTGGCTTGTCGAAACTAGCCCTACCAACTACTGCCATATAAACTGGTGGACTCGAAGGCCTTTTGAAAATTTGTGGCCATTGGAACACCACAATGGAAGGTCCCAGGAAGGAATTTTTTTTCACAGAAGGGCATCCCAGTGCTATATGGCCATGTTCAGTGGCAAGTGAATGTATCTCTGGCACACAGTGTCGGTGCCAAGTAGGGATAAGACGAACACCCCCCTGTTCGGTTCGCACCAGAACCTGCAAACACACCAACCATACGTGTGAACTTTAGAAGCCTGTTAAAGTCTATGGAACTTGAACGTTTGAAATCTAAAGTGCTAATTTTAAAGGCTAATATGCAAGTTATTGTCCTAAAAAGTGTTTGGGGACCTGGGTCCTGCCCCAGGGGACATGTATCAATGCAAAACAAAGTTTAAAAAACTGCAGTTTTTTCGGGAGCAGTGAATTTTATAATGCTTAAAGTGAAACAATAAAAGTGAAATATTCCTTTAAATTTCGTACCTAGGGTGGTGTGTAAAGTAAGCATGTGAAATAGCGCATGTTTCCCGTACTTAGAACTGTCTCTGCACAAAGTGTAATTTCTGAAAGAAAAAAAGTCATTTAAAACTGACTCGCGGCTATAATCAATTGTCGGCTCCTGGCAAATCAGAAAGAATTCATTCATAAAAAAAAAAAAAGCGTGGGGTCCCCCCAAATTAAATTACCAGGCCCTTCAGGTCTGGTGTGGATTTTAAGGGGAACTCCACCCCAAATGAAAAAAAAACAATGGCGTGGAGGGCATGTGGCCTGGTACGGTTCAGGAGGGGGGGCCGTCTCTGCGGCTGGCCAGGTTGCGTGCTCGGATAAGGGGTCTGGTGTAAATTTTTGGGGGATCTACATGCCATTTTTTTTTAAATTTGGATGGAGTTCCCCAGGTTGCGTGCTCGGATAAGGGGTCTGGTGAAGATTTTTGGGGGAACTCCATGCCATTTTTTCTAAATATGGGGTGGAGTTCCCCTTAAAATCCACACCAGACCTGAAGGGTCTGGAATCGATATTTGGGGGAACCCCACGTCATTTTTTTTTAATTGACCGCTGGGTTTCCCTCAATATCCATACTAGACCTGAAGGGCCTACTAATTAAATTTGGGGGGACCCCCACGCTTTTTTTTTTTTATGAATGAATTCTCTCTGAATTGCCGAGAGCCGACAATTCATTATAGCCGCGAGTCAGTTTTAAATGACTTTTTTTCTTTCAGAAATGACACTTTGTGCAGAGACAGTTCTAAGTACGGGAAATATGCACTATTTCACATGCTTACTATACACCCCCCTAGGTACGAAATTTAAAGGAATATTTCACTTTTATTGTTTCACTTTTTTTTGCATTGATACATGTCCCCTGGGGCAGGACCCAGGTCCCCAAACATGTTTTAGGACAATAACTTTCACATTAGCCTTTAAAATTAGCACTTTAGATTTCTCCCATAGACTTTAACAGGGTGTTCCGAGGCTTTTCGAATTTGCCGCGAACACCCCAAATTGTTTGTTGTTCGCCGAACAGGCAATGTAAGAGTCGAACATGATTTTGACTCGAACTCGAAGCTCATCCCTAGTGCCAAGATACATCTGACCATAGACACGTGGTCTAGCAAACACGGGCAGGGAAGGTATATAATTTTTACTGCCCACTGGGTGAACCTTCTGACGGCTGTCAAGCATGTAACCCGTGGCACCCATGTAGATTACATGCAGGCCTGCCTCTTCTTCTCCTCCTCCTCCTACTCCATCCTCCCTCTCCTCCTCGGCCTACTCCTCATTTTCCGATGCTACCGTCCCTTCCACTGCGCTGCCTAAGATCCCCAGAACTTTTTCGACATGCCAGGTGAGACGATGCCATGCTGTGCTGCGTCTGCTGTGCCCGGAAGACAAGAGCCACACTGCTCCTGCACTACTTTCAGCTTTGCGTTCACAGGCAGATGAGTGGCTAACAATGCTCAATTTGACAGTTGGTAAATATTACACATGTGCCATGCATGGCACACGTCCTGAACTTGATCGTGCAGCGATGCATTGCCAAATACCCTGGGCTCCAGGACGTCTTGCGGCAGGCCAGGAAAATCGCGGCCCATTTAAGAAGATCTTACACGGCCATGGCTCGCCTTGCTGACATTCAGCGGCGACACAGCCTGCCCGTCAGACGTCTTATTTGTGACTGCCCGACGCAATGGAACGCAACATTGTATATGCTTGATAGGCTGCTCCAGCAGAAACGTGCAGGTAACGACTACCTGTACAAACTCTGTGGCAGGACAGGTTCTGGGAGCTTGGTTTTTTTGCACTGCACCAGTGGCTGCTCATGGACGACTCATACAGACTTCTGCAGTCATTTGATGAGATCACCAAACTGGTCAGTCGCAGCCATGGCGCCATCAGTGACATTGTACCTTACGCCTTCTTTCTGGAGCATGCATTGAGTCGTGTCATTGATCAAGCCTTCGAGGAGCAGGAGCAGGAAGATGAGGAAGTGGCAATGCTGGATGAATTCCCAGGGGGGGCTACTCCACCTGAGACAAGTCAACAACGGGAGTCTGAAGAGGAGTCAGAAGAGGATGGTGTCAGGGCAGAGGAGGAGGAGCAAGAAGAGCATGCTTTAAACCTTTCTGGGATCCCTGGTGTTGTCCATGGATGGGGGGAGGAGAACAAGGACGACATTATCCTGGATAATGAGCAGGAGCCAGGCCAGTACAGCGCTTCCAGTTTAGTGCAAATGGGGGCCTTGATGCACCAGTGTTTTAAGAGGGACCCCCGGATAAAAAGCATAAAGGGCAAGGACCAGTACTGGGTGGCAACGTACTTAGACCCCGGTACAAACAAAACATGGCAGAACTGTTACCACCATCACAGAGGGCTATCAGAATGCAGCACTTCCAGGCCTTGCTTCGAAAAATGCTACATTCTGCTTTTGCGTCCGCTGGCAGAGGAATTTCCACTCACAGAGAAACAGTTTTGGGTACCAATCCAACAGCGCTGCAAGAAGATGGTGGTTTGAAGATGTCGTGGTCACTAATGATATGAGATCATTCTTTCTGCTGACCCATCGACAGCTGTCCTCCGGATCCAGCATCAGGGAACGCCTAGACTGACAGGTGTCCAACTACATTGGGTTAACGGCCAATGTGGATGCACTGAGAAGTGATGAACCCCTGGACTACTGGGTGGGCAGGCTTGACCTCTGGCCAGAGCTTGCACAATTTGCAATGGAACTGTTCGCTTGCCCCTCGTCCAGTGTCCTGGCCAAAAGGACGTTCAGCGCAGCAGGGGGGGGGTTGTGACCGATAAGCGCACTCGCCTAGCTCACGACAGTGTTGAATACCTCACATTTATAAAAATGAATGAAGCATGGATCTCGGAGGAATTCAGCACATGTGACCAGTAGACCATGTTTCATTCAAATTCAGGTGAACGCCTGGGTGCTATTTTTTTGGGCCTGTACTGGCCGACACCTTTTTCTGTATCCGGTAAATGCCGAATGTACCACCAGCCACAGAATACAAGGTTGTTTGCTGTCAGGTGAATGCCTGTGGCTGTGGGCTAATTTTTGGGGCCTGTAATGGCCGACACTTACTTCTGTATCCGGTGAATAGCTTAAAGGAGTTGTAAAGGAAAATAAATTTGGCTAAAATTACTGTTTACAGGGTAAAGAGACATAATAGTTAACTGATTCCTTTTAAAAATGATTAAAAATAGATAAAAAATAATCATATAATGTACCTGTAGTTTCAGTTTTGTTTATGCATCTAGTTTCATGCTTCTGTGAAGTACAGAGACACAGAGCCAAAAGAGGGCAGTGATGGTTTGTAAAACGAAAGTGATTGGTTCTGAGGGGTTTAAGACACACAGTAATCACACCTCCTTGATGAGTGCCACAGAGAGAAAGCTCCCATGACTTTTTTCATCAGGAAACAGACTGTTCAGAACAGAGAAGGATTATAGCAACATCATGGCAAAAACGAACAATGAGGACATGAAAACAGGACTGCAGTAAGGTAAAGGAAGCTATTTAACTAAAAAAAAAATCCTTTAGTGACCCTTTAATGTACCTCCAGCCACAGAATACAAAGTTGTTTGCTGTCAGGTGAATGCCTGTCGGCTAATTTCTGGGGCTTGTAATGGCCGGCTCTTACTTATATGCGGTTTTTCACTTAATACTTCTGGTAGGTCAGTGTCCATGTTGTGGGACTATTTGTGCACAGCTAGTAAGTATTTTGTGGCTGCAAATATGACCTGCAGGTTTTTAATATTCGCCTGCCATTAAAGTCAAAGGGGGCCCGCCGCGAACTTGCGGTTTGCGGACATTTGCGAAAGTTTGCAGTTAGCATTCGCGAACCGTCTCGTCGGATGTTCGTCCATCACTATTGGTCATCACCACATCAGGAGTGATCAATTTTTAAATACAGTATTTATCATAGTTTGTAGACTCTATAACGTTCACCCAGATGTAGTTTGTGCTCGATGGGTGGTGCAGTGTGAACGATTGTATGATGTCAGTGTGCTTTTCAAATTTTTCCTGGCATGCCCACAGAGAGGGCTCAGTGTTCTGGCTGTGGCACGCTTGCCATAGGTTCACCATCACTGCATTAGTGGGTCTCAGGTTCATGAAACACAATGACAATGGTTAATACGGTGATTTCAGTGGTTAAAAAACACTCACAGCCATGCACTGAAGTGCAGCATATAAGAAGATCCAGGAGATGTAATATTCTTTCTTTCAGTGGCCAGTGTTTAGGTTCAATCTCTGAATACATTACTCCCCAAACATGGGAGAGAAGAGCATATTACCTGTGTGAAATTTTTGATTGAATAGATATGAAGTAAGCTGTGTTTTCAAAAAAGCTTATCTAATTTGAACACACTCACGAACATTGTTAAGATCAGTCTTCTCTGATCCCTAAACAATTTGAATCGCTACTTGAATTCTACAGGTGTTTATAGAGGTGTACTTCCCCAGCATAAGGTCACTTTGAATCAGTGTTATGATAGACAATATTGCTTGCTTTAGACTGTTGGATAATTTTTTAATGATGATTTTGTAGTCTAAATTTAATGAAATTGGCCTGTATGAGGTGAAGTCCAGTGGGTTTTTGTCTGGTCTGGTCTGTATACACAGATACAGTGCCTTGAAAAAGTATTGATATCCCTGAAATTTCCCACATTTTGTCATGTTACAACCAAAAACATAAATGTATTTTATTGGGATTTTATGTGATAGGCCAACACAAAGTAGCACATAATTGTGAAGTGGAAGGAAAATTATAAATGGTTTTACAAATAAATATCTGAAAAGTGTGGCCTGCATTTGCATTCTGTCCTCATGAGTCAATAGTTTATAGAACCACCTTGCGCTGCAATTAAAGCTTTGAGTCTTTTTGGGTTATGTCTCTACCAGATTTGCACCTTGAGAGTGAAAGCTTTGGCCATTCTCTTTTGGAAACTTGCTCAAGCTCTGTCAGACTGAACAGATGGCATCTGTGAAGAGCCATTTTCAAGTCTTGCCACAGGTTCTCAATTGGATTTAGTTCTGGACTTTCACTGGGCCATTTTAAGATACAGTATGAATATGCTTTGATATAAAGCATTCCATTGTAGCTCTGGCTGTATTTATATGGTCGTTGTCATGCTGGAAGATGAACCTCTGCCCCAGTGTCAAGCCTTTTGTAGACTCTAACAGGATTTCTTCTAAGATTGCCTGTATTTGGCTCCCTCCATCTCATCCATCTTTCCATCAACTCTGACCAGCTTTCCTGCTCCTACTGAAGAAAAGCATCACCACAACATGATATGCCACCACCTCAACATGGATGGTGTGTTGAGGGTGATGTGTATGTCTAGTTTTCCGCCACACATAGCATTTTGCTTTTAGGCTAAAAAGTTCAATTTTGGTCTCATCTTTGCTGTGTCTCCTCACATGGCTTCTCGCAAACTGCAAACAAGACTTCTTATGGCTTTCTTTCAACAATGGCTTTTTCTTCTTGCCTTTCTTTCGTAAAGGCCAGATTTGTGGAGTGCACAACTTATAGTTGTCCTGTGGACAGATTCTCTCACCTGAGCTGTGGATCTCTGCAGCTCCTACAGGGTTACCATGGGCCTCTTGGCTGCTTCTCTGATTAATGCTCTCCTTGCCCAGCCTGTCAGTATAGGTGAAGGGCCATGTCTTTGTAGGTTTAAAGTTGTGCCATCTCTTTCCATTTTCAGATGATGGATTGAACAGTGCTCTACGTGAGATGTTCACAGCTTTATCTCTGACCTGTCTGGTGTGTTCCTTGGCCTTTATTATGATGTTTGTTTACTAAGGTTCTCTAACAAACCTATGAGGGCTTCACAAAACAGCTGTATTTATACTGAGATTACTAGGAATGACACCACGGTTTGAGTTGAGAATAAGTTTGACTCAAGCATCAGGTGTTTGTTCTAAATCAAACATATGAAGCTTTCGCTGGAAATTTTTAATTACATTTTTTCCTTTAACCACTTACACACGATAATTTTTCGGCTTGTAAAAAACAACGTTTTTCAGCCTCTAGAAAAAACAAATTTTTTCCAACTTCATCATTAAAACGACGTTGCCCACACACGCTCGTAAAAAAAAAATGCTCTAGCAAAGCGCGGTGACGTACAACATATACGACGGCACTATAAAGGGGAAGTTCCATTCGGATGACGCCACCCTTTGGGCTGCTTTAGCTGATTTTGTGTTAGTAAAAGAAGATTTGCGCTTTTCTGTCTGTTACAGCGTGATGAATGTGCTTACTCCATTACGAATGGTAGTTTTACTAGAACGAGCGCTCCCATCTCATAACTTGCTTCTGAGCATGCGTAGGTTTTTCACGTCATTTAAGCCCACACACGATCATTTTTTACAACCCGAAAAACAACATAGTTTAAAACGTTGTTTAAAAATGCAGCATGTTCGAATTTTTTTTTTGTCTTTTTTCAGAACCCGAAAAATTATGTGAAGCCCACACACGATCATTTTAAATTACATTTTTAAAAAACGTCCTTTTTTACAAGCCGAAAATGATCGTGTGTATGCGGCATTAGACCCGGACCGTTATGCAGGTAAAGGACCTGGCCCCTTGTTGCGATTCGACACTGCGTCGCTTTAACTGACAATTGCACGGTTGTGCGACGTGGCTCCCAAACAAAATTGGCGTCCTTTTTTCCCACAAATAGAGCTTTCTTTTGGTGGTATTTGATCACCTCTGCGGTATTTATTTTTTGCTATATGCAAAAATAGAGCGACAATTTTGAAAAAACATTATACCATCACCTTTCCGCAAGGATTAAAATAAATGGGATGCTATCTTCTGCTTTTGAGATGAAGAACGGGACGAGACAGGGCTGTCCCCCCTCCTGTTTGTGCTTTCCCTAGACTCTCTTCTTGCTACGGTCCAAAACAACCCTGATGTCAAGGGCATTAAGGTGGAAGAAGAAGAACAAAAACTCTCAGACTTTGCGGATGATGTATTGTTTTACGTTAAAAAAGTGAAATGGGGTTGGGACTTTGTGTGAGGCATGTGGTATACACTACCACAGGCCTCTATCCCTGTAAAGGTGTAAAAAGGGTGGAGGGTTGGGACTTTAAATGAGATGCACTTTTAGCAGTATGTGATTAAGTATATATATGGAAAATATAAACAATGTTTCCATAATGACTAGGCTCAAAAATACCAACCCAAGAAGCACTAAACCAAATTAATCTGTCTAACTGTATGTAATTAAAACAGAGGTTTAGTTGCAGTTATTTGCAAATACCTGGGAAGCTGCAGGCCAAGCGTCAAGGCACTCTGGGCCTGATTTACTAAGCTATGTGCGCTGCGCTGGTTCATGCATTAATTAGTACTCCGGGTGGAGGCTTAATCAGGCGCATGAACCAGCGTAGCAGCCGGCGCATTGAAACTAATATGTAAAGCCGCGCCGAACTCCCTATAGAAGTCTATGGGAGAAATCAAAAGTGTTCATTTTAAAGGCTAATCTGCAAGTTTTGTCCTAAAAAGTGTTTGGGGACCTCAGTCCTGCCCCAGGGAACATGTATCAATGCTTTTTTTATTTTTTAAAACGGCCGTTTTTTCGGGAGCAGTGAAATTAATAATTCTTAAAGTGAAACAATAAAAGTGAAATATTCCTTTAAATTTCGTACCTAGGGGGGGTGTAATGTCAGCATGTGAAATAGCGCATTTTTCCCGCACTTAGAACTCCCCCTGCACAAAGTGACATTCTGAAGGAAAAAAGTCATTTAAAAATTCACACGCGGCTATAATGAATTGTCGGCTCTGACAATTCTAAAGGGATTCATTCATAAAACAAACAAAAAAATGTGTAGGGGTTCCCCCAAATTAAATTACCAGGCCCTTCAGGTCTGGAATGGATATTAAGGGGAACCCCGCCGTAAAAAACAAAAAAAAAAAAGACGTGCGGTTCCCGGCAAATATCCATTCCAGACCCTTCAGGTCTGGTGTGGATTTTAAGGGGAACTCCACCCCAAATTGAAAAAAAAAATGGCGTGGAGTCACCCTAAAAATCCACACCAGACCCTTATCCGAGCACGTTGACCTGGCCGGCCGCAGAAAAGAGGGGGGGACAGAGTGCGGCCCCCCCCCTCTCCTGAACCGCACCAGGCCACATGCCCTCAACATGGGGAGGATGTCCCCATGTTGATGGGGACAAGGGTCTCATCCCCACAACCCTTGCCCGGTGGTTGTGGGGGTATGCGGGCGGGAGGTTTATCAGAATCTGGAAGACCCCTTTAACAAAGGGGACCCCCAGATCCTGACCCCCCCCCTGTGTGAAATGGTAATGGGGTACATTGTACCTCTACCATTTCACCCCAAAAAAAATGTCAAAGTGATAAAAATGACAGTAGCCGGTTTTTGACAAATCTTTTAATAAAGTCTTCTTTTCTTCTTTCCTTCGGGGTTCTTCCGCTGCTTCTTCTCGTCCACATCTTGCCCGACATCTTCTTCTATCTTCTCCGTCCGTCCTTCCGCCTTCTGGTACCGCATCTTGCCCGTTGTCTTCTCCGTCCGCCTCCTCGTCCGCATCTTGGGTCTTCTGCGGTCTTCTTCTCGGTCCGCCACCTTCTCGTCCCCTGCGTTTGAATTGTAATTGGCCGCCGTTTTCCCGCTCCTGGGACCCGCCCCCCTCTGACGCCACAAGTAAACTCCTTAGAAGGTCATGTGCGTCAGAGGGGGGCGGGGTCACATGAGTGTGACACGGCGGGAACTTCTTCTCCGGGCGGCGCGATTGAAATTGAATTCCCCCGCTGTGTGACGCTCTGCGACCCCGCCCCCCTCTGACGCACATGACCTTCTAAGGAGTTTACTTGTGGCGTCAGAGGGGGGCGGGTCCCAGGAGCGGGAAAACGGCGGCCAATTACAATTCAAACGCAGGGGACGAGAAGGTGGCGGACCGAGAAGAAGACCGCAGAAGACCCAAGATGCGGACGAGGAGGCGGACGGAGAAGACAACGGGCAAGATGCGGGACCAGAAGGCTGAAGGACGGACGGAGAAGATAGAAGAACACGTCGGGCAAGATGTTGACGAGAAGAAGCAGCGGAAGAACCCCGAAGGAAAGAAGAAAAGAAGACTTTATTAAAAGATTTGTCAAAAACCGGCTACTGTCATTTTTAACACTTTGACATTTTTTTTGGGGTGAAATGGTAGAGGTACAATGTACCCCATTACCATTTCACACAGGGGGGGGGTCAGGATCTGGGGGTCCCCTTTGTTAAAGGGGTCTTCCAGATTCTGATAAACCTCCCGCCCGCATACCCCCACAACCACCGGGCAAGGGTTGTGGGGATGAGACCCTTGTCCCCATCAACATGGGGACATCCTCCCCATGTTGAGGGCATGTGGCCTGGTGCGGTTCAGGAGAGGGGGGGGGCCGCACTCTGTCCCCCCCTCTTTTCTGCGGCCGGCCAGGTCAACGTGCTCGGATAAGGGTCTGGTGTGGATTTTTAGGGGGACTCCACGCCATTTTTTTTTTCAATTTGGGGTGGAGTTCCCCTTAAAATCCACACCAGACCTGAAGGGTCTGGAATGGATATTTGCCGGGAACCGCACGTCTTTTTTTTTGGGGGTTTTTACGGCGGGGTTCCCCTTAATATCCATTCCAGACCTGAAGGGCCTGGTAATTTAATTTGGAGGGACCCCCTTTTTTTTTTTTTTTTTAATGAGCAATGACTCTATTCTTTATAGCCATGAGTACTTTAACCACTTGCCCACCGGGTTAATTCTGGCACTTCTCTCCTTCATGTGAAAATCACAATTTTTTGGCTAGAAAATTAATCAGAACCCCCAAACATTATATATTTTTTTTTAGCAGACATCCTAGGGAATAAAATGGCAGTCATTGCAATACTTTTTGTGACACCGTATTTGCGCAGCGGTCTTACAAGCGCACTTTTTTTGGATAAAAATCACTTTTTTGAATTAAAAAATAAGACAACAATACATTTTGCCCAATTTTTTTCTATATTGTGAAAGATAATGTTACGCCGAGTAAAATGATACCCAACATGTCACGCTTAAAAATTGCGCCCGCTCGTGGCATGGCGTCAAACTTTTACCCTTTAAAAAACTCGATAGGCGACGTTTAAAAAATTCTACAGGTTGCATTTTTTGAGTTGCAGAGTAGGTCTAGGGCTAGAATTATTGCTCTCACTCTAACGATTGCGGCGATACCTCACTTGTGTGGTTTGAATACTGTTTTCATATGCGGGCGCTACTCGCGTATGCGTTTGCTTCTGTGCGCGAGCTCGTCGCGACGGGGCGCTTTAAAATTTTTTTTTGGGGTTTTCTTATTTATTTTTATTTAGTTTTATAATGTTTTACACTGAAATAAAAAAATAAAAAAAAAATTATCAGTTTTCTTCCTATTACAAGGAATGTAAACATCCCTTGTAATAGGACTAGTGTGTGACAGGTCCTCTTTATGGAGAGAGGCGGGGTCAATAAGGCTGGAAAGCATGGTATTGAAAAAAAAAAAAAAAGATCTCATGCTTTCAGCTGCAATCATGTTCGTTCACCACAGTGGTGTAGTGTATAGCACTTTGACCTAGCAGCAAAAGAGTCGTTGGTTCGAATCCCGCCCGTGACAGCATCTGCATGGAGTTTGCATGTTCTCCCTGTGCCTGCGTGGGTTTCCTCCCACAATATAAAAACACGCTGTAAATCGGTTCCGGTCTAAATAAGCCCTAATATGCAGTAGTATATTAAGGTTTGGTTCTGCCCTAGGCCTGACTACATATCTGCACCTCCTAATAGAAAAATGACCCACCCCTTCCTGTCAAGGTCACACCCTGTTTTTGTATAACCCCGCCCAGTAATTTTCAGGGGACCCACACACTAGTTCTGGGGGGGCACTGGATTCCCTTAACCACTTCCATACCAGGCACTTACGCACCTTCCCGCCCAAGCCAATTTTCAGCTTTCAACACTGTCGCACTTTGAATGGCAATTGCGCGGTCATACAACACTGTACCCAAACAAAATTGGCGTCCTTTTTTCCCCACAAATAGAGCTTTCTTTTGTTGTTATTTGATCACCTCTGCGTTTTTTTTTTGCGCAACAACTAAAAAAAGACTGCAAATTTTGAAACAAAAAAACCTTTTTCTTTTTTTAGGTTAATTTTTTTGTAAATAAGTTTTTCTCTTTCAATTACGGGCACTGATATGGCGGCACTGATGGGCCCCGATGAGATGGCACTGATGGACATCGATGAGGTAGTACTGACGGCACAGATGAGGTGGCATTGATTGGCGGCGCTGCTATGCGGCACTGATGGGCACTCATAGGCGGCACTGATGGGCACTCATGGGCGGCACAGATGGGCGGCACTTATGGGTGGCACTGATGGATACTTATGGGCGGCACTTATGGGTGGCACTGATGGATACTTATGGGTGGCACAGGTGGGCACTGATAGGTGGGCACTGTGCATGGATGGGCACTGTGGGGTGGCACTGATTTTCCCAGTCAGTGCCCATTTGTGGGCACTGATTGGCATCTTTTTTCTTATTTTTTAATGCTTTTTGTTTTTTTGTTCTATATTTTTTTTGTTTTTGCACACCCTGGTGGTCCAGGGTGGGCATCCCTGGTGGTCCAGTGTGGTGATCCGAGGGGGGGCTGCGCTGATAAACAATCAGCGCGAACGCCCCCTGTCAGGAGAGCCGCCGATCGGCTCTCCTATACTCGCGTCTGTAAGACGCGAGTGAGGAAGAGCCATCGATGGCTCTTCCTGTTTACATCGTGATCAGCCGTGATTGGACACGGCTGATCACGTGGTAAAGAGTCTCCGTCTCCGTGAGAGACTCTTTACCGAGATCGGAGATGCAGGGTGTCAGACTGACACCCCGCATCACCGATCGCCGCGCTGCGTGCCCCCACAGGCGCGTGCGGCATGAAATCCTGCAGGACGTCCTGTCAGGATTGTGTAACCACTTCCCGGACGTAAATCGGCCATAGGCTGGGCGGGAAGTGGTTAATTTGCATAGTTTTTCTCTCACTTCCTGTTTGGCTATGGGGCAGGAAGTGAAGGCAAATCTCCCCAATTGGACACAGATAATACAAAATAAACTGACAGGGCCTATAACCCTCCCTCACTCTATCCAAAATGAAAGAAAATAAAACTTGTTGATTATAGTTCTTGTCAGGGGCGGACTGACCATTGAGTCACTCGGGCACTGCCCGAGGGCCCCATGCCACTAGGGGGCCCCATCCGGGTTGCCAGGCTCAGTAAAACCAGGGACAGTATGTAAAAATCTGTGTTTTTTTTAGATCTGTCCCTGATATGTCCGAAAATGACATGCTTTTAATGTGAATATCCCAAGATTTTAGCTGCCCGCCTCTGCACTACCTCCTGGCGTGGTGGTCATCTGTAAGCCAGAGGGGCCCCATAATCTTCTATTGCCCGGGGGCCCCATGAGTTGTCAGTCCGCCCCTGGTTCTAGTTTAAGCACAAATTTCATAGAGTTTTATTGAGAGCCCTAAGAAAATATAACCATGCCAATAGGCCAGGATAGAGCGTTGCTAATATGTAGGAATGTGTGTGTTAGAGCACCCCACCCAATGTTAACTAAAAAATTATTAATTTGCAAATAAGTATTATCTGCTCATTTTTTGGGGGATGTCTGCACCCCTGATAGTGACAACATTTGTGAGGTGTCTTCACCCTTTCTAATTCATTCACTTCCTGTCACATAGCCAAACAGGAAGTGAGGGTAAAACCTTACTAATATATTTTCTTGTGGACACAGATCAATCTAAATAGTTTCCCATTATGTAAATTGCACTCTAGCATTTTGCTGTGTACACCCCAAATTATTAGGGATCTTGGACTTTGGGGTCCATTTACTAAAGGCAAATCCACTCCTACAAGTGCAAAGCAAGGAAGAAAACAAAACAACTTTGCTTCTACAGGATTGGATGTTAAAACCATCAGTGCTTCCTCTCTGATTTTCAGCAACTATGCTTGTACTGCAGAGTGGCTTTGCCTTTACTAAACCCCAAACTAAATAATCATTTGGGGCAGGGATCCTCAAACTACGGCCCTCCAGCTGTTGTAGAAATACACATCCCATGAGGCCTTGTAATGCACTGACATGACTAGGCATGATGGGAATTGTAGTTCCTGAACAACTGGAGGGCCGTAGTTTGAAGACCCATGATTTGGGGTGTACACAGCAGTGCTGGAGTGCAATTTGCTTAATGGGGACACTAGTTAGATTGACCGGTGTCCCCAAGAAATGACACTGGTAGGGTTTTAACCTCACTTCCTGTTCAGCTGTGTGACAGGAAGTGAAGCCAATTTTAAGAAAAGGGACACAAAGCTCAACACAAAAATAAAAAAACACAAAGCAGGGGTTCTAACACTCACTTGGCTTCCCTCAAACACCCACAATTTGAATAGGATTGCCTTGCGCTAGATTTAAGCACAGTGCTGTAAATCAGCACGTCAAGCCTGTCCACCAATAGCAAACCCCCCCCCCCCCCACAGGCCATGTTTGCAGGTTTTCCTTCATCTTGCACATGTGCTTTAAAATAGTCTGGACAGCAATTCTTGATAAGAGAAATCCCCAAAACATGTCCTGTCGGGGGTACTTGAGGGCTGAGGACCACTGCAGAATAAATAAAATACTTACCAGTTTTTGTCTTTAAAGTCAGGGAGAATAAACATGGCAAACATTTCATGATTACACACCAGGAAAGAAGCTTAGACAAAAATCACACATAATTTGTTAGGCCCAAACCTAGTTCAGCTGCAGCTGTCAACATATGTAGCATGAAAAAGTAACAAAAGACAAACTTAACAATTTTAAAGTAATTTTTATTGGTCAACAAAACAAGGAAAGCAAAAAAAGACAAACAAAAATACATTTCAAAATTCTAATTAACCATAGCTTTACACATTTTTCATAAAATAAGGCCACATAGACAAATACATCAAAGTGAACATTATTTAAAAATAAACCAAAACCATTGGCAAAATAAAACAAAACCCATGCAACAAACCACATTTGTGTTTAGCAACAGCATTTCTGCCAGCCTGCCCCTTCTGAGGGCAGCTGAGGACTGATCGATCCAAGCTTTTTATAACAGTGCTAGTAATGAATCAATTGAAATCACATGAACAAATTGCAGTCTCTAGTTTGGGTGAGCTTGTAATTGGGCACACCTGCAATTAATCCAAACCACGCTCTATGAGCATCCAATGAGTGTTTTTCACCTTTTAAAAAGAAAGGATATTTTTTTTCTAAGTGTTTGAGCATGCTCAGTTCATCACACATGTAGGAACCAAGCTGCAATGGAATGAGAGCTTTTTTTTTTTGGTTTCCCCTGATCTGATGCTTTCCAGCCTGAAGGGGAGGTGTTAAAGACAGAAGTAAACACGCACATTTAATAATCTATTTGTGTGAAAAAAAAGGTTGCCAATTTTGTTTGGGAGCCACGTCGCACGACTGCGCAATTGTCAGTTAAAGCGACGCCGCGCCGAATCACAAAAACTTGCCCGGTCATTGACCAGAAATATGGTCCGGGCTCAAGTGGTTAAAATTTAACAAAACACAAAAGTGAGCCCAATTTTTGGGGATAATGTGAAAGATGATGTTACACTGAGTAAATAGATACCTTACATGTCACGCTTTACTATTGGAAACACTCCTGCAATGGGGCCAAAATGAATTCCGTGAATATCCCCATAGGCGACCTTTTATATTTTTTTCCATGTTACCAGTTTATAGTTACAAAGAAAGTCTAGTGGTAAAAGTATTGCTCTCGCTCTAACGCACGCGTCAATACCTCACATGTGTGGTTTGAACGATGTTTATATATGTGGGCGGGACTTGCGTAAGTCCCGCCCACATATGTAAAAAATATTTTTACTTTTTGCTATAATAAATATCCCCAAAAATATATATTCAAAAAACTAAAAAACCCCTCAGTTTAGGCCGATACGTATTCTACATCTTTTTGGTTCCAAAAATTCGCAAATAGCGTTTAGTGTTTGGTTTTTGCAAAAGGTATAGCGTCTACAAATTTATTTTTTTTGTTGTTTTAACTAGTTATTGGGGCGATCAGCGATTTTTATCGGTACTGCGACATTATGGCGGACACATCGAACACTTTTTTGGAACCATTGGCATTTTTCTAGCGATCAGTGCTGTAAAAAATGCATTGCTTACTCAAAAAATGCCACTGGCAGGGAAGGGGTTAACACTAGGTGCGAGGGAGGGGTTAAATATGTTCCCTGGGTGTGTTCTAACTGTAGGGGGGGGGGATGGGACTGACATGTGTAAATGACAGATCGCTGTTCATGAAGGGGAACTCCAGACCCCCCCAAAAAAAATAAGGTGGGTTCCCTCCAGGTGCATACCAGGCTCTTAGGCTTGGTCTGGAACATAAGGGGTTAAACCGGGGCCCAAAAAAATAGCGTGGGCCCCCCCCCAAGATCCAAACCAAGCCCTTATCCCAGGCACGCAGTCTGGTCAGACAGGAATGGGGGTGGGGACGAGCGAGCGCCCCCCTCCCTCCTGAGCCATACCAGACCACATGCCCTCAACATGGGGGAGTGTGTGCTGTGGGGGAGGGGGGCACTGCCCCCCCCACCCCAAAGCACTCTTGCCCCCATGTCGATAGGGACAAGAGCCTCTTCCCGACAACCCTGGCCGTTGGTTGTCGGGGTATGCGGGCGGAGAGCTTATCAGAATCTGAGAGACCCCTTTAATAAAGGGGTCCCCAGATTCCGGCCCCCCCCCCATGTGAATGAGTATGGGGTACATCGTACCTCTACCCATTCACATGGGGGAAATGTAAAGTAAAAAAAAAACACCACACAGAATAAAATATTTTATTAATCTGCTCCGGAGCCCCCCCTTTCTTCTTTAGCTCTCTTAGAAGGGGGGTTTCTTCTCTCCCGATCTTCCGCCGGGACCCTGGGCTTCGGTGATTTCTGCCGGGGGAGGGCGCCATCCCTCGGTCCTCTCCGGAGCCTTCCGCCGGATGCCCCCACCCCATTTAAGCTCTTTTTCATTAGGGAGGGGCATCCGGACTTCGGGGTCTTCTGCCGGGGGATGGCGCCTATCCCCCGGTCTTTCCGGTGCCTTCCGCCAGGGTTCCGGTCTTCCTGGTCTTCTGCCGGGGGTGCGCCAACTCCCCGGTCTTTTCTCTTCTGTCTTCTCTGCTCCCTCTTCTGCCTGGCTCCCCCGCGGAGCCAGGGCTTTCTTCCGTCTTCTTTCTTCTCTCTTCCTTCTTCTGCCTGTCTCCTCCGGGAGCACAGGGCTTGTCTCCGCTGTCTTCTTCCTTCTCTTCCATTCGATGTTGACACGACGAGGTTCCGCGCTGACATGCCGTGTCAGCGGCGGGCATGGACTTATATAGGGTAATGCCACCATGTGACCTCAACCCATGTGACATCACATTCCCTGGGCATGATGGGAATGTGATGTCACATGGGTTGAGGTCACATGGTGGCATTGCCCTATATAAGTCCATGCCCACTGCTCAGACGGCATTCCAGCGCCGGACCTCGTCGTGTCAACATCCAATGGAAGAGAAGGGAGAAGACAGCGGAGACAAACCCTGTGCTCCGCGGAGGAGACAGGCAGAAGAAGGAAGGGAGAATAAAGAAGACGGAAGAAAGCCCTGGCTCCGCGGGGGAGCCAGGCAGAAGAGGGAGCAGAGAAGACAGAAGAGAAAAGACCGGGGAGTTGGCGCACCCCCGGCAGAAGACCAGGAAGACCGGAACCCTGGCGGAAGGCACCGGAAAGACCGGGGGATAGGCGCCATCCCCCGGCAGAAGACCCCGAAGTCCGGATGCCCCTCCCTAATGAAAAAGAGCTTAAATGGGGTGGGGGCATCCGGCGGAAGGCTCCGGAGAGGACCGAGGGATGGCGCCCTCCCCCGGCAGAAATCACCGAAGCCCAGGGTCCCGGCGGAAGATCGGGAGAGAAGAAACCCCCCCTTCTAAGAGAGCTAAAGAAGAAAGGGGGGGCTCCGGAGCAGATTAATAAAATATTTTATTCTGTGTGGTGTTTTTTTTTTACTTTACATTTCCCCCATGTGAATGGGTAGAGGTACGATGTACCCCATACTCATTCACATAGGGTGGGGGGCCGGCATCTGGGGGCCCCCTTATTAAAGGGAGCTCACAGATTCCGATTAGCCCCGCCCGCATACCCCGACAACCAATGGCAAGGGTTGTCGGGAAGAGGCTCTTGTCCCTATCGACATGGGGGCAAGAGTGCTTTGGGGTGGGGGGGCAGTGCCCCCCTCCCCCACAGCACACACTCCCCCATGTTGAGGGCATGCGGTCTGGTACGGCTCAGGAGGGGGGGGGGGGCCGCTCGCTCGTCCCCTCCCCCATTCCTGTCCGGGCCAGACTGCATGCTTGGGATGAGGGCTTGGTTTGGATCTGGGGGGGACCCCCGCGCCGAATCGGCGCGGGTTTAACCCCTCACGTTCCGGACCAAGCCTAAGAGCCTAATGTAGCCCTGAAGGGGGACCCGCGCCGATTTCAAGTTTGAAATTTGGCGCCGAGTTCCCCTTCAGGGCTGAAAACAGCTCGGAGATTCCCGTGCGCCGCGTCACGCAGCGCATTCACAGGTACGCCGCTTGGTATTTACCAAGATTTTCACGGCGTACTGACAGGGCGCACGGGAATCCCTGACTTTTCTCTCTGCGCATGCCCAGTATGCAAATGAACCTCCCGAGGTTCAGGCGCACTGTGCAAGCGTACGGGGATCTGTTTTCAAAAAACACTTTCCCTTTCAATTCGGCCCGCCAAACACTTCAAAACACATGTCACTTCACTTCCCCTGCATCCCCCCACCTCCCCCCTTAATAAACTCCCGCCCGAACCCCCGCAATTTATAGTTTAATGTGCCGTGCGCCAGGTCTGTACTGGTGCACAATGCACCCTCTCCTGGGCGCACGGAGCACATTAGTAACTAGGGAAATACACTGCACTAGCAGCGTATTTCTTTAGTAAATGGCCAAACGGCTGCTACTCCTGCTTTTACTCCATGAGTCATGGAGTAAAGGCTTGGTAAATCAGGCCCTCTGTGTAGCTGCAGTCCTAACTATGATTTTTAAAGCCTCCTAAGGAGGAGCACAGGTGTGCTAATCAATAGACAGGGGGCAGATGGTAACCTAGACCTGCCCCTATCTATAGTTGGTCTGGCAAATGAGAGCACTGGAAAGACAAAAAACAGGGGTGAAACCAATACATGCCTACCAAACCAAAATACCACCAAACTAGGTGCGGACCACATCAAACTGGGTCAGCTAGTCAAAAAAATGACAATGCATGAATTAACTATTGGTGGTAGATCTGTGGAGGCACTCTGTTTCACTCCTGAAAAACGCATCTCCATCCCTGTATAATGTTAAAAAAAAGTGAAATGGGGTTGGGACTTTGTGTGAGGCATGT
The DNA here is from genome assembly GCF_905171775.1 of Rana temporaria. Taxonomy (NCBI): domain Eukaryota; kingdom Metazoa; phylum Chordata; class Amphibia; order Anura; family Ranidae; genus Rana; species Rana temporaria. Next base: position 191,134,093 of record NC_053493.1, on the reverse strand, counting down.
GGTATACACTACCACAGGCCTCCATCCCTGTAAAGGTGTAAAAAGGGTGGAGGGTTGGGACTTTAAATGAGATGCGCTTTTAGCAGTATGCCATTTCCATAATGACCAGGCTCAAAAATACCAACCCAAGAAGCACTAAACCAAATTAATCTGTCTAACTGTATGTAATTAAAACAGAGGTTTAGTTGCAGTTATTTGCAAATACCTGGGAAGCTGCAGGCCAAGTGTCAAGGCACTCTGTGTAGCTGCAGTCCTAACTATGATTTTTAAAGCCTCCTAAGGAGGAGCACAGGTGTGCTAATCAATAGACAGGGGGCAGATGGTAACCTAGACCTGCCCCTATCTATAGTTGGTCTGGCAAATGAGAGCACTGGAAAGACAAAAAACAGGGGTGATGTATTGTTTTACATTATCAACCCCAGAACTACATTACCGAATTTACTTAATTCTTAAACAATATGGTGAGCAATCAAACTTCAAAATTAATGTAACTAAGAACGAGATCTTAAGAGGATGTCCGCTGAAAAAAAAAAATTAAAAGTCAGCAGCTACAAATACTGCAGCTGCTGACTTTTAATATTGGCACACTTACCTGTCCTGGAGTCCAGCGCCGTCCGCAGCAGAGGACGAGTGATGCCCCCCCCCTCCATCCTCGGTGAGGGAACCAGGAAGTGAAGCGCTCCGGCTTCACTGCCCGGTTCCCTGCGGCACATGCGCGAGTTGCGCTGCACCTGCTGATTGGCTCTCGCTGTGCTCTGGGAGCCGAGTGTTCCCAGAGCACAACGGGGGGAAGACGGGAGGTGACGTCCTGCCCGCAGTCTTCCCGCAGACTGTGGCCGGAAGTGGGTGCAAATACCTGTTTTTAGACAGGTATCTGCACCCCCCTCCCCCTGAAAGGTGTCAAATGTGACACCGGAGGGGGGAGGGTTCCGATCAGTGGGAGTTCCACTTTAGGGTGGAGCTCCGCTTTAAATGTCAACATTAGTAAACTATAAGAACGGCTCTTAAGAAACAAGTTAAATTTCCCTTGGCAGAGGGAAGTTAACTACTTGGGTATAAAACTGGCCAATTCAATAAAGAAAATATATAAAATAAATGACATCCCCCTATTAGATAAAATAAAAAGGATGAAAAAAATGAATTCTAAAGATGGTTCTTATACCAAAGATCTTGTATAAATTCCAAATGATACCAGTAGTAATACCTCAACCATACTTCAGAGTGCTAGATACCCTGCTAATGAATTATGTATGGAAGAACAAAAAACATAGAATCTCCTTCTTGGTATTAAAACAGGATAAGAAACATGGAGGGCTGGCTGTCCCCGATATTAGAAAATATTATAATGCGGTGGTGCTGTCTCGGGTAGTGGAGTGGGCAAAAGATAAACAGGAAAACAGATGGGTAAAAATTTAAAATGCACTGTCAAAGGAAGGAGGGATTAACCACTTAACGCCCGCCACACGCCTATATACGTCCGCACAATGGCACGGACAGGCAGAAGGGCGTATATATACGCCCTTGCCTTCTAGCGGGTGGGGGGTCCGATCGGGGAGCGATCCGGGACGACGGCGCGGCTATTCGTTTATAGCCGCTCCGTCGCGATCGCTCCCCGGAGCTGAAGAACGGGGAGAGCCGTATGTAAACACGGCTTCCCCGTGCTTCACTGTGGCGGTGCATCGATCGAGTGATCCCTTATATAGGGAGACTCGATCGATGACGTGCATCCTACAGCCACACCCCCCTACAGTTGTAAACACACACACAGTGATCCTTAACTCCTACAGCGCCCCCTGTGGTTAACTCCCAAACTGCAACTGTCATTTTCACAACAAACAATGCAATTTAAATGCATTTTTTGCTGTGAAAATGACAATGGTCCCAAAAATGTGTCAAAATTGTCCGAAGTGTCCGCCATAATGTCGCAGTCACGAAAAAAATCACTGATCGCCGCCAATAGTAGTAAAAAAAAAATAATTAATAAAAATGCAATAAAACTATCCCCTATTTTGTAAACACTATAAATCTTGCGCAAACCAATCGATAAACGCTTATTGCGATTTTTTTTACCAAAAATAGGTAGAAGAATACGTATCGGCCTAAACTGAAGAAAAAAAAAAATTTTATATATGTTTTTGGGGGATTTTTATTATAGCAAAAAGTAAAAAATATTGAATTTTTTTCAAAATTGTCGCTCTATTTTTGTTTATAGTGCAAAAAATTAAAACCGCAGAGGTGATAAAATACCACCAAAAGAAAGCTCTATTTGTGGGGAAAAAAGGACGCCAATTTTGTTTGGGAGCCACGTCGCACGACCGCGCAATTGTCTGTTAAAGCGACGCAGTCCCGAATCGCAAAACCTGGCCTGGGCATTTAGCTGCAAAATGGTCCGGGGCTTAAGCGGTTAAGTGGGAATTTTCTAAAAAAAATTACACATGGATATTTATCTGTCCGTTTCTATATTTGAAATGTAATGGTCAATATGTTTGGAATTTTGATAAAATAAAATAAATAAAGAATTATTAAAAAAAGGAAAAACAAATATCCATACCAGACCCAAAAGGCCTGATAATGGACTGAGAGGGGGATTTTTATGTATATTGACGGGAATCTGACAATACATTACAGCCGCAAGCAATTTTAGTTGAAATTTTTTCCTTTAACCACTTAAGACCCGGACCATTATGCAGGTAAAGGACCTGGCCCCTTGTTGCGATTCGGCACTGTGTCACTTTAACTGACAATTGTGCGGTCGTGCAACATGGCTCCCAAACAAAATTGGCGTCCTTTTTTTCCCACAAATAGGGCTTTCTTTTGGTGGTATTTGATCACCACGGTTTTTATTTTTTTGCGCTACAAACAAAAATAGATGCTATAGAATAAATATTTGCTATAATAAATATCCCCAAAAAATCTATAAAAATACTTTTTTTTCCCTCAGTTTAGGCCGATGCGTATTCTTCTACTTATTTTTGGTAAAAATAACACAATAAGCGTTTATTGATTGGTTTGCGCACAAGTTATAACGTTTACAAAATAGGGGATAGTTTTATGGCATTTTTATTAATATTTTTTTTTACTAGTAATGGCGGCGATCATGACTACGAAATTATGGTGGACACATCGGACACTTTTGACACATTTTTGGGACCATTGTAATTTTTACAGCGAAAACTGCTATAAAAATGCACTGATTACTGTGAAAATTACAATGGCAGTGAAGGGGTTAACCACTTGGGGGAGCTAAGGGGTTAAGTGTGCCCTACAGGAGTGATTCTTACTGTAGGGGGTGTGGCTGGACATGTAATGTCACTGATCGTTATTCCCTATAACAGGGAACAGACGATCAGTGAGACTGCCACAGAGAAGAACGGGGAAGGTGTGTTTACACTCACCTGTCCCAGTTCTTCAGCTCCTGTGACCGATCGGGGGACACTGGCGGCGATCGGGTCTGCGGGTCCGGCGGGCGCTATCACGGAGCTTCGGACCGGGTCGCGAGTGCGTAGCCGGCGTCCGCGCGCGCGACCCACGGCTGGGCACTTAAAGGGCAACGTACCTGTACGTGCCTGTGCCCAGCCGTGCCATTCTGCCGACATATATCGGCGTTAGGCGGTCCTTAGGTGGTTAGAAAAGTAATTTTGCTGTGGTATTGTTATAAACATGGGAAAGAGGACCCCCCCCCCCCAGGCAGGATATTTAAAGGAAGATTTCATCTTTATTGTTTCACTTTAAGCATTAAATTAGATAACAGCTCCTGAAAAAACTGATGTTTGAAAAACTTTTTTTTTCATTGATATATATTCCCTGGGGCAGTCCCCGGGTCCCCAAACACTTTTCATGGCAATAACTTGCATACAAGTCTTTAACTGCTTGCCGACCAGCCGCCGGTGTGACCGTGTGTGGGGGAAAACGTTGTTTTATGTCTTGTGAAAAACGACAAAAAAAATTGAAGCATGCTTCAATTTTTTGTGTCGTTTTTCAAAACTTCGTTTTTTGTTTCACAAAAATTGACCGTGTGTAGCAAAAAACAATGTTTAAAACAACGTTTTTAAACCCGCGCATGCCCAGAAGCTAGTTATGAAGCGAGCTTCAATGGAAAAAAGTGGTGAACGTAACCTCGCTTTGCTAGAGCATTGTAAAAAAACGATGGTGTGTAGGCAACGTCGTTTTTGAAAATTGAAGTTTCAAAAACGTTGTTTTTTACTTCACAGAAAATGTTGTTTTTTTCCATCACATAAAGTGATGGTGTGTAAGCGGCATAAGAGCATGAGGCATAGCGATAACAGCCTACCTGGACGATCTGTTGATCATAGATCAGTCCGCCGCACGCTTGGGCCACAATCTCCACAGCACAGTGGAATATTTAGAGTACCTAGGCTGGGTCCTCAATCTGAAGAAATCTTCCTTGCAGCCTCAAAAAATGCTAGAGTATTTGGGCATGATTATAGACACGTCCCAAAGCAAGTTATTCCTTCCCAAGCTGAAGGCAAAGGCCATAAGAGACTTGGTCCGAGTGGTAAAGGCGAAAAGAGGGCCTTCCATCCATCTATGCATGAGATTGTTGGGAAAGATGGTTGCCTCTTTCGTGGCTGTCCCTTACACCCAGTTTCACTCAAGACCGTTACAGGGCGGAATTCTGTCAGCTTGGAACAAAGATGTTCAGGCCCTGGATCTTCCTATGATCTTATCTCCAGGGGTTCACCAGAGCTTCAATTGGTGGTTGTTCCCCCAACATCTGTCAGAAGGAAAATCCTTCACTCCAGTTACCTGGAAAGTGGTGACCACAGATGCCAGCTTTCTGGGCTGGGGGCTGTGCTGGAAGAAGCATCTGCCCAGGGGAAGTGGTCTGGGGCTGAAAATCTCCAACCCATCAACATTCTGGAGATTCGGGCAATTCATTTGGCCCTCAAAGTTTGGTCTTTCAGACTGCAAGGCTGGCCTGTTCGGGTTCAGTCTGACAATGCTACGGCAGTAGCCTATATCAATCACCAAGGAGGCACCAGTATTCTGGATGCCCAAAAAGAGGTGAATCACGTCTTGGCCTGGGCAGAAAGGCATATTCCTCGCCTATCTGCAGTCTTCATTCCAGGGGTAGAAAATTGGCAGGCGGATTTTTTAAGCCGCCAGTAACTGAGTCCAGGAGAATGGTCTCTACACCCCGACATGTTTCAAATCGTATGTCAGAAATAGGGTACCCCAGATGTGGACATGTTGGCTTCCAGGTTCAATGCAAAACTGCACAGATTTGTGTCAAGAACAAGAGATCCCTATGCTCAAGGCTCAGATGCCCTGACAATCTCATGGGATCAGTATTCCCTGATTTATGCGTTCCCTCCAGTACCGCTCTTCCCACGATTCCTTCAGAGAGTCAAGAAGGAAGGAAGTTCGGTGATCTTTGTCGGCCCGGCTTGGCCTAGGAGACCCTGGTACACAGAAGTCATAAGGATGGCAGTAGGAAAACTTTGGGTTCTTCCATTACGCCCAGACCTACTATCGCAGGGTCCAATATTTCATCCTGCCTTACAAAGTCTAAATGTCACGGTTTGGCTGTTGAGACCCACATACTGAGGAAACGTAGGCTCTCAGGGCCAGTCCTATCCACCCTGGTTAATGCTAGGAAGCCAGCCTCCAGGCTCATCTACTACAGAATCTGGAAGGCCTATGTTTCCTGGTATGTACCCATAAAGTGACATCCTAGGAAGTTTGCCATTAATAGGATTCTTGCCTTTCTTCAGTTGGGCTTAAATATGAAGTTGGCCTTGAGCACCATCAAGGGCCAAATCTCGGCTTTGTCTGTATTTTTTCAAAAACCGCTGGCCTCTTATTCCCTAGTCAGGGCCTTTGTTCAGGGTGCACTGCGGTTGAATCCGCCGATTAAGTCTCCCATGTGCCCATGGGTTTTTAATTTCTGTGCTGTCCGTTTTACAGAAGCTACCTTTTGAACCATTTAACCAGGTCTCTCTAATGCCACGTACACACGACCGTTTTTCATGACGAGAAAAATGCAATTTTTTAAATTGGTCATTAAAAACAACCGTGTGTAGGCTCCAGAGCATTTTTCTCGTCGTGAAAAATGGGCATTAAAAATTTAGAACATGCTCTAATTTTTCTCGTCGTTTTTCACGTCGTCGTTTTTCACGTCGTGAAAAACGGTCGTGTGTAGGCTTTAACGACGGGAAAAAACGTGCATGCTCAGAAGCAATTTATGAGACGGGAGCACTCGTTCTGATAAAACTAGTGTTTGTAATGGAGATAGCACATTCGTCACGCTGTAACAGACTGAAAAGGACGAAGACTGAAAAGCACGAATCGTCTCTCACCAAACTTTTGCTAACACGAAATCAGCAAAAGTAGCCCAAAGTGTGGCGTCATCCAAATGGAACTTCCCCTTTAAAATGCCGTTGTATGTCACTTGCTCGAGCATTTTTTTTTTCACGATTGTGTGTATGCAATGCAGGCTTGACAAGAATCACATCGAGAAAAACATTGTTTTTCCCATGACATGAAAAATAGTCGTGTGTACGCAGCTTAAATCTGTTGACACTGAAACTGTTTTTTCTTGTAGCCATATCCTCGGCTAGGAGGGTATCGGAATTGGAGGCTCTTTCGTGTAAATAACCGTATTTGATTATTCATGAAGACAGGGTGGTGCTTCTCTTATCGCTGCAATGACAGGTGCGCGGTTTGCATCCGACTTATATAGGCCTCACAGTCCCATCATGCTCCGGTACCTGGGACTGTGACATCATAAGAGAGGCCTATATAAATCGGATGCAAACCGTGCACCCGTCATTGCAGCGAGAAGAGGCGTCGTGTCAACATCGGGAGAAGGCAGAAGAAGAGAAGAGAAGAAGAAGACGTCACAGAAGAGCGGGCTGGCTGCCTGCTAGTAATTGAGCTAACACACGAAGATAGCGGCAGCCAGCCCTTAAGGAGAAGGCACTGGAGAGCGGGAGAAGAACCGGGGTGCGCCGAGTCAACAGCGGAGAGTGGCGAAGATAGAAGAAGACCCCCGAGAGCAGAGAAGACCCCCCGGAGAGCGGAGAAGACCCCCGGAGAGCGGAGGAGACCCCCCGGAGAGCAGAATAAGCCCACCCTGGTAAAAGAGCTAAAGAAGACAGGGGGGCCCCCGGAGCAGACTAATAAATTATTTTAAAAACCCTGTGTCGTGTGTTTATTAACTTTAACACTTTGCCTCCAGGTGAATGGGTAGGGGTACGATGTACCCCATATACATTCACTTAGGGTGGGGGGCCGGTATCTGGGGGCCCCCTTATTTGAGGGGGCTCCCAGATTCCGATAAGCCCCCCGCCCGCAGACCCCGACAACCAACGGCCAGGGTTGTCGGGAAGAGGCCCTGTCCTTATCAACATGGGGACAGGGTGCTAATGGGGTGGGGGGGCCCCGCAGTGCGCCCCCTGCCCCAGAGCACCCAACCCCCCCATGTTGAGGGCATGCGGCCTGGTACGGCTCAGGAGGGGGGGCGCTCGCTCGTCCCCACTCCTTTCCTGGCCGGCCGGGTATGGTGCTTTGGATATGGGTCTGGTATGGATTGTAGGGGGACCCTCTACATCGTTTTTTTGGCGTAGGGGGGTCTCCTTACAACCCATATGAGTAAGTCACGTGTCGAGTGACGCAACGCGTGGGGGAGGAGCCTAGTGACGGATCGACGGGAGATCCGTTTGAATGAGGAGATCGCAGACACTGAGCGGAACTTTTGTATCTTGAAGCTGAGTTTTGATCTGGGGTTCCGTGAGTGCAATCGCTGTATTCCTAACATTGTTTGAACCTGCTTATACGTTATTTGCACCATGTTTGTTTCCTTTCTCCTGACATGAACTGACCTACCCTGGATGAATAGGAGATCAGGGGGTGAAGTATACTGCACTGATTACAGCAAAGGACTAGCTCCCTCGTTCCATATGCTATTTTATGTGGGGTTTTCCTTCCGCTAAAGGATTCATGCTGCAAATGAGCGGGACATTATTGTTTTATGTCTAGGAACTTTACACTGTTTTTTCCTTAATTTTATTTTTGTTGTTTTATTCTCTTAATCATTTTTTTGCACATATATTGATACCTCCTGATTAATTAGGGTGTGTACTAGGTATCATTGGCACTATTGTATTTACACTAACAAATGTTGATATAAGCGCAACACCCATGTTATAATAAATGTAATACATTAATAAACGATACACGAAAGAGCCATGGCAGGCTTCTCTCTCCTATCCGTTACCCCCCCTCCCCATTCCTATTTATACACACATACGCTGACGTATCTCGAGATACGCCGCATAAGTGTAACTATGCGCCCACGTGCCCACAATCTGAGATACACCTAAAAATAGGCTTCCTATGACCGACGTAACTTGCCTACGCTGTCGTATCGTTGGCCCATTATTACGCTGGGTGCATTTTCCGCTCCCGTTGATTTTTATGCACATATGCAAATGAGGGAGATACGCCGATTCACGAACGTAGTTGCGCCCGGCGCATAATATACGCGGTTTGCGTAAGTAGTACGTCCGGCGTAAAGTTATTCCCCATATAGGAGGTGCAACTCATGCAAAGGTATGGACCAGGGAACACAAGCCGTCGTATCTTTTGTCGTTTACGTTGTACGTGAATATGACTAGGCGTAGGCTACGTTCACGTCGTAGGCAGTGATCCATCGTATCTTAGGGAGCAGTTCCGACGTGATTCTGAGCATGCGCACTGGGATGCACCCACGGGACGGCGCATTCGCCGTTCATTTTAAGTACTTCTATGGCGCTTGGCCCATCATTTGCATGGGGTCACGCCTCATTAGCATGGCTCATGCCCACTTCCACCTACGCTGGCTTACGCTGAGGAAACCCAGTGTATCTTTAAGAGTGAGTGGGAGCAAGTGCTTTGTGAATCCAGTGCTTGCCTCTGTGCGCTGCGCTGGCGTAGTGTAAAAGAGATACACTACGGCGGCATAAATATGCGCCGATGTATTTGAATCTGGGCCATATCCTATAAGCCACCTATTTACTCCCTACAGCTAATATTGCCTGATGTCATCACTTGTATGTCTTAGTAGTGCGCTAGTGTGCTATGACAAGCTTTTGATAACCTAATAGATGGAAAATACCATATGATAAAGCATTCTGAATAACAATATTATACTGTGCATTTTCTAACCTTTATGTATAATATAACTGTTATATTGTTACAATCTTGATAGGGGCTGCGTCCGCACTTTTCCATATGTGCTTGTTTTTTACTTCTGTAATTGTTATCTTTAAAATGTTTACAATAAAAAATAAAAATAAATAAAAGAAGATCCTTCCTTTTCAGGTGAAAGCGCACTAGAGCAGTTGGTGCTTCATGGGTAGTGCATCACCAGGCCTCCATAGCTTAGATCTGTAAGGCTGCTAATTGGTCTTTGGTCCATACATTTGCTAAATTCTACCAGGTAGATGTGAGCGGTTACGAGGATGCCGCCTTCGGGCGTAGTGTTCCCTTTTCTTGGGAATATATCATGGGACAAAGAGCTCCCACACCTCTTCGGAGTTAATGTGGAACAAGTATTACTTTGCAAAACTGAGATACTCTCCATTTGGGAGGGGTTATATAGGGGAGGAACTAAATTTGTATTGGGTTTGCCAGTGTCCAATCACCTGTGGTGACTACATAACCCATTAAGTAATTAAGTAATTAAGGCTCTGTGTCCCATGATGTATTCCCAAGAAAAGGATTTTACAGCTGTATTAAAAAATACTATTTTTCCTTCCACTTCACAATTATGTGCCACTTTGTGTTGGTCTATCACAAAAAAATTTCAATAAAATACATTTACGTTTTGGTTGTAACATGACAAAATGTGGGAAATTTCAAATTTAATACTTTTTCAAGTCACTGTAAATAATACTTGACCTAATTCTTATATTAATTTATTTTTAGTAGTGCTTTAAATATAATATTTTCAAATGATGTGTTTCTTGATTTTTTTTAGGCATCTGCTACTTAATTTGTGTAGTGTGGTAACTTATTTCCCATCCTCTTTGAGTCCTGTAAAAGGAATTATGAAGAATGCAAGAATGTCATGCAGTGAAAACCTCATCGTTTGACCAACCCCCATGCTTTTTCCTTTGAATCAAATATTTATGTAACCTTTAGTAGAAATCTCTATACTAGGCATCCCTCAGTGTTGGAGCTAAGTTGTTTTCTTTTTATTTTACAGATCTAAAACTTGCTTGCATTTAAGTAGCAGGAAGAATTCAGCTGCTAATTTTATTTTGCAAATAAAGGAAGGGTTCACAAATGCCTTAGGCAATACATAAATTAATATATCTACTTCTAGGGTCATCCTTGCATGCCCTTTGAAAATCTGCAGTTAGAAAACGGCATTACTTAACTTAAATAACTCATTGGTCTAATATTCTTTCAATTATTGTTAGGGTTAAATTAGGTTCACTTCATATTTAATTAACTTCTATTAGTTTAACCCCTTCACACCTCTATGACAATTATCTGGAGATAGAAATATATGCACAGTAAAAGATAAGGGTTGTAACCAATGCTTATTTTTTTTTATTTTATTTTTTTAATACTTGCTTATTAATATTTTTTCTCCATCATGAACACATCACGAGACAAACTTGGAAAAATAAGTCTATATAACAGAAAAAAAAATACTATAGAACACCTACCCCTATATATTTTCTCTCCCTCACCCCCAAACCTTCCCATCCAAAAGCCCCCCACACCAATCCTACCTTCTTGAGTCATCATACCTTAACTATTCTGTAACTAGTAATTAGTCAGTTAACACCTATATTTCCATCTGATCCTAAAATAAATGGTGTCAAGACTGGTAACATCAGCCACGGTTCCAACATTTCACAACATTTATTTACTAAACCCCTATTCTTATATACCTGCCATTCCTTTAGCAGTGCATCATTTACCTGTATCCACCATTCCTCATATGTTGGGCTTCTCAAGGATATCCATTTAATTGATATCAGTTTTCGTGCAACAAATGGCATCCTGTTAATGCTTCATAGTAATAATTGTACATGTTACATTTGTTTTACTGCATGCAACATTTTTCTTTTTTAAGTTAATCATCATAAATAGTACAGAAACATATAACAACACAAATGTGTTCATCATTTATCAAGACTAGGAGTAATGTTTGAAATGCCTCCTATTCATTGTAAATATGAGTAAAGAACTTCTGGTCATCATATAAGTGCAGAAAAAAAAAAACATTAGGGCAGAAATATATACATGGAAACTACAGGCCAGTCGCCCTAACATCAAGTAGTATGCAAGCTATTGGAAGAAATGATAAGGGACCATATCCAAGATTTTGCTGATGAAAACAGTATCATTAGCAGTAGTCAGCATGGATTCATGAAGGATAATTCATGCCAGGCCAATCTATTATCATTATCTGTCATCTAGATAAAGAAAGGCCGGTGAATGTGGTTTATCTGGATTTTGCAATGGCATTTTATACAGTCCCCCACAAATGTTTGTAACTTTACAAACTGAGGTCTTTTGGCATGGACCATAGGATATGTACCTGGATTGAAAACTGGTTACAGGGGCCTGTCCAAAGGGTGGTGATAAATGGTGAGTACTCGGAATGATTTGGTGTGGTAAGTGAGATCTCCCAGTGATCTGGGGCCAATTCTGTTTAATGTATTCATTAATGATATAGAGGACAGGATAAATAGCTCAATCTCAGTATTTGCGGATGATACAAAGCAATAACTTATGCGCTGGATGTGGAAACCCTACAGGGAGACCTAAATAAAATAATGGGGTGGGCAGCTACATGGCAAATGAGGTTTAGTGTTGAAAAATATAAGGTGATGCATTTGGGTGTCAAAAATACAAATGCAAGTTACTCGCTAGGGGGAGAACCTCTGGGGGAATCAAGGATAGAGAAAGATCTGGGGGTCTTAGTAGATGACAGGCTCAGCAATGGCATGCAATGCATGCAAGGTGCTGCAAGCCAAGCCAACAGAATATTAGCATGCATCAAAAAGAGGATTAACTCAAGAAATTAAATGATAGTTCTCCCTCTCTACAAGACTCTAGTTTGACCGCATCTTGAGTATGTCATCCAGTTCTGGGCACCAGTCCTCAAGAAGGATGTGCTTGAACTGGAAAGAGTTAAGAGAAGGGCAACAAAACTAGTAAAGGGACTGGAGTACCTCATGGGGAAAGACTACAAGCATTGAATTTATGCTATATGATATATATATATATATATATATTTATCGGGGTATTGCGCGCTCCCGCGTATAGCGCGCACCCCCAACCCCCATCGGTGGGTCTGGCGTCTGTCTGCGGCCTTGGTGGTGTCCTCCCGCGCTGTCTCTCAGTTGAATCCCCGCTTCCTGTGCTGAGTTTGAACTGCGCCGCCGACATATACCGAGCGCAGTACACTCGGCCACGCTCGGCCACGCTCGGCTTCTCACGCATAAAGGCTAGAGCGTGACCGCGAGGAAAGACGAGCCTGGCCGAATGTACCCGAGTGTACTGCGCTCGGTATATGTCGGTGGCGCAGTTCAAACTCAGCGTGGGAAGCGGGTATCGGCGTATATCACGCACCCATGATTTTCCCCTTATTTTAAGGGGGAAAAAGTGCGCGTATACGCCGATAAATACGGTATATATATATATATATATATTTATGGTCGTTACCCTCTGACCGAGAGTGATGTGGATCACATAAACACGCGACAAGACTTACAACAAAAATAGACTTGAAGTGTGCCTTGGTGGTCTGGTCAGTATGCCAAGAAAAGGGGGCATACCCAAGGTAAGTAATGGGTAGTTAATTGAAGAAGGTTATGCTGAAAAGTGCCCTGAAAAAGGGAAGGGTGGGAGGGTGTCGAATGCGATTGAATGAGCAGACTCACGGACATGAGGTGAGCTGGGAAGAGTCAGCCCAGTGACGTGCAGTACCGCACACTGAACTGACAAAGAGCATGTGTGAGTGGGCTGCTTAACCACTTGCCGACCTCCTCATGTAGATATACGTCAGCAGAATGGCACGGACAGGCACATCAACGTACCTGTACGTGCTCTGCTTGACGTGGGTGGGGGGTCCGATCGGGACCCCCCCGCTACATGTGGCGGTTGGTAAGCTTCTGGGAGCGATCCGGGACGACGGCGCGGCTATTTGTTTATAGCACAAATGTGTTTATGTGATGTGGATCACATAAACACGCGACACGCGACAAGTGCCTTGGTGGTCTGGTCAGTATGCCAAGAAAAGGGGGCAAAAGACTCAGATAGGGAAATAGTTTTTATTGATTTCTTGCATTTATTGAGCCAGCTTGGTAAAGGCTTGTGCCATTTCTTCCTGAGGATTTGGGATGTATGTGATAAAACAAGAAAACTTCCATCAGCCTGATATCTTGATTATGTGGTCTGGGACTCCCTGTTGGGAGGCAGCTGAGGCTGCTCTAATTCGGAAAGAATGTCCAGAGAACTGACTGGGGTTTGAAGCCCAAGTTACTTAGGAGGATTCTGACATGCTTGAGACACTGGCTGCCACTCAGAGCTCGTTTAGAAAAGGTAGCAACGAGCTACCATCAGATTGGCTGGGTAGATGGAGCAGTAGTAGGTTGTGCACCGTTACTGGGCGTCAGACGGTGTTAGTCTGAAACAGGTTGATGTCAACCACCGGGGCTGGTTCTTTGCATGACTAGTCTGGGCAAAGCCCTAAACGGGGAACCAGTAAGGATTTTAGACATGTCCCTAAAGAGGGCACTCTTGAAAGGTAGGCACTTGCCACTGACTACAGGTTGGTGCTTCTGTATGCCCTGTAGGAGGGACTTGACTGCATGGGCTCGAGAATACTGACGGTTTACTGGGGTCCTGCAGGGACAGGAAATGCTGGACGCCATCTAGATATGGCGTGATAGTATTGTGAGAAAGGGTCAGCTGCGTGTGACAATACGATATGAAGGCTAGGACATGTCTAACGTTGCCTATTGCTGCTCCGGGGCAAGGGGCCAAAAATTTGCGGTTAGTGTTCCAAGCAGAGCGATAGACCTTCAGTGTGTTGCGTGCCAAGGAGTGGTTAATAAGCTGGGTTGCGTTGGTGAGATGCGACTTCAGTCCATCGTCAGCAATGTCCACGGTGGGACAAGGACAGTTGTTGGGTCGGCTCCAGGCTCTTGCTGGAAAAAACAACCATTCCAAGGTTGGAATAGAAAAGCGCATCAGCTGCTTTTTGCATTTGCCTGGAATATGTCTGCATAAGATATTAACTGGTGATGGAGTGACAGCTGCGCGAACCTGCGCAGGAAGTGATGGGAAGTGACTTAGATCTACCATAATTGATGATGTCGGCTGTGGCCTGATTGTCTGTGGTAAAGAACAGTGTCTGTCCTGTTCAAGTGTGGTCCCAGACCTGGGCAGCTGCCACGAAGGTGGTACAGCACAAGGCGTGATGAAGACTGGTTGAAGCAAAAATTTAAGAGAATTTCTGGGGGCCAAGGTTTGGCGAACCAGTGGCGGCCTAAAAATGGCCGCAAAAGCCCTTGGTGGCTCGGCTGACACTGCTGGGATGAAGATTGAAATGCTGTTCTATCAGGTGGGGAAGTTGTCCCACATAGCTAAGTCTGCTACTGATGCCTGGTCTAGTTTGAGAGCTTGGACTGGATCTTGTGTTGGTGTGAGAAAATCAAGACAATACACAGGTGCTCAACAAGACGATATACATGCACTCCCAGGCCAACGTGCACTCGCTGGTGCTGGATGAAAACCTGAACTAACCGCAGGGAAAAAGACAGAGAAAAGATTTGTGGCCTGCGTGCCACTGAGGATGAATGGCCAACTGGGTGCCACTGTGTGTTTGTTTGGCTGATTGTTTGTCACTGAGGTGTGTTTGCAAGTTTAGTTCGTATTTGGGTTTGCACGTAGGTGCGTGCTGCAAAGTGTTTTATACTACTGCAGACAATATTGTGTGGTTGCAAGGGTGTCAGGTTGCTGGGACGATATTGTGTGGTTGTAGGGGCCTTGAGTATGAAGGTTTGTTTTGAGATGACATTGCGTGGTTGCAAGGGTCTCAGTCTGGTTTGCTGAGACGATATTGCGTGGTTGCAAAGGTCTCGATGATTATGAGGTTTGTTTTGAGATGGCATTGTGTGGTTGCACTGGTCTCAACAAGTGAGGGGTTGCTGAGACGATGTTGCATTTTGCAATGGTCTCAAATGAGTGTCAGGCCGCTGAGACGACTTTGTATGGCTTCAAGGGTCTGAACGGGTGTCAGGTTGCTGAGATGACATTGCGTTTGCAATGGTCTCAAATGAGTGTCAGGTTGCTAAGATGACTTTGTATGGCTGCAAAGGACTGAACGGGTGTCAGGTTGCGGGGACGAGATTGTGTGGTTGCAAAGGTCTAGACGAGTGTGAGGTAGCTGAGACAATATTACATTTTGCAAGGGACTCAAATAAGTGCCAAGTTGCTGAGACAATATTCCCTTTTTTTTTAATTAAAATGACTGATTGAAATGCTGGTGAACATGAGTTACTGCATCTGGCAGTGTTTACAAGCTGTTACAGGCATTGGTGTTTCGAATGCCTCTGAACATCTGTCTGCACCCATTTTTATTTATTTTTTTCCAAGAAGGTTTCTAACTCAACTGCCTAGAAACGACTATAAATGATCCTGTGTACATGTACTGATAAGATAACATAGAGGAGAGATCAGGGGCGGCTGAAAAACACCCAACTGTTCCTAAATGTCCATTTACCAACAGCAGTGTACCTGAGGCCTAAGACGATTTGTCTGACTGCAAGGGCCTCAATGAATGCCAGACTGCTGGGGCAAGACTGCATGGTCACAAAAGGTCTTTGACGGGTGGGAGGTTGCTCGAGATGGTATTGCGTTGTTGCAAGGGTCTCGATGAGTGTGGGGCTGCTGAGACGGTATTGCGTTTGCAAGGGTCAACAATGGTGTGAGGCTGCTGAGATGGTATTGCATGGTTGCAAGGGTCTTGATGAGTGTGGGGCTGCTGAGACGGTATTGCATGGTTGCAAGGGTCTTGATGAGTGTAGGGCTGCTGAGATGGTATTGCGTTTGCAAGGGTCTCAACAATGGTGTGAGGCTGCTGAGACGATTTTGCATGGTTGCAATGGTCTCAACAGGTGTCAGGTTGCTGGGCCGAGATTGTGTGGTGACAATTTTTTTTTTTTTTTTTTGCACTTTGTACGGGTCATGTGTTGCAAACGTATCAGACTGCTGAGATGATTTGCATGGTTGCAAGGTCTCAATCAATAAGAATTGGGTTACTGAGAAAGGATAGAAACACCTGGTTTGTTTGTACCTTAAGCAAGCAGTATAAGGTAGAAGGACAACGCCTGTTTGAATCGTAGGTTCTGCAGGGGCCACTAATGAACGATATGGGAGACAACGAATGGTAGCAAATTGATAAGACATAAAGAATGTAATAACAAATCTTACTTGCGACAGTGGGCCATGCGAGTGAGTTTGTGGCGGGCTGTGGCTGGAGTGAAACATGTCGGGAACGTGTAGCGTGATGCCGTGCATGGGGCAAAACAACGAGGTTTGGTGTAGAAAATAGAACACGAGAAGTGCGTATCAATGCTTTGTAAGCTCCACAGCGGGAACCAAACATATGGTACAGGTGACACACTGGGCCTGATTTACTATGCTCTGTGCGCTGCGCTGGTTCATGCGTTAATTAGTACTCCGGGTGGAGGCTTAATTGGGCGCATGAACCAGCGTAGCAGCCGGCGCATTGAAAGTAATATGTAAAGCTGCGCCGAACTCCCTATAGAAGTCTATGGGAGAAATCAAAAGTGTTCATTTTAAAGGCTAATCTGCTAGTTTTGTCCTAAAAAGTGTTTGGGGACCTCAGTCCTGTCCCAGGGAACATGTATCAATGCTTTTTTTATTTTTTAAAACGGCCGTTTTTTCGGGAGCAGTGAAATTAATAATTCTTAAAGTGAAACAATAAAAGTGAAATATTCCTTTAAATTTCGTACCTAGGGGGGGTGTAATGTCAGCATGTGAAATAGCGCATTTTTCCCGTACTTAGAACTCCCCCTGCACAAAATGACATTCAGAAGGAAAAAAGTCATTTAAAAATTCACACGCGGCTATAATGAATTGTCGGCTCTGACAATTCTAAAGGGATTCATTCATAAAACAAACAAAAAAATGTGTAGGGGTTCCCCCAAATTAAATTACCAGGCCCTTCAGGTCTGGAATGGATATTAAGGGGAACCCCGCCGTAAAAAACAAAAAAAAAAAAGACGTGCGGTTCCCGGCAAATATCCATTCCAGGCCCTTCAGGTCTGGTGTGGATTTTAAGGGGAACTCCACCCCAAATTGAAAAAAAAAATGGCGTGGAGTCCCCCTAAAAATCCACACCAGACCCTTATCCGAGCACGTTGACCTGGCCGGCCGCAGAAAAGAGGGGGGGACAGAGTGCGGCCCCCTTTCTCTCCTGAACCGCACCAGGCCACATGCCCTCAACATGGGGAGGATGTCCCCATGTTGATGGGGACAAGGGTCTCATCCCCACAACCCTTGCCCGGTGGTTGTGGGGGTATGCGGGCGGGAGGTTTATCAGAATCTGGAAGACCCCTTTAACAAAGGGGACCCCCAGATCCTGACCCCCCCCCTGTGTGAAATGGTAATGGGGTACATTGTACCTCTACCATTTCACCCCAAAAAAAATGTCAAAGTGTTAAAAATGACAGTAGCCGGTTTTTGACAAATCTTTTAATAAAATCTTCTTTTCTTCTTTCCTTCGGGTTTCTTCCGCTGCTTCTTTCTTCTCGTCCACATCTTGCCCGACGTCTTCTTCTATCTTCTCCGTCCGTCCTTCAGCCTTCTGGTCCCGCATCTTGCCCGTTGTCTTGTCCTGTCTTCTTCTCCGTCCGTCCTCCAGCCTCCTCGTCCGCATCTTGGGTCTTCTGCGGTCTTCTTCTCGGTCCGCCAGCCTTCTCGTCCGCATCTTGTGTCTTCTCCGGACCCAGCGTTTGAATTTGAATTGGCCGCCGTGTTCCCGCTCCTGGGACCCGCCCCCCTCTGACGCCACAAGTAAACTCCTTAGAAGGTCATGTGCGTCAGAGGGGGGCGGGGTCACAGAGCGTCACACAGCGGGGGAATTCAATTTCAATCGCGCCGCCCGGAGCAGAAGTTCCCGCCGTGTCACACTCATGTGACCCCGCCCCCCTCTGACGCACATGACCTTCTAAGGAGTTTACTTGTGGCGTCAGAGGGGGCGGGTCCCAGGAGCGGGAACACGGCGGCCAATTCTAATTCAAACGCTGGGTCCGGAGAAGACACAAGATGCGGACGAGAAGGCTGGCGGACCGAGAAGAAGACCGCAGAAGACCCAAGATGCGGACGAGGAGGCTGGCGGACGGACGGAGAAGAAGACAGGACAAGACAACGGGCAAGATGCGGGACCAGAAGGCTGAAGGACGGACGGAGAAGATAGAAGAAGACGTCGGGCAAGATGTGGACGAGAAGAAAGAAGCAGCGGAAGAAACCCGAAGGAAAGAAGAAAAGAAGATTTTATTAAAAGATTTGTCAAAAACCGGCTACTGTCATTTTTAACACTTTGACATTTTTTTGGGGGTGAAATGGTAGAGGTACAGTGTACCCCATTACCATTTCACACAGGGGGGGGGGTCAGGATCTGGGGGTCCCCTTTGTTAAAGGGGACTTCCAGATTCTGATAAACCTCCCGCCCGCATACCCCCACAACCACCGGGCAAGGGTTGTGGGGATGAGACCCTTGTCCCCATCAACATGGGGACATCCTCCCCATGTTGAGGGCATGTGGCCTGGTGCGGTTCAGGAGAGGGGGGGGGCCGCACTCTGTCCCCCCCTCTTTTCTGCGGCCGGCCAGGTCAACGTGCTCGGATAAGGGTCTGGTGTGGATTTTTAGGGGGACTCCACGCCATTTTTTTTCTCAATTTGGGGTGGAGTTCCCCTTAAAATCCACACCAGACCTGAAGGGTCTGGTATGGATATTTGGGGGGACCCCACGCCATTTTTTGGGGGGGTTTTTACGGTGGGGTTCCCCTTAATATCCATTCCAGACCTGAAGGGCCTGGTAATTTAATTTGGAGGGACCCCCTTTTTTTTTATTTTTTTTTTTTTTTAATGAGCAATGACTGTATTCTTTATAGCCATGAGTACTTTAAACTTCCTTTTTTTTGTTTCACTTCAGAAATGACATCTTGTACAGGGACAGTTCTAAGCACGGGAAACATGCGTGTACCCCCCCTCCCCCCTGTATGAAATTTAAAGGAATATTTCACTTTTATTATTTCACTTTAACCACTTCCATACCGCGCCTATTCTGGCACTTCTCTCCTTCATGTAAAAATTATATTTTGTTCCTGGGAAATTAATCAGGACCCCCAAACATTAGATATAATTTTTTAGCAGACACCCTAGGGAATAAAGTTAGCGGTCATTTTTTATTTGATTTCCAACGGTATTTGCGCAATAATTTTTCAAACGACTTTTTTTTGGCCCAAAAAAAAAACACGGTTCATGAATTAAAAAAAAAAAAAATAAGTAAAGTTAGCCCAATTTTTATGGATAATGTTAAAGATGATGTTACACCGAGTAAATAGATACCGAACTTGTCACGCTTTAATATTGTACACACTCATGGAATGGCGCCAAACTTCGGGACATAAAAATATCCATAGGCGATGCTTGTTTTTTTTTTTACAGGTGACCAGTTCAGAGTTACAGAGGAGGTCTAGGGCTAGAATTATTGCTCTCGCTCTAACGCACGCGTCAATACCTCACATGTGTGGTTTGAATGGTGTTTACATATGTGGGCGGGACTTACATGCATATTTGCTTCTGAGTGCGAGCTTCTAGGGACAGGGGCGTTATTTTATTTATTTGTTTGTTTTTTTTACCTCATATTTTTATTCTTGCACTTTTTTGACACTTTTTTTGATTTTGGATCACTTTTCTTCCTATTACAAGGAATGTAAACATCCCTTGTAATAGGACTAGTGTGTGACAGGTCCTCTTTATGGAGAGAGG
Organism: Rana temporaria; assembly: GCF_905171775.1. Taxonomy (NCBI): domain Eukaryota; kingdom Metazoa; phylum Chordata; class Amphibia; order Anura; family Ranidae; genus Rana; species Rana temporaria. Next base: position 191,114,041 of record NC_053493.1, on the reverse strand, counting down.
CGGGGTCAATAAGGCTGGAAAGCATGGTATTGAAAAAAAAAAAAAAAAAAGTTCTCATGCTTTCAGCTGCAATCATGTTCGTTCAGCACAGTGGTGTAGTGTATAGCACTTTGACCTAGCAGCAAAAGAGTCGTTGGTTCGAATCCCGCCCGTGACAGCATCTGCATAGAGTTTGCATGTTCTCCCTGTGCCTGCGTGGGTTTCCTCCCACAATATAAAAACACGCTGTAAATCGGATCTGGTCTAAATAAGCCCTAATATGCAGTAGTATATTTAGGTTTTGTTCTGCCCTAGGCCTGACTACATATCTGCACCTCCTAATAGAAAAATGACCCACCCCTTCCTGTCAAAGCCACACCCTGTTTTTGTATGACCCGCCCAGTAATTTTCAGGGGACCCACACACTAGTTCTGGGGGGGCACTGGATTCCCTTAACCACTTCCGTACCAGGCACTTACGCACCTTCCCGCCCAAGCCAATTTTCAGCTTTCAACACTGTCGCACTTTGAATGGCAATTGCGCGGTCATACAACACTGTACCCAAACAAAAATGGCGTCCTTTTCCCCCCACAAATAGAGCTTTCTTTTTTTGTTATTTGATCACCTCTGCGATTTTTTTTTTGCGCAACAACTAAAAAAATACTGCAAATTTTAAAACAAAAAAACGTTTTTATTTTTTTAGGTTAATTTTTTTGTAAATAAGTTTTTCTCTTTCAATTACGGGCACTGATATGGCGGCACTGATGGGCACCGATGAGATGGCACTGATGGACATCGATGAGGTAGTACTGACGGGCACAGATGAGGTGGCATTGATTGGCGGCGCTGCTATGCGGCACTGATGGGCACTCATAGGCGGCACTGATGGGCACTCATGGGCGGCACAGATGGGCACTCATGGGCGGCACTTATGGGTGGCACTGATGGATACTTATGGGCGGCACTTATGGGTGGCACTGATGGATACTTATGGGTGGCACAGGTGGGCACAGATAGGTGGGCACTGTGGGGTGGCACTGATGGACACTGTGGGGTGGCACTGATGGACACTGTGGGGTGGCACTGATTTTCCCAGGTTGCCAGTCAGTGCCCATTTGTGGGCACTGATTGGCATTTTTTTTTTTTTTTTTTTATGCTTTTTTTTTTTTTTTTTTTGCACACCCTGGTGGTCCAGGGTGGGCATCCCTGGTGGTCCAGTGTGGTGATCCGAGGGGGGGCTGCGCTGATAAACAATCAGCGCGAACGCCCCCTGTCAGGAGAGCCGCCGATCGGCTCTCCTATACTCGCGTCTGTCTCCGTGAGAGACTCTTTACCGAGATCGGAGATGCAGGGTGTCAGACTGACACCCCGCATCACCGATCGCCGCGCTGCGTGCCCCCACAGGCGCGCGCGGCATGAAATCCTGCAGGACGTCCTGTCAGGATTGTGTAACCACTTCCCGGACGTAAATCGGCCATAGGCTGGGCGGGAAGTGGTTAATTTGCATAGTTTTTCTCTCACTTCCTGTTTGGCTATGGGGCAGGAAGTGAAGGCAAATCTCCCCAATTGGACACAGATAATACAAAATACACTGACAGGGCCTATAACCCTTCCTCACTATCCAAAATTAAAGAAAATAAAACTTGTTGATTATAGTTCTTGTCAGGGGCGGACTGACCATTGAGTCACTCGTGCACTGCCTGAGGGCCCCATGCCACTAGGGGGCCCCATCCGGGTTGCCAGGCTCAGTAAAACCAGGGACAGTATGTAAAAATCTGTGTTTTTTTTAGATCTGTCCCTGATATGTCCGAAAATGACATGCTTTTAATGTGAATATCCCAAGATTTTAGCTGCCCGCCTCTGCACTACCTCCTGGCGTGGTGGCCATCTGTAAGCCAGAGGGGCCCCATAATCTTCTATTGCCCAGGGGCCCCATGAGTTGTCAGTCCACCCCTGGTTCTAGTTTAAGCACAAATTTCATAGAGTTTTATTGAGAGCCCTAAGAAAATATAACCATGCCAATAGGCCAGGATAGAGCGTTGCTAATATGTAGGAATGTGTGTGTTAGAGCACCCCACCCAATGTTAACTAAAAAATTATTAATTTGCAAATAAGTATTATCTGCTAATTTTTTTGGGGATGTCTGCACCCCTGATAGTGACAACATTTGTGAGGTGTCTTCACCCTTTCTAATTCATTCACTTCCTGTCACATAGCCAAACAGGAAGTGAGGGTAAAACCTTACTAATATATTTTCTTGGGGACACAGAGATCAATCTAAATAGTTTCCCATTATGTAAATTGCACTCTAGCATTTTGCTGTGTACACCCCAAATTATTAGGGATCTTGGACTTTGGGGTCCATTTACTAAAGGCAAATCCACTCCTACAAGTGCAAAGCAAGGAAGAAAACAAAACAACTTTGCTTCTACAGGATTGGATGTTAAAACCATCAGTGCTTCCTCTCTGATTTTCAGCAACTATGCTTGTACTGCAGAGTGGCTTTGCCTTTACTAAACCCCAAACTAAATAATCATTTGGGGCAGGGATCCTCAAACTACGGCCCTCCAGCTGTTGTAGAACTACACATCCCATGAGGCCTTGTAATGCACTGACATTCACAGACATGACGGGAATTGTAGTTCCTGAACAACTGGAGGGCCGTAGTTTGAAGACCCATGATTTGGGGTGTACACAACAGTGCTGGAGTGCAATTTGCTTAATGGGGACACTAGTTAGATTGACCTGTGTCCCCAAGAAATGACACTGGTAGGGTTTTAACCTCACTTCCTGTTCAGCTGTGTGACAGGAAGTGAAGCCAATTTTAAGAAAAGGGACACAAAGCTCAACACAAAAATAAAAAAACACAAAGCAGGGGTTCTAACACTCACTTGGCTTCCCTCAAACACCCACAATTTGAATAGGATTGCCTTGCGCTAGATTTAAGCACAGTGCTGTAAATCAGCACGTCAAGCCTGTCCACCAATAGCAAACCCCCCCCACAGGCCATGTTTGCAGGTTTTCCTTCATCTTGTACATGTGCTTTAAAATACAGTCTGGACAGCAATTCTTGATAAGAGAAATCCACAAAACATGTCCTGTCGGGGGTACTTGAGGGCTGAGGACCACTGCAGAAAAAATAAAATAATTACCAGTTTTCTCTTTAAAGTCATGGAGAATAAACATGGCAAACATTTCATGATTACACACCAGGAAAGAAGCTTAGACACACATAATTTGTTAGACCCAAACCGATTTCAGCTGCAGCTGTCAACATATGTAGCATGAAAAAGTAACAAAAGACAAACTTAACAATTTTAAAATAATTTTTATTGGTCAACAAAACAAGGAAAGCGAAAAAAGACAAACAAACAAACACAAACAAAAATACATTTCAAAATTCTAACTAACCATAGCTTCACACATTTTTCATAAAATAAGGCCACATAGACAAATACATCAAAGTGAACATCATTTAAAAATAAACCAAAACCATTGGCAAAATAAAACAAAACCCATGCAACAAACCACATTTGTGTTTAGCAACAGCATTTCTGCCAGCCTGCCCCTTCTGAGGGCAGCTGAGGACTGATCGATCCAAGCTTTTTATAACAGTGCTAGTAATGAAGCAATTGAAATCACATGAACAAATTGCAGTCTCTAGTTTGGGTGAGCTTGTAATTGGGCACACCTGCAATTAACCCAAACCACGCTCTATGAGCATCCAAGGAGTGTTTTTCACCTTTTAAAAAGAAAGGATATTTTTGTTCTAAGTGTTTGAGCATGCTCAGTTCATCACACATGTAGGAACCAAGCTGCAATGGAATGAGAGCTTTTTTTTTTTTGTTTCCCCTGATCTGATGCTTTCCAGCCTGAAGGGGAGGTGTTAAAGACAGAAGTAAACACGCACATTTAATAATCTATTTGTGGGAAAAAAAAGGTTGCCAATTTTGTTTGGGAGCCACGTCGCACGACTGCGCAATTGTCAGTTAAAGCGACGCCGTGCCGAATCACAAAAACTTGCCCGGTCATTGACCAGAAATATGGTCCGGGCTCAAGTGGTTAAAAATTAACAAAACACAAAAGTGAGCCCAATTTTTGGGGATAATGTGAAAGATGATGTTACACTGAGTAAATAGATACCTTACATGTCACGCTTTACTATTGGAAACACTCCTGCAATGGGGCCAAAATGAATTCCGTGAATATCCCCATAGGCGACCTTTTATTTTTTTTTCCAGGTTACCAGTTTATAGTTACAAAGAAGGTCTAGTGGTAAAAGTATTGCTCTCGCTCTAAGGCACGCGTCAATACCTCACATGTGTTGTTTGAACGATGTTTATATATGTGGGCGGGACTTGCGTAAGTCCCGCCCACATATGTAAAAAATATTTTTACTTTTTGCTATAATAAATATCCCCAAAAATATATATTCTAAAAAATAAAAAAACCCTCAGTTTAGGCCGATACGTATTCTACATCTTTTCGGTTCCAAAAAATCGCAAATAGCGTTTAGTGTTTGGTTTTGGCAAAAGTTATAGCGTCTACAAAATATATATTTTTTTGTTTTAACTAGTTATTGGGGCGATCAGCGATTTTTATCAGTACTGCGACATTATGGCGGACACATCGAACACTTTTTTGGAACCATTGGCATTTTTCTATCGATCAGTGCTGTAAAAATGCATTGCTTACTGTAAAAATGCCACTGGCAGGGAAGGGGTTAACACTAGGTGCGAGGGAGGGGTTAAATATGTTCCCTGGGTGTGTTCTAACTGTAGGGGGGGGGGACTGACATGTGTAAATGACAGATCGCTGTTCATGAAGGGGAACTCCAGACCCCCCCAAAAAAAAAATAAGGTGGGTTCCCTCCAGGTGCATACCAGGCTCTTAGGCTTGGTCTGGAACATAAGGGGTTAAACCCACGCAAAAAAAAATAGCGTGGGGTCCCCCCCAAGATCCAAACCAAGCCCTTATCCCAGGCACGCAGTCTGGTCAGACAGGAATGGGGGTGGGGACGAGCGAGCACCCCCCCTCCCTCCTGAGCCATACCAGACCACATGCCCTCAACATGGGGGAGTGTGTGCTGTGGGGGAGGGGGGCACTGCCCCCCCACAGCACTCTTGTCCCCATGTCGATAGGGACAAGAGCCTCTTCCCGACAACCCTGGCCGTTGGTTGTCGGGGTATGCGGGCGGAGGGCTTATCAGAATCTGAGAGACCCCTTTAATAAAGGGGTTCCCAGATTCCGGCCCCCCACCCTATGTGAATGAGTATGGGGTACATTGTACCCCTACCCATTCACCTGGGGAAAAAAATGGAAAAAAATAATACACCACACATGAATAAATTAATTTATTAGTCAGCCGGGGGTCTTCTGCCGGGGCCCCCCACCACCACCCCATTAGGCCCCGGGCTTCGCCATCTTCTGCCGGAACCCCCTTCACCAGTGAGGCTCCTGCCTTTGGGGGAGGGTCCCGGGCTACTACGACGGTTTCTGCGGGGGGGGGGTGCACTGGCACCCCACCCCCGTCTTCAGCGACGTAATTCACCGGGACCCCCTTCACCAGGGAGGCTCCTGCCTTTGGGGGAGGGTCCCGGGCTTCCACGACGGTTTCTGCGGGGGGGGGTGCACTGGCACCCCACCCCCGTCTTCAGCGACGTAATTCACCGGGACCCCCTTCACCAGGGAGGCTCCTGCCTTTGGGGGAGGGTCCCGGGCTTCCACGACGGTTTCTGCGGGGGGGGGTGCACTGGCACCCCACCCCCGTCTTCAGCGACGTAATTCACCGGGACCCCCTTCACCAGGGAGGCTCCTGCCTTTGGGGGAGGGTCCCGGGCTTGTACGGTGTCTTCCGCCGGAGGGCGCCACTCTCCGGGCTTCTGCGATGCCTTCCGCTTCTGCCTGTCTCCTCCGCGGAGCACAGGGCTTGTCTCCGCTGTCTTCTCCCTTCTCTTCCATTCGATGTTGACACGACGAGGTCCGGCGCTGGAATGCCGTCTGAGCAGTGGGCATGGACTTATATAGGGCAATGCCACCATGTGACCTCAACCCATGTGACATCACATTCCCATCATGCCCAGGGAATGTGATGTCACATGGGTTGAGGTCACATGGTGGCATTACCCTATATAAGTCCATGCCCGTCGCTGACACGGCATGTCAGCGCGGAACCTCGTCGTGTCAACATCCAATGGAAGAGAAGGAAAGAAGGAAGAAGACAGCGGAGACAAGCCCTGTGCTCCCGGAGGAGACAGGCAGAAGAAAGAAGACGGAAGAAAGCCCTGGCTCCGCGGGGGAGCCAGGCAGAAGAGGGAGCAGAGAAAAGACCGGGGAGTTGGCGCACCCCCGGCAGAAGATCAGGAAGACCGGAACCCTGGCGGAAGGCACCGGAAAGACCGGGGGATAGGCGCCATCCCCCGGCAGAAGACCCCGAAGTCCGGATGCCCCTCCCTAATGAAAAAGAGCTTAAATGGGGTGGGGGCATCCGGCGGAAGGCTCCGGAGAGGACCGAGGGATGGCGCCCTCCCCCGGCAGAAATCACCGAAGCCCAGGGTCCCGGCAGAAGATCGGGAGAGAAGAAACCCCCCCTTCTAAGAGAGCTAAAGAAGAAAGGGGGGGCTCCGGAGCAGATTAATAAAATATTTTATTCTGTGTGGTGTTTTATTTTACTTTACATTTTCCCCCAGGTGAATGGGTAGAGGTACGATGTACCCCATACTCATTCACATAGGGTGGGGGGCCGGCATCTGGGGGCCCCCTTATTAAAAGAAACCCGCAGATTCCGATTAGCCCCGCCCGCATACCCCGACAACCAATGGCAAGGGTTGTCGGGAAGAGGCTCTTGTCCCTATCGACATGGGGGCAAGAGTGCTGTGGGGTGGGGGGCAGTGCCCCCCTCCCCCACAGCACACACTCCCCCATGTTGAGGGCATGCGGTCTGGTACGGCTCAGGAGGGGGGGGGGGGCCGCTCGCTCGTCCCCGCCCCCATTCCTGTCCGGGCCAGACTGCATGCTTGGGATGAGGGCTTGGTTTGGATCTGGGGGGGACCCCCGCGCCGAATCGGCACGGGTTTAACCCCTCACGTTCCGGACCAAGCCTAAGAGCCTAATGTAGCCCTGGAGGGGGACCCGCGCCGATTTCAAGTTTGAAATTTGGCGCGGAGTTCCCCTTCAGGGCTGAAAACAGCTCGGAGATTCCCGTGCGCCGCGTCACGCAGCGTAATCACGGGTACGCCGCTTGGTATTTACCAAGATTTTCACGGCGTACTGACAAGGCGCACGGGAATCCCTGACTTTTCTCTCTGCGCATGCCCAGTATGCAAATGAACCTCCCGAGGTTCAGGCGCACTGTGCAAGCGTACGGGGATCTGTTTTCAAAAAACACTTTCCCTTTCAATTCGGCCCGCCAAACACTTCAAAACACATGTCACCTCACTTCCCCTGCATCCCCCCACCTCCCCCCCTAATAAACTCCCGCCCAAACCCCCGCAATTTACAGTTTAATGTGCCGTGCGCCAGGTCTGTACTGGTGCACAATGCACCCTCTCCTGGGCGCACGGAGCACATTAGTAACTAGGGAAATACACTGCACTAGCAGCGTATTTCTTTAGTAAATCACCAAACGGCTGCTACTCCTGCTTTTACTCCATGAGTCATGGAGTAAAGGCTTGGTAAATCAGCCCCCATGAGTGGCCACGAATTTGACATGACAAACAAGCTAACGAATCCTACCTGGGACAGTGAACGTGCGACTGGGTTTGCTTTGGACTGGAGTGGATGTGCAACACATCCCAAGAGTGTGGTGTGGCGCCATGCATGACACACAGACAATAACTTTGGTAAATAAATGAGAGAGAAGAGCCGTGTACAAGCAATTCGTAAGTTCCGCTGCGGAACTAAAACACACGACATGGGGGAAACAATTAATGACAACGGTAGAAAGTATGCAATGTATCTGATACAAAACGGTTGTAAAATGCATGAAATTAATCCGATACGAATTGATAGTAAGGAGTATTGAACAAATCTGATACAAATTGGTTGTAGAGTGTATGCTACCCCTTGCTTTGAAACCGAACACCTACCAACCACCCATCCCCCCAGGCTAATCAAGTGCAGACAAGGCACCATGTGAGTCCAATTACCACCTCAATCTGCCAAAGAACCCATACAAACACATGTTAATCTCCAAATGGATTTACAAATGAATCATATGTTTGGCAGAAGGAAGTTACAAATGTACTACGCCTGAGCCGAATGATGTTGGAACATGAGCAACAGTAACTCAGAGGCAGATTTTTTCCCAAAGGGATGCAGGATAGGAAGCATAAGGAATTGCAAGATTGCACAAGATACGAAAAGGTTTGAATCCTACCTGCGACAGTAAGCGGGAACCACCGGCGAAGACCATGAAGGGAGAAGCTGCAAAGCGAATGCGATTGAATGAGCAGACTCACGGACATGAGGTGAGCTAGGAAGAGTCGGCCCAGTGACGTATAGTACCGCACACTGAACTGACAAAGAGCATGTGTGAGTGGGCTGCTTAAATACCCTCCGGGCTCCTCCCATAAACTCAGGCCACCATACTGGCCTTCTTATATATATAAATAATAGCGATTCACAAATATCTTACTGGTGACCCAAGCATAGGGATAAAACTTTTAAGTGAAAGGGTGCTTAACCACTTGCCGGCCAGCCGCCGTCATTATATGGCGGCAGGTCGGCTCCTAGCTGTACATCGGTTCTTTTAAGTACAATAGCAGGCACGCGCACGCCCCCTGCACAGCGCCGATGCACATGACTGGTGGTCTCGATGACCACCGGCCACGAGCGATCACGGGCACGAGAGGCAGAACAGAGACGTGTGTGTGTAAACGCACACACGTCCCTGTTCGGTGAGGAGAGGAGATGCAGATCTTGAGTTCCTACAAGCTGGGAACCACGATCTGTCATCTCCTATAAGTGAGTCCCCTCCCCTCACAGTTAGAACACACATTAGGGATCACAGTTAACCCCTTGATCGCCCCCTAGTGTTAACCCCTTCCCTGCCAGTGACATTTACACAGTAATCAGTGCATTTTTATAGCACTAATCGCTGTATAAATGCCAATGGTCCCAAAAATGTGTCAAAAGTGTTTGATATGTCCACCATAATGTCACAGTCCCCGCCATTACTAGTAAAATAATAATAATAATAAAAATGCCATACATTTATCCCCTATTTTGTAGACGCTATAACTTTTGCAAAAACCAATTAATATACGATTTTTGCGATATTTATTTTATACCAAAAATATGTAGAAAAATACATAGTGGCTCAAACCTGGGGCTGTTTATTACAGCAAAAAGTAAAAAATATTGTGTTTTTTTAAAACAATTGACGCTCTTTTTTTGTCTATAGCGCAAAAATAAAAAAACCTGCAGAGGTGATCAAATGCCACCAAAAGAAAGCTCTATTTGTGGGGAAAAAAGGACGTTAATATTGTTTGGGTACGACCGCACAATTGTCAGTTAAAGCGATGCAGTGCCATATCGCAAAAAATGGCCTGGTCATTAACCACTTCCCGATCGCCGCATGTATATGTACGTCCACAGAATGGCACACACAGGCAAATGGGCGTACATGTACGCCCTTGCCTTCTAGCGGGTGGGGGGTCCGATCGGGACCCCCCCCACTACATGCGGCGGTCGGGTTCCCTCGGGGAGCGATCCGGGACGACGGCGCGGCTATTTGTTTATAGCCGCTTCGTCGCGATCGCTCCCCGGAGCTCAAGAACGGGGAGAGCTGTGTGTGCTTCACTGTGGCGGCGTATCGATCGAGTGATCCCTTATATAAGGGAGACTCAATCGATGACGTCAGTCCTACAGCCACAGCTACAGTTGTAAACACACACTAGGTGTACCCTAACTCCTACAGCGCCCCCTGTGGTTAACTCCCAAACTGCAACTGTCATTTTCACAATAAACAATGCAATTTAAATGCATTTTTTGCTGTGAAAATGACAACGGTCCCAAAAATGTGTCAAAATTGTCCGAAGTGTCGCAGTCACGAAAAAAATCGCTGATCGCCGCCATTAGTAGTAAAAAAAAAAATAATAAAAATGCAATAAAACTATCCCCTATTTTGTAAACGCTATAAATTTTGCGCAAACCAATCGATAAACGCTTATTGCGATTTTTTTTACTAAAAATAGGTCGAAGAATACGTATCGGCCTAAACTGAGGGAATAACTTTTTTTTAGATATGTTTTTGGGCGATATTTATTATAACAAAAAGTAAAAAATATTGCATTTTTTTCAAAATTGTCGCTCTATTTTTGTTTATAGCGCAAAAAATAAAAACCGCAGAGGTGATCAAATACCACCAAAAGAAAGCTCTATTTGTGGGGAAAAAAGGACACCAATTTTGTTTGGGAGCCACGTCGCACGACCGCGCAATTGTCTGTTAAAGCGACGCAGTGACGAATCGCAAAACCTGGCCTGGGCATTTAGCTGTCTAAGGGTCCGGGGCTTAAGTGGTTAAGCAGCCAATTCTTCCAGGGCTGAAGTGGTTAAAAAGACACATGCCCATTCACTGAAATTGGAAGAGAAGTGGTTTAACCATAATCACCATAGGGGGTTCTTTACTGTTCGAACCAGTATGGATGTGGAATTCTCTTCTCAAGCAGTGGTATCAGCTGGAAGCATCAATAGTTTTTTAAAAAACTATTAGATGGCATCTTAATGATCACAACATAAAGGGATATACAGTACATGTTTCTACTGTAATAAACACATTCAAACACCCACACTGGATGGACTGGTGTTTTTTTTTCATCCTTACCAAATACTGTATGTAATTATTGTGAGTGGGGGGAATTGTTATGTCTCCAGGATACCTTTCAGGTTCAAAAAGGACAATTCACTGTGTGTACAATGTATTATTGCATTAGTAAGCCAGAGGTATGTTTGTCTCAGGTTAGCTGTTATGCTTGTGCCATCTACTGGCCAAACATGAATATAGTTGTAAATATACTTATCTAGCTTCTATAGGCTGTGACATCAAAATCATTATATCCTCTTTAGCCAGGAAGTGAAGGTCTTTTAGTATCTCCATGTTTCAGGCCTTGTACTCACGACCGGATCTGTGCGCTGGAAACTGTCTGCCCGACAGTTTCCGGCGTACAAGGCTGATTTGTGTTTTGTTCCGCTGGCGTGTACACACCAGCGGACCAAATTCCCGTCGTACCGGAACGCGTGCACGTAAACTACGTACGACGTCACTATAAAGGGGAAGACCAAAGTTAATGGCGCCGCCCTCTGTTCCTCTTTTGCTAGTTACGGGTTTGCTCGTGTTAGTGAAGGTTTGGTTAGAGCTGATTCGCGCTTCTCGGTCTCCAGGCTTTGACAGCGTGTATTCACGGGTTCAGTGCGTGTGCTTGCGGTAACGTAGTTGTCATTCGGCTATAGGCTAGCAGGTTGTTTCTGCTTTAGCAGTTGCATCCTGTGCGCTCGTATCTGTTTGTCACGCGTTTGTCGCAGGTAGTGCTGGATTTGCGAGTGCTTTCTGTTTCAGTGTGTTCTTGACTGACCAGCCGGCCGGTTTGAAGCCATGATGGAGCAGCAGCGTCAATTTTCGCGAGTTGGTGCTGTTTATGGGATGGCTGCTGGATATGTTCATTTGTCCAGTACTTTGGCCAGAAACAGGGGGCGGAGGCGTTTCTGGACCAAGAATTGGTTGCGCCAGCGTGACCAGTTCTCACATATGCCTCTGCTTAGGGAACTCCAGGAGAATAATCCTAATGACTTTAGGAATTTTCTCCGCATGACGGACCCCGTATTCAACAGTCTGCTGGAACTTCTGTCCCCCTATATCACGAGGCAGGACACTGTGATGCGCCAAGCCATCACGGCCGAGCAGAGGCTTATTGCCACGTTGCGGTACCTGGCGACTGGGAGGAGCCTGCAGGACCTCAAGTTCTCGACAGGCATCTCTCCGCAGGCGCTTGGGGTCATCATACCGGACACGTGTGCTGCCATCATCAAAGTTATGCATGAGGAGTATATTAAGGTAAGTTTCCTGGCTGTAATAATGTGGCCAACTAACTTTATTTTTATTTTCCCAGATATGCTGTGTGTTTAACTAACGTTACCTTTTCTCCCTATGCATGTTGATATAAGCTTTACATGTTTTATTCTTGGCCTACCTGCATATTTGTCCCTTACCCAATATTAACCTGTCCAGCATGCTATCCTAGGGACAAACCCACCTTGCCATTTTTTAAAACAGGACTTTTTGTTTTTTGTGTCCCCCCCCCCCCTTCAAACTTTTATTGTCCCCATCAGAGGGCTGTGGAGTCTCTTAATGAAGTGGCCCTATATATTTCATTTCCCAAATTCTCCATGCACATTTTTCTAATGCAATTTTAATACTGTGAACTGTCACAAGGATGCTTGTAGGATGTTTTTGTTACAAAGTACTAAATCTCTATTTTTGTTTGTCCCCACAGCTACCCTCCACACCACAGGAATGGCAGTCTGTGGCTTCCCAATTTGCCCAGCGGTGGGATTTTCCAAACTGCGGTGGAGCAATAGATGGGAAACACGTCCGCATTGTGCCCCCACCCCGCTCGGGGTCCTACTATTATAATTACAAGGGTTATCATAGTATTGTGTTGATGGCGGTGGTGTCGGCACAGTATGAGTTTCTATATGTGGACGTGGGGAAGAACGGCCGGATGTCTGATGGGGGAGTGTTCGCACGGACTGATTTCTATGATCGTCTCCAAGCTGGTGGTCTGGCATTGCCACCAGATGAAGATAATGTGGAAGGACTTCCGTTTGTGTTCCTAGCGGACGAGGCTTTCGGGCTTGGTCCTCACCTCATGCGGCCTTTTCCCCAGAGGACCCTCACCTCAGAGAGGAGTGTGTTTAATTTTCGGTTGGGCAGGGCTCGGAGGGTAGTCGAGAATGCCTTTGGGATACTCACCAACCGGTTCCGCCTGTTCAGGACATCGATACATCTGGCGGAATATAAATTGGACACCGTTGTATTTGCCTGCTGCATTTTGCACAACTTTTTACGCAGGCACTCCCAGACGTACCTACCCGACATCGGTTCTGAGGCAAGACTACCCTCAGATCCCCTTCCCGGGCTGGACACTGGTCGCGCTGGCTTGGCCCCCCAATCAGCTCGTGAGGTACGCGACAAATATGTTGAGTACTTCATGGGTCGGGGGGCCATTGCTATGCCAGATCATATTTCTTTCTAATTCGGCCCCCAAAGAAAGGAATATTCTAAAAAATAATAAATAATTAGACCATTGGACTTTATACAGTTGTTTGTCATTAATGCTTTTTCTCTTTTTCTGTCTTCCTGGTTCTCTAACTAACTTCTTCAATTGTAATGCATAATTGATTTCTCCACTTTTAGTAACTAACCACATTTTGCACAGTATTCACTCATCTACAAACAGGGTATTGAGTCTAGAAATAAGAAGCAACTCCATTTGTAAATTTTGAGGTCAAGTATTTTAATTTTTGCTTGTTCATGACCCCAAAAATTATTTTATAGTTTTTTTCATTACTCCCTGCTTTTGTACTTAGGAGTCTACAAAATTTTTTTATAATTTTTTTTTTTTTCAGGTAATTCAACCAAAAATATTATGCAGATTATACATTTATTAACAAGTTCACTTTTTTTTTTATCAAATATAGTTAGATTTATTGTTTACATATATATATATATATATATAGATTATTTTTGGTGGGGTGTTTACCGCCTTAATTTTTTTTTTTGGGCATATTTTTTATGCACAAAAAACAATAATTTTTTAACCATTTTTTTTGTTTTTGGTGTGTTTTTCTAAAAGTAAATTTTTAGGTGAGATTTTGGAGTCAAATCTCTACTTCACTAAATTCAGTGATTAGAGAGATTTATAATTCTATATATATATATTTGAAATTTTTTGGCGTTGTTTATTCTTTATGGTCTAAACTTTATAGTATCCCAAAATGTTCAACATGGTCAAAAAGTAACAAAATCCAATTCCAAAAATATAAAAACTCACAACAGCAGTCAGTCATGGTGTGCTTTCACACTGGAACACGCCAAAATTGGAAGATACACACATTCAGTGCAAACTCGCCAAATGTCATTGGTTCAACAGACAAATGGCCACATGTGCTATCTGACATCATGGGTGATCAATGTCTGTGTTCTGTGGGAGCAAACCCTTCCTCTCAACTACTTGAGGATGGAGGAGGGGGTTGGACCCACAAAGCACAGACATTAGATATTCTGTGATGGCAGATAGCACATGTTGGCACACTGTGTGTGTATCTTCAAATTTTGGCGTATTCATTATTCAAACTGTAAAAATGTTTGTGGGGGCGGGGGATGGGCGGGGGGTGTTTCAGTCTTTGACACGGCCCATCATGTCAATAATGTTTTTAAAATTAGATTCGATGACCATCATTCTTTGCCGCATATTGTCCATTTCCGTGCAGCATTCCAAAAGGACATTTGTTAAATTCTCTTCCATGACAACCATCCTTTCACGCATATTGTGCATTTCAGTGCTGCACTCCATTACCTGCTGAATAATTATAGCAGCACTTGCACGTGAAAATATTGGCACACCATCCTCCTCCCCTAAAAAAAAAATTTAAAATGGCATTTACAACATTATTTTTCGATGAGGCCTATCTACATATGTTTTTTTGAATCAAGCTAGGGTGACACTGACCTGATGGGCTTCTCCTTTCCACCTCTTCGACATCTTCTATCACTCCTCCTTCTTCCACCACCTCCCCATCATCTTCTATCACTCCTCCTTCTTCCACCACTTCCCCATCATCTTGGACTCCTCCTTCATCCATCAATCCACCTTCTTTCAATTCGCCAAATTGTTCTTCCGCCACTTGCCCTTCATCTGCTATAACTTCTAAGTCCAAAATTACTTCTTCCTCCTCTCTTCCTTCCTCCTTTCTTCCTTCCTCCTCTCCTTCCACATCCTCCTCTCCTTCCACATCCTCCTCTCCTTCCACATCCTCTTCTCCTTCCACATCCTCTTCTCCTTCCACATCCTCTTCTCCTTCCACATCCTCTTCTCCTTCCACATCCTCTTCTCCTTCCACATCCTCCTCCTCCTCCACATGTTGAGATGGCAGATTTTGGCCTTGTCTGGCCCTCTCTGCCTCCTCCAAATGCTGGCGACTTCTTTCCCCTGAAATAAACCAAAAAAAATGTAGACTCATCAGCACACAGATATTGGAGAGCATAAATCGCACACATTGCTTAGAAGATGCTTTCATTTAGTTACTTTTATCTTTCACCAAACCTACATTTTGCAATTACTTCTATATGGCAAGCTCTGATCCTGCCCCTTTTTAGCAAAGTGACACACATGGATGTCCCCCCTAAACTGTATTTCTGGGAGACCCTACCAAAACCCATTTTTGATTTGGGGAGACACAGGTGCTCTGCATTGCAGATGTGAAAACATCTGCTTTATTACCACTGTTTTTAGAATGAATCCTGTTTGCCTTTCCCATTCTCATACTTTTTTTTTCTAGAACTAGCTTTTACACAATGGGCCTGATTTACTAAGCTATGTGCGCTGCGCTGGTTCATGCATTAATTAGTACTCCGGGTGGAGGCTTAATCAGGCGCATGAACCAGCGTAGCAGCCGGCGCATTGAAACTAATATGTAAAGCCGCGCCGAACTCCCTATAGAAGTCTATGGGAGAAATCAAAAGTGTTCATTTTAAAGGCTAATCTGCAAGTTTAGTCCTAAAAAGTGTTTGGGGACCTCAGTCCTGCCCCAGGGAACATGTATCAATGCTTTTTTTATTTTTTAAAACGGCCGTTTTTTCGGGAGCAGTGAAATTAATAATTCTTAAAGTGAAACAATAAAAGTGAAATATTCCTTTAAATTTCGTACCTAGGGGGGGTGTAATGTCAGCATGTGAAATAGCGCATTTTTCCCGCACTTAGAACTCCCCCTGCACAAAGTGACATTCTGAAGGAAAAAAGTCATTTAAAATTTCACACGCGGCTATAATGAATTGTCGGCTCTGACAATTCTAAAGGGATTCATTCATAAAACAAACAAAAAAATGTGTAGGGGTTCCCCCAAATTAAATTACCAGGCCCTTCAGGTCTGGAATGGATATTAAGGGGAACCCCGCCGTAAAAACCAAAAAAAAAAAAGACGTGCGGTTCCCGGCAAATATCCATTCCAGACCCTTCAGGTCTGGTGTGGATTTTAAGGGGAACTCCACCCCAAATTGAAAAAAAAAATGGCGTGGAGTCCCCCTAAAAATCCACACCAGACCCTTATCCGAGCACGTTGACCTGGCCGGCCGCAGAAAAGAGGGGGGGACAGAGTGCGGCCCCCCCCCTCTCCTGAACCGCACCAGGCCACACGTCAGAGGGGGGCGGGGTCACATGAGTGTGACACGGCGGGAACTTCTTCTCCGGGCGGCGCGATTGAAATTGAATTCCCCCGCTGTGTGACGCTCTGCGACCCCGCCCCCCTCTGACGCACATGACCTTCTAAGGAGTTTACTTGTGGCGTCAGAGGGGGGCGGGTCCCAGGAGCGGGAAAACGGCGGCCAATTACAATTCAAACGCAGGGGACGAGAAGGCGGCGGACCGAGAAGAAGACCGCAGAAGACCCAAGATGCGGACGAGGAGGCGGACGGAGAAGACAACGGGCAAGATGCGGGACCAGAAGGCGGAAGGACGGACGGAGAAGATAGAAGAAGACGTCGGGCAAGATGTGGACGAGAAGAAAGAAGCAGCGGAAGAACCCCGAAGGAAAGAAGAAAAGAAGATTTTATTAAAAGATTTGTCAAAAACCGGTTACTGTCATTTTTATCACTTTGACATTTTTTTTGGGGTGAAATGGTAGAGGTACAATGTACCCCATTACCATTTCACACAGGGGGGGGGTCAGGATCTGGGGGTCCCCTTTGTTAAAGGGGTCTTCCAGATTCTGATAAACCTCCCGCCCGCATACCCCCACAACCACCGGGCAAGGGTTGTGGGGATGAGACCCTTGTCCCCATCAACATGGGGACATCCTCCCCATGTTGAGGGCATGTGGCCTGGTGCGGTTCAGGAGAGGGGGGGGGGCCGCACTCTGTCCCCCCCTCTTTTCTGCGGCCGGCCAGGTCAACGTGCTCGGATAAGGGTCTGGTGTGGATTTTTAGGGGGACTCCACGCCATTTTTTTTTTTCAATTTGGGGTGGAGTTCCCCTTAAAATCCACACCAGACCTGAAGGGTCTGGAATGGATATTTGCCGGGAACCGCACGTCTTTTTTTTTGGGGGTTTTTACGGCGGGGTTCCCCTTAATATCCATTCCAGACCTGAAGGGCCTGGTAATTAAATTTGGAGGGACCCCCTTTTTTTTTTTTTTTTTTTAATGAGCAATGACTCTATTCTTTATAGCCATGAGTACTTTAACCACTTGCCCACCGGGTTAATTCTGGCACTTCTCTCCTTCATGTGAAAATCACAATTTTTTGGCTTGAAAATTAATCAGAACCCCCAAACATTATATATTTTTTTTTAGCAGACATCCTAGGGAATAAAATGGCAGTCATTGCAATACTTTTTGTCACACCGTATTTGCGCAGCGGTCTTACAAGCGCACTTTTTTTGGATAAAAATCACTTTTTTGAATTAAAAAATAAGACAACAATACATTTTGCCCAATTTTTTTCTATATTGTGAAAGATAATGTTACGCCGAGTAAAATGATACCCAACATGTCACGCTTAAAAATTGCGCCCGCTCGTGGCATGGCGTCAAACTTTTACCCTTTAAAAAACTCGATAGGCGACGTTTAAAAAATTCTACAGGTTGCATTTTTTGAGTTGCAGAGTAGGTCTAGGGCTAGAATTATTGCTCTCACTCTAACGATCGCGGCGATACCTCACTTGTGTGGTTTGAATACTGTTTTCATATGCGGGCGCTACTCGCGTATGCGTTTGCTTCTGTGCGCGAGCTCGTCGCGACGGGGCGCTTTAAAAAATTTTTATGGGGTTTTCTTATTTATTTTTATTTAGTTTTATAATGTTTTACACTGAAATAAAAAAAAAAAAAAAAAAATGATCAGTTTTCTTCCTATTACAAGGAATGTAAACATCCCTTGTAATAGGACTAGTGTGTGACAGGTCCTCTTTATGGAGAGAGGCGGGGTCAATAAGGCTGGAAAGCATGGTATTGCAAAAAAAAAAAAAAGATCTCATGCTTTCAGCTGCAATCATGTTCGTTCACCACAGTGGTGTAGTGTATAGCACTTTGACCTAGCAGCAAAAGAGTCGTTGGTTCGAATCCCGCCCGTGACAGCATCTGCATGGAGTTTGCATGTTCTCCCTGTGCCTGCGTGGGTTTCCTCCCACAATATAAAAACACGCTGTAAATCGGTTCCGGTCTAAATAAGCCCTAATATGCAGTAGTATATTAAGGTTTGGTTCTGCCCAAGGCCTGACTACATATCTGCACCTCCTAATAGAAAAATGACCCACCCCTTCCTGTCAAGGTCACACCCTGTTTTTGTATAACCCCGCCCAGTAATTTTCAGGGGACCCACACACTAGTTCTGGGGGGGCACTGGATTCCCTTAACCACTTCCATACCAGGCACTTACGCACCTTCCCGCCCAAGCCAATTTTCAGCTTTCAACACTGTCGCACTTTGAATGGCAATTGCGCGGTCATACAACACTGTACCCAAACAAAATTGGCGTCCTTTTTTCCCCACAAATAGAGCTTTCTTTTGTTGTTATTTGATCACCTCTGCGTTTTTTTTTTTGCGCAACAACTAAAAAAAGACTGCAAATTTTGAAACAAAAAAACCTTTTTCTTTTTTTAGGTTAATTTTTTTGTAAAGAAGTTTTTCTCTTTCAATTACGGGCACTGATATGGCGGCACTGATGGGCCCCGATGAGATGGCACTGATGGACATCGATGAGGTAGTACTGACGGCACAGATGAGGTGGCATTGATTGGCGGCGCTGCTATGCGGCACTGATGGGCACTCATAGGCGGCACTGATGGGCACTCATGGGCGGCACAGATGGGCGGCACTTATGGGTGGCACTGATGGATACTTATGGGCGGCACTTATGGGTGGCACTGATGGATACTTATGGGTGGCACAGGTGGGCACTGTGCATGGATGGGCACTGTGGGGTGGCACTGATTTTCCCAGTCAGTGCCCATTTGTGGGCACTGATTGGCATCTTTTTTCTTATTTTTTAATGCTTTTTGTTTTTTTGTTCTATATTTTTTTTGTTTTTGCACACCCTGGTGGTCCAGGGTGGGCATCCCTGGTAGTCCAGTGTGGTGATCCGAGGGGGGGCTGCGCTGATAAACAATCAGCGCGAACGCCCCCTGTCAGGAGAGCCGCCGATCGGCTCTCCTATACTCGCGTCTGTAAGACGCGAGTGAGGAAGAGCCATCGATGGCTCTTCCTGTTTACATCGTGATCAGCCGTGATTGGACACGGCTGATCACGTGGTAAAGAGTCTCCGTCTCCGTGAGAGACTCTTTACCGAGATCGGAGATGCAGGGTGTCAGACTGACACCCCGCATCACCGATCGCCGCGCTGCGTGCCCCCACAGGCGCGTGCGGCATGAAATCCTGCAGGACGTCCTGTCAGGATTGTGTAACCACTTCCCGGACGTAAATCGGCCATAGGCTGGGCGGGAAGTGGTTAATTTGCATAGTTTTTCTCTCACTTCCTGTTTGGCTATGGGGCAGGAAGTGAAGGCAAATCTCCCCAATTGGACACAGATAATACAAAATAAACTGACAGGGCCTATAACCCTCCCTCACTCTATCCAAAATGAAAGAAAATAAAACTTGTTGATTATAGTTCTTGTCAGGGGCGGACTGACCATTGAGTCACTCGGGCACTGCCCGAGGGCCCCATGCCACTAGGGGGCCCCATCCGGGTTGCCAGGCTCAGTAAAACCAGGGACAGTATGTAAAAATCGGTGTTTTTTTTAGATCTGTCCCTGATATGTCCGAAAATGACATGCTTTTAATGTGAATATCCCAAGATTTTAGCTGCCCGCCTCTGCACTACCTCCTGGCGTGGTGGTCATCTGTAAGCCCAGGGGCCCCATAATCTTCTATTGCCCAGGGGCCCCATGAGTTGTCAGTCCGCCCCTGGTTCTAGTTTAAGCACAAATTTCATAGAGTTTTATTGAGAGCCCTAAGAAAATATAACCATGCCAATAGGCCAGGATAGAGCGTTGCTAATATGTAGGAATGTGTGTGTTAGAGCACCCCACCCAATGTTAACTAAAAAATTATTAATTTGCAAATAAGTATTATCTGCTCATTTTTTTGGGGATGTCTGCACCCCTGATAGTGACAACATTTGTGAGGTGTCTTCACCCTTTCTAATTCATTCACTTCCTGTCACATAGCCAAACAGGAAGTGAGGGTAAAACCTTACTAATATATTTTCTTGGGGACACAGAGATCAATCTAAATAGTTTCCCATTATGTAAATTGCACTCTAGCATTTTGCTGTGTACACCCCAAATTATTAGGGATCTTGGACTTTGGGGTCCATTTACTAAAGGCAAATCCACTCCTACAAGTGCAAAGCAAGGAAGAAAACAAAACAACTTTGCTTCTACAGGATTGGATGTTAAAACCATCAGTGCTTCCTCTCTGATTTTCAGCAACTATGCTTGTACTGCAGAGTGGCTTTGCCTTTACTAAACCCCAAACTAAATAATCATTTGGGGCAGGGATCCTCAAACTACGGCCCTCCAGCTGTTGTAGAACTACACATCCCATGAGGCCTTGTAATGCACTGACATTCACAGACATGACTAGGCATGATGGGAATTGTAGTTCCTGAACAACTGGAGGGCCGTAGTTTGAAGACCCATGATTTGGGGTGTACACAGCAGTGCTGGAGTGCAATTTGCTTAATGGGGACACTAGTTAGATTGACCGGTGTCCCCAAGAAATGACACTGGTAGGGTTTTAACCTCACTTCCTGTTCAGCTGTGTGACAGGAAGTGAAGCCAATTTTAAGAAAAGGGACACAAAGCTCAACACAAAAATAAAAAAACACAAAGCAGGGGTTCTAACACTCACTTGGCTTCCCTCAAACACCCACAATTTGAATAGGATTGCCTTGCGCTAGATTTAAGCACAGTGCTGTAAATCAGCACGTCAAGCCTGTCCACCAATAGCAAACGCCCCCCCCCACAGGCCATGTTTGCAGGTTTTCCTTCATCTTGCACATGTGCTTTAAAATAGTCTGGACAGCAATTCTTGATAAGAGAAATCCCCAAAACATGTCCTGTCGGGGGTACTTGAGGGCTGAGGACCACTGCAGAATAAATAAAATACTTACCAGTTTTTGTCTTTAAAGTCAGGGAGAATAAACATGGCAAACATTTCATGATTACACACCAGGAAAGAAGCTTAGACAAAAATCACACATAATTTGTTAGGCCCTAACCTAGTTCAGCTGCAGCTGTCAACATATGTAGCATGAAAAAGTAACAAAAGACAAACTTAACAATTTTAAAGTAATTTTTATTGGTCAACAAAACAAGGAAAGCAAAAAAAGACAAACAAACAAAAATACATTTCAAAATTCTAATTAACCATAGCTTTACACATTTTTCAGAAAATAAGGCCACATAGACAAATACATCAAAGTGAACATCATTTAAAAATAAACCAAAACCATTGGCAAAATAAAACAAAACCCATGCAACAAACCACATTTGTGTTTAGCAACAGCATTTCTGCCAGCCTGCCCCTTCTGAGGGCAGCTGAGGACTGATCGATCCAAGCTTTTTATAACAGTGCTAGTAATGAAGCAATTGAAATCACATGACCAAATTGCAGTCTCTAGTTTGGGTGAGCTTGTAATTGGGCACACCTGCAATTAACCCAAACCACGCTCTATGAGCATCCAATGAGTGTTTTTCACCTTTTAAAAAGAAAGGATATTTTTTTTCTAAGTGTTTGAGCATGCTCAGTTCATCACACATGTAGGAACCAAGCTGCAATGGAATGAGAGCTTTTTTTTTTTGGTTTCCCCTGATCTGATGCTTTCCAGCCTGAAGGGGAGGTGTTAAAGACAGAAGTAAACACGCACATTTAATAATCTATTTGTGTGAAAAAAAAGGTTGCCAATTTTGTTTGGGAGCCACGTCGCACGACTGCGCAATTGTCAGTTAAAGCGACGCCGCGCCGAATCACAAAAACTTGCCCGGTCATTGACCAGAAATATGGTCCGGGCTCAAGTGGTTAAAAATTAACAAAACACAAAAGTGAGCCCAATTTTTGGGGATAATGTGAAAGATGATGTTACACTGAGTAAATAGATACCTTACATGTCACGCTTTACTATTGGAAACACTCCTGCAATGGGGCCAAAATGAATTCCGTGAATATCCCCATAGGTGACCTTTTTCTTTTTTTTCCAGGTTACCAGTTTATAGTTACAAAGAAGGTCTAGTGGTAAAAGTATTGCTCTCGCTCTAACGCACGCGTCAATACCTCACATGTGTGGTTTGAACGATGTTTATATATGTGGGCGGGACTTGCGTAAGTCCCGCCCACATATGTAAAAATTATTTTTACTTTTTGCTATAATAAATATCCCCAAAAATATATATTCAAAAAACTAAAAAAAAACCTCAGTTTAGGCCGATACGTATTCTACATCTTTTTGGTTCCAAAAAATCGCAAATAGCGTTTAGTGTTTGGTTTTTGCAAAAGTTATAGCATCTACAAATTTTTTTTTTTTGTTGTTTTAACTAGTTATTGGGGCGATCAGCGATTTTTATCGGTACTGCGACATTATGGCGGACACATCGAACAGTTTTTTGGAACCATTGGCATTTTTCTAGCGATCAGTGCTGTAAAAAATGCATTGCTTACTCAAAAAATGCCACTGGCAGGGAAGGGGTTAACACTAGGTGCGAGGGAGGGGTTAAATATGTTCCCTGGGTGTGTTCTAACTGTAGGGGGGGGGGGGACTGACATGTGTAAATGACAGATCGCTGTTCATGAAGGGGAACTCCAGACCCCCGGAAAAAAAATAAGGTGGGTTCCCTCCAGGTGCATACCAGGCTCTTAGGCTTGGTCTGGAACATAAGGGGTTAAACCCGCGCAAAAAAAATAGCGTGGGGTCCCCCCCAAGATCCAAACCAAGCCATTATCCCAGGCACGCAGTCTGGTCAGACAGGAATGGGGGTGGGGACGAGCGAGCGCCCCCCTCCCTCCTGAGCCATACCAGACCACATGCCCTCAACATGGGGGAGTGTGTGCTGTGGGGGAGGGGGGCACTGCCCCCCCAACCCAAAGCACTCTTGTCCCCATGTCGATAGGGACAAGAGCCTCTTCCCGACAGCCCTGGCCGTTGGTTGTCGGGGTATGCGGGCGGAGGGCTTATCAGAATCTGAGAGACCCCTTTAATAAAGGGGTCCCCAGATTCCGGCCCCCCACCCTATGTGAATGAGTATGGGGGTACATTGTACCCCTACCCATTCACCTGGGGAAAAAAATGGAAAAAAATAATACACCACACATGAATAAATTAATTTATTAGTCAGCCGGGGGTCTTCTGCCGGGGCCCCCCACCACCACCCCATTAGGCCCCGGGCTTCGCCATCTTCTGCCGGAACCCCCTTCACCAGTGAGGCTCCTGCCTTTGGGGGAGGGTCCCGGGCTACTACGACGGTTTCTGCGGGGGGGGGGTGCACTGGCACCCCACCCCCGTCTTCAGCGACGTAATTCACCGGGACCCCCTTCACCAGGGAGGCTCCTGCCTTTGGGGGAGGGTCCCGGGCTTCCACGACGGTTTCTGCGGGGGGGGGTGCACTGGCACCCCACCCCCGTCTTCAGCGACGTAATTCACCGGGACCCCCTTCACCAGGGAGGCTCCTGCCTTTGGGGGAGGGTCCCGGGCTTCCACGACGGTTTCTGCGGGGGGGGGTGCACTGGCACCCCACCCCCGTCTTCAGCGACGTAATTCACCGGGACCCCCTTCACCAGGGAGGCTCCTGCCTTTGGGGGAGGGTCCCGGGCTTCCACGACGGTTTCTGCGGGGGGGGGTGCACTGGCACCCCACCCCCGTCTTCAGCGACGTAATTCACCGGGACCCCCTTCACCAGGGAGGCTCCTGCCTTTGGGGGAGGGTCCCGGGCTTCCACGACGGTTTCTGCGGGGGGGGGTGCACTGGCACCCCACCCCCGTCTTCAGCGACGTAATTCACCGGGACCCCCTTCACCAGGGAGGCTCCTGCCTTTGGGGGAGGGTCCCGGGCTTCCACGACGGTTTCTGCGGGGGGGGGTGCACTGGCACCCCACCCCCGTCTTCAGCGACGTAATTCACCGGGACCCCCTTCACCAGGGAGGCTCCTGCCTTTGGGGGAGGGTCCCGGGCTTGTACGGTGTCTTCCGCCGGAGGGCGCCACTCTCCGGGCTTCTGCGATGCCTTCCGCTTCTGCCTGTCTCCTCCGCGGAGCACAGGGCTTGTCTCCGCTGTCTTCTCCCTTCTCTTCCATTCGATGTTGACACGACGAGGTCCGGCGCTGGAATGCCGTCTGAGCAGTGGGCATGGACTTATATAGGGCAATGCCACCATGTGACCTCAACCCATGTGACATCACATTCCCATCATGCCCAGGGAATGTGATGTCACATGGGTTGAGGTCACATGGTGGCATTGCCCTATATAAGTCCATGCCCGCCGCTGACACGGCATGTCAGCGCGGAACCTCGTCGTGTCAACATCCAATGGAAGAGAAGGGAGAGGACAGCGCAGACAAGCCCTGTGCTCCCGGAGGAGACAGGCAGAAGAAGGAAGAGAGAAGAAAGAAGACGGAAGAAAGCCCTGGCTCCGCGGGGGAGCCAGGCAGAAGAGGGAGCAGAGAAAAGACCTGGGAGTTGGCGCACCCCCGGCAGAAGACCGGAACCCTGGCGGAAGGCACCGGAAAGACCGGGGGATAGGCGCCATCCCCCGGCAGAAGACCCCGAAGTCCGGATGCCCCTCCCTAATGAAAAAGAGCTTAAATGGGGTGGGGGCATCCGGCGGAAGGCTCCGGAGAGGACCGAGGGATGGCGCCCTCCCCCGGCAGAAATCACCGAAGCCCAGGGTCCCGGCAGAAGATCGGGAGAGAAGAAACCCCCCCTTCTAAGAGAGCTAAAGAAGAAAGGGGGGGCTCCGGAGCTGATTAATAAAATATTTTATTGTGTGTGGTGTTTTATTTTACTTTACATTTCCCCCATGTGAATGGGTAGAGGTACGATGTACCCCATACTCATTCACATAGGGTGGGGGTCCGGCATCTGGGGGCCCCCTTATTAAAGGGAGCTCGCAGATTCCGATTAGCCCCGCCCGCATACCCCGACAACCAATGGCAAGGGTTGTCGGGAAGAGGCTCTTGTCCCTATCGACATGGGGGCAAGAGTGCTGTGGGGTGGGGGGGCAGTGCCCCCCTCCCCCACAGCACACACTCCCCCATGTTGAGGGCATGCGGTCTGGTACGGCTCAGGAGGGGGGGGGGGGCCGCTCGCTCGTCCCCGCCCCCATTCCTGTCCGGGCCAGACTGCATGCTTGGGATGAGGGCTTGGTTTGGATCTGGGGGGGACCCCCGCGCCGAATCGGCGCGGGTTTAACCCCTCACGTTCCGGACCAAGCCTAAGAGCCTAATGTAGCCCTGGAGGGGGACCCGCGCCGATTTCAAGTTTGAAATTTGGCGCCGAGTTCCCCTTCAGGGCTGAAAACAGCTCGGAGATTCCCGTGCGCCGCGTCACGCAGCGCATTCACGGGTACGCCGCTTGGTATTTACCAAGATTTTCACGGCGTACTGACAAGGCGCACGGGAATCCCTGACTTTTCTCTCTGCGCATGCCCAGTATGCAAATGAACCTCCCGAGGTTCAGGCGCACTGTGCAAGCGTACGGGGATCTGTTTTCAAAAAACACTTTCCCTTTCAATTCGGCCCGCCAAACACTTCAAAACACATGTCACTTCACTTCCCCTGCATCCCCCCACCTCCCCCCCTAATAAACTCCCGCCCAAACCCCCGCAATTTACAGTTTAATGTGCCGTGCGCCAGGTCTGTACTGGTGCACAATGCACCCTCTCCTGGGCGCACGGAGCACATTAGTAACTAGGGAAATACACTGCACTAGCAGCGTATTTCTTTAGTAAATGGCAAAACGGCTGCTACTCCTGCTTTTACTCCATGAGTCATGGAGTAAAGGCTTGGTAAATCAGCCCCAATGTTTACAAACAAAGTTTTTGGCCAGTGAGCCATGTCCAGGTGTGTTGTTCCTGGAATAACCGAGCCTTTCTGAGAAACTATGTGATGTTACGTTGTTTACTAAGAACACTATTTGTAAATATGTAGTTATTTATGTCCTAAAAAATAAATGACAACATGTCTTTAAAATTACAAGCAGGCCAAGGAGGCAGATGGTGAAATATACATGGCAACACATTATTGCAGACAATCACCCCCCCCCCCCCCAACCCCAATATATATTTACTTACTTTTACGCAGAATTTTAAGTATTTTCTTCATCTGATGTGGCTCCCTCAATTTTAAGTCTGACCATCGTTTCCTCAGCTGTTCCTTGGACCTGGTGATCCCAAACATCCTCTGCATTCTCCTCGCCACCTTGTCCATAATATGTGCCTTTCGGCGGTTAGGGGTCTTGTATGGCCCTAATTCACCATCATAGTCCTTCTTTCGCATGATGTAAACTAACTCCACCATTTCCTGGAACCGCATATTAGTGGCTTTATATCTTCTTTGCCTTGATCGGGACGTCCCTGCCTCTGTCCCTTCACTTGTGGCATGAGAGCATCGTGCCCGCTCGTGTGACATCGCCATCTTTCCTTTCCCACAGAGATTATGGGCGTGGAAAAGATGAATTCTTACGCCATGGGCGGAGAAGAGGGCGGCGTTTAATACATACGCGGAGTGTAGAGAATGCAAACAACGTGTTTACGTCGGTTACGCGGAGAATCTTCGAGCGCATCCAGAACATACACAGTTAACGCCATATTTCCTAAACTCATTGATTAGGGGCCTCGCAAAGGTGACGAGGGCGGGGTTTAATAAATACGCGGAGTGTTTAAAAGGTTTACGCCGTGATTACGCATCTTACGCGGTAATTAGGCGAGCGTGAGAAACGAGGAGCGAGAGACAGGAAGGTAAGGAAATTAAAAATGTGATCAGCAGAGGCCTTGAAAATGTAGACACATGGGATGGGGGTTTGGGCTGTTGGTTGCACCCTTTTTAAGCTATTCTGTCTATGGGGTACCACAATGTTATTTTGGTTTCCAAATGCTTTTGGACACCTCACAAAATAGAGATGTGAACAATGCTGTACCTCATTGACAAGTTTTTGAATGGTGTATTCAGATCAGGCAAAGTATTGTTCAAGTGTTGGTTGTACAGAGGTCATTAGGAAGTGTCTTTTATGTCATCCATTGTCAGGGGCATGAGATTTACACATGAAAGAGTGCCTAGATGAAAACTGTCATTTGTAAGCATTGTTTATTTTTCTATATTAAAAATATTTACTGCAATGTGAACAATGGCTCTGCATCTAGCAAATCAATGTTTGGTACAAGCAATGCGGCCGAGCTGCCAATCATTGTTTAAACAAGAGAGACTGTGTTTGTAATTAGATATAGGTAATAAATTTGAAGACACATATTAGATCAAGGTCAACGCTGATCCTTTGGAATATTTATTTTTCTGTGGTTTATGTTTTTGTAATCTAGACTCAAAAAGAAATATAATTTTGGAAAAATTACAATGGACCTCCTACAAACCAAGGAATCTATAGAGGCCTTACTCCAAAAATATCAGGAGACGCCCATCCTGTGGAATTCCAAGCACTCTTTATATTGCAATAAAGAGGTACGAGCGGCAGCACTAGAAGAGCTAGCAAATTATATGCAAACTTGGGTGCCAGGATGCACTGCCAACATGGTGAAGGATAAACTTGCCAACCTCAGAAGCACATACAGGAGAGCATACAAAGCTAATAAAAGCAAAAAATCGGGAGCAGCAGCAAGACAAGCAAAGGAACCCAAACTGTGGTATTATAAACAGATGGCTTTTTTGCGGGACGAAATGGAAGGCAGGAAAACGATGTCGAGTCTTTCTTCCAACCTTTCCTCCATGCTACCTTCCAGCGGACCTTCCCCAGATGACCACAGCCCTGCAGAGTCGGAGGAAGAGGGCCTGGCTGACAGAGATGCAGATCTGCCACCCTTCGATGAGGAGGTATAGTAGTTTCCTCTATATTTCTGGCGTAAATAATTCTTGGTGGATTAATGATTAGATATTGTAAAAAAAAAACCAAGCTGGGAAAAAGCAAAAAAAAAGGTGTTCAGACAAATAGGTGTCAGAGATGACAACTGCAGGGGTCAGAAGTAGAGTGTATTCAAGTAATAATGAACAGAAAATACTAAACGAAAAACATGAAAATGAGTGTGGTTTTATTTAGCGAAATTGTAAAAAATGTCATTTTTTTTCCACACAGGAAGAAGAGATCAGCCAGGAGGTGGCAGATCCTCAGGTGTCTGTCAGCCAGGAGGAGGCCGGGGTCAGTGGCAGCCAGGAGGAGGCCGGGGTCAGTGGCAGCCAGGAGGAGGCTGGGCCCAGTGGCCTGCAGCAGGTCCACCCGGCCAGGAGAACCACCACCAGCCAGTCTTCTCCCCCCCAGGTGAGGCCATCAGGCCGAAGGAGGCAGTTGAGGCCTGTGGAGGAGGCAAGCCTCCGCATGATCCAGGAGGCAAGCGCCATCATGAGGGCCCCCCTCAACCCCACAGAGGCCTTCAGTGCCTCATTGGCCCATGATTTAAATGAAGGGGAGGAGGACCAGAGAAGACTGGCAAAGGCCCTGATGAACCAGGTCCTTTGGTGGATGCAGAGGGGCCTGCTGACCCCAGACACTGGGCTATTTGACCCGGCCCGGCTTGCGGAACACCATCCTCCTGCTGCCACATCGACCCCACCTGCAAGACCCCGTGTTCGATCCGCTGGAAGGCTGCCTGGAGGGAAGGCTGGAAAGAGGAGGAAACGTTGATTTTCTGCCTTCCATTTCCTTCCACATAAAGGACATCTTGTTTGTACTACCACAGTTTGGGTTCCTTTGTTTGTGTGCTGCTGCTTCATATTTTTGTGTTTGGCTCCTGAGGCTTGGAAGTTTATCCTTCACCATGTTGGAAATGCAAGTTTGCATATAGTTTGCTATCTATTCTAGTGCTGCCGTTCTTTTTATTTTTTGTGATGACATTTGCCTGAATAAAAGGCTTTTTGCTTTCATTTGAAAACATGTCTATTGTTTGTTATACTGTGGGGATTATTAGGCAGCAAACCTTTAATAAATATACAATGGGTAATTTACAAAGGACACACTCCTTGGGGGGGGGGGACATTTGGTGTGCCAACATGGTTTAATATTCTCTAATGAAACACCAAAAAAAAAAAAAAAAAAAAAAAAAAAAATTTTTAAATGGTGACATAACTAGAAACAACAAAAAAAAATAAAAAAATGCACATTCCTTTACAAAAATGACTACTATAAATTATGGAGGACCACCAACCAAAACACACGTCTGGCATAGAAAACATTATTAAAGGATTACATCACAAGCAAGAAATGTGACATTTCAGTATGGGACAACTCTATTGAAATTGCATCAGCAAGAGAACGGGGTTATTCTAGCAAGAGAAGAATTAATAAAACGAGGCTTGAAAATGTGGTTTAGTGCGCCTTTTTAAGACATTGTTCTCTTGCTAGAATAAAAGGTTTCTAATGACGAATGTGCCATATCCCAAACAAACGCGAGTTTTACCTGAACGAGCGCTCCCGTCTCCTCATTTGGACTGAGCATGCGCGGGGTTTTTGTACGCTGCTTTTGTGTACAGACGACCGAACATGTCTGACGGACACGATTCCAGCAGACTGTTTTAAAGCAAGACCAGGAAACAGTTGTTCGTTGGAAAACGGTCTGGCCGACGATTGTTTGCTGGAATTCTGTACGTTACTGCCTACACACGAACGAACATGTCCGCTGAAACTGGTCCGCGGACCAGTTTCAGCAGACATGTTTGGTCGTGAGTACGGGGCCTCAGATCAAGGCAGCAAGGCCTGCATGCAATCTGTCCCCATCCATGGCATCGGCGGTAAGCAATCTCTTTCTTCTTCCTCCACAGGCCTTTAGGGAGGTAGTTAGCCATCTCTGATAATGTTTATATGATGTGTTTATTATTGTATAGTAATGTTATACCATTCTTGTTATTTCTAGTTTTACCGCATATCACGTGTGTCATCCACATGTATATTGAAATCTGCAACGTGCCAATAAAGACACAAGATAAGAAACAGCAGTCTATTATTGTGTGCGCAGAGAAAGGTCATCTGCCTAGTTAGCTACCCATAGACTCCGGGAGTACGGGAAGCGAGTCCAGGACAGGAATAATTAAGAAAGCATAACACCATATTTAGTGTGTAACGTGTAAGATGCTCCAAGCCCCCCTCCTTCACCCATTTAGTTCCCCTATCCCTGTGACTGTGGTCAGGGAGTCTTCTCCCGGCACCACTGTCTCATTTAAAAAAAGGTGCATCATTCATTCATAGCAATCTATGAACGAGAAAACTACAAGTCCCATCTTCCACCATGGCAGATGGCATGTAGTTCTCAATGAACTGCGAGGGCACTGATGAGCATGCTAGTAGTTCATCCACAAGCCCTGAAGCTTTCAAACTGATAGCCCATACAGAGGAATGGGCATAATGCTACAGGACTTGTCTGCATGAGCCTGACACACACCTGTGATACACTGATCATGGGTATAATGCTTTACAGGCTCCTTGGGGAAGAATTTTTCTGCAAAACTATGTGCATTTATTATTCCCCCCCCCCCCAAAGGCAAGCTTAGCCTTTATGGGTTCATGATGCCATGGGGCCTGGCAATATGAGGTAACCATTTTACCAGAGTTCCCCCACACAGGGCCTTGGAGAAATAGCAAAGGAGGATGGGCTTTATGTACCCAATAGGGATGGGCCAAATTGACCCCTGTGCGGTTCGCAACCAAACCTTCAAACACTGCAAAAGTTTGGACCCGAATAACGAACCCCATTAAAGTCAATGGGACCCGAACGTCAAAAATCAGAAGTGCACATTTTAAAGGCTAATGTGTAAGTTATTGGGCATACAATGGTTATAGGGGTACGGGTCCTGCCCTGGGGGACATTTATCGATAAAAAAAAGTTTGTGAAAAAAGTCATTTTTAAATGAGCAGTAATTATTTTTTATTTGTTTTTTAAAGTTAAAGCATAAAAATGAAAAATTCCTTCCAATATAGTGCCTGGGGGTCCCCTTAAGCCGCGTACACATGATCAGTCCATCTGATGAGAACGGTCTGAAGGACCATTGTCATCGGTTAACCGATGAAGCTGACTGATGGTCCGTCGCGCCCACACACCATCGGTTAAATAACCAATTGTGTCAGAACGCGGTGACGTAAAACATAACAACGTGCTGAAAAAAATGAAGTTTAATGCTTCCAAGCATGCGTCGACTTGATTCTGAGCATGCGTGGATTTTTAACCGATGGTCGTGCCTACTAACGATCGGTTTTAACCTATCAGTTAGGAATCCATCGGTTAAATTTAAAGCAGGTTGGCTTTTTTTTAACCGATGATTAAACAACCTATGGGGCCCACACACGATCGGTTTTGACCGATGAAAGCGGTACATCAGACCGTTGTCCTCTGTTTAACCTATCGTGTGTACGAGGCCTTAGTCTACCTGTAAAAGTGGCAGATCTGTACCATGTCTAGAATCTGCTGCAGCAATAATTGCATTTATAAAGTCCAAAAAAATACATTTTCCCTGCAAGCTACCTTTATTTTGCTCAGCAACAGTTGGGGAGCCAGTGTGTATGATGAAGACACAATGTAGTGCACTGGGAATTTTTTGGAAACATTTTGGTGCCACTTTGACTTTGGAAAGAAGTAACTGTGTTTTGTATGCTTCTGTGGTGTCTGATGCCAACTTCTTGTATCTGATCTTACAATAGTTCCATCAATTGATTATGATAAGTTGGGGATATATGACCAGTTTGCCCCCAGCCTAGCCAACCTGTTTATGGCTTAGTGGGAAGACAGGCATGTGTTTAGCAATCAGATGCCCCAATTGCGTTTTTATTGTAGATTCATTGACGACATCATCCCTCTTGGATACGAAATATCCCAAAAGGCCAGATACTTATGCCGCGTACACACGGTCGTTTTTTGTGATGAAAAAAAAACTTCATTTTTAAAAACGTCATTTAAAATGACTGTGTGTGGGGAAAACGTTGTTTTATGTCTTCTGGAAAACGACAAAAAAAAAAAATTCGAGCATGCTTAAATTTTTTATGTCGTTTTTCAAAACGTCGTTTTTTGTGTCATAAAAAATGACCGTGTGTAGACTAAAGTGATGTTTAAAACGTCGTTTTTAAACCCGCGCATGCTTAGAAGCAAGTTATGACGCGAGCTTGAATGGAACAGAGTGCCGCCGTACGTGCTGAACGTAACCGCGCTTTGCTAGAGCATTTAAAAAAAATATGGTGTGTAGGCAACGTCGTTTTTTAAAATGAAGTTTGAAAAACGTCATTTTTTTCATGAGAAAAAATGACGTTTTTTTTCATCACAAAAAACGACCGTGTGTACGCGGCATTAGAGTGCACCAAAATTGCACTGATCAGGAGGACTTTATTGCACAGGTGAATATTCTGAAGGATAAGTTTGTACAGAAGGGTTATCGAGAGGAACCACTTAAAAAACGAATGCAGGAAGTTGGGGACGCCCCAAGAAGTCAATGCTTTGGGAAAAGGGACGCACAACTAAATGATGGACAACATCAATGGGGCTTTATAACAGGCTTCCATTTTCAATATAGGGAGATTGAGACCATTTTCAAAAGATATTGGCACATTTTGGGTCGTGACAGACATTTAGGTGAAGTCTTACCCAATTTACCCAAATTTATATATAGACGGGCCCCAAGTTTTGGGGACAGGGTAGTACGAAAAATTCTGGATCCACCTGATGAACGAATTTTAAGAATTGACCTAAAGGGTTTTTTATTCTTGTAGGAGGTGTTAATTCTGTAGAACAGTGAAGGTACAAAAAAAGAGTTCATTTCATGTAATTCATCATATGTGGTATATTTTATGTGGTGGCCCTGTGGGTTATATTATGTAGGAAGAACTAAGAGGTTACTCAAAGTACGTATAGTGGAATACCTCATTAACATCAAAAATGGTTTTAAATACCATAGTGTTTCATTACACTTTAGGGAAAAGCACCAGCAGGACCCCTCTCTCATCCAATTTTGCGGTATAGATTATGTGCATCCATCCTGGAGGGGCTCAAACCGTGTGAGGGACTTTTCACAGAGAAAGACAAAATTGATATTTCTTAAAAAGTCTTCCTCCCAGGGGCCTCAATATTGAATTAGATCTTAATTGTCTTATAAATAATTTTAAATTTTTTAAAATGTTATCTAATCATCTACTATATGCAGTGATATACAAGCGCATATCACTGGACCAAGTATCTGTATTGACTTATGTTCATTTTCCAAGGTTGTGGGATGTGTATATACATTTATTTTTTTTGTTTACAAAAGTTTAATGGAGGTATAAATGAACATTTGCATACAGTAGTTGACAAATGGGTTTGTCAGTAAGTCAATGGTATAGCACACAACGCATCATACAATATGGGGTGATATAACAGCACAAGTAAGATTGCTAGCAAAATATAGATACAATGAAAACAGAGTTTAGCAGTTAATAACATATGATAAATAGGTGAAGGGATAATGTAGAGCAGATATGGTATGATGAAATGGAGTTATATTTAAGTGAGATTCCAATAAGACCATTTAAGATCATATACATGAAGACTGTCATTTAGGGTATGATAGATTTTTTCAGACAGTTTAAGCGTCTCCATTCTATCTAAAACCTGTGACCAAAGAATATTGTTAGATTTCCAGTTAAAAGCAATCATCCATTGTATGGAAATACATAGGGAGTGAAATAATCTAATACAAGGAGTAGGAATATCGGGGATTTTTGCATATAGAAGACATATCTGGGGGGTGAGAGTGA
Source organism: Rana temporaria (assembly GCF_905171775.1). Classification (NCBI taxonomy): domain Eukaryota; kingdom Metazoa; phylum Chordata; class Amphibia; order Anura; family Ranidae; genus Rana; species Rana temporaria. The sequence goes on along the minus strand of NC_053493.1, from coordinate 191,079,877 downwards.
TTTTGTGTTTTGAGGATTTCTCAAATCTATCTGTCGCTGCACTCCATATCTGATCTAGGAGTGGGCAGCTCCAAAACGTGTGCAAGAAGGTCCCTTGTTCTAGGCAGCCCCTGAAGCAATTAGGGGAAATTGAGGGATAACATGTATGGATTCTAGAGGGGGTAAGGTACCATCTAGAGAAAAGCTTCACTGGGATTTCTCTGAACAAAATGGCTCTACTGCATTTGCAGAGGTTTTTAGACATAGAATGCCATATCTCGGCCGTAAGAGAGCAATCAAGCTCGACCTCCCAGTGGAGCATTGGGCCAGATTTTTCTTGTAGTGTAAAATTGTTAAGAAAATTATATAGGTGGGAAATCAGTCCTTTGTCGCCAGGTGAGGATAGGCATATCCTTTCAAATAATGTGTTAGAGGAATGAGTGGATTAGTGAGAAGTGCTTTGCATAAAAATATCTAATTAGCAAATAGTGTTCGTATTCTGATGATGGGAGGTTATATTTCTTTTGTATTGCAGAGAATTTTGTGAATTTCCATTTGGTTTGTAAAGAGTTTAGTGTGGTTAGATAGTTGTTTATCCATGGAGAGAAAAGAGACCTATTATTATAAGCTAAGTTAAACCTAGGATCACCTAGGAAGGATGCGAGTGGGGGGATGGCTGATGAGAGCGCAAAGGTGTATTTTATTTAAAGCCAAAGTTGAAAAAAATGGGCCACTATAATTTCATGTTTGAGAAGATTGCGGTATAGTCAGACATAGTTAGACCACAAAATACCTTGAAGGTGATATGAAAGAATATATGTGGTCTCAAACCTTTTCCAGGGCACATCCTGGGAGGGAGAGAACCATTGGGACAGTTGTGTGAGTCTAGCAGCAAGAAAATAATTCCAAAGGTTCGGAAGACCCAATCCACCCTTGGATTGTGGTCTACGTAAGAGAGCATAGCTACACCTGGGTTTTTTATCTGCCCAAATAAATCTATTGAGAGTCCTTTGGAGAGAGTCTAATTTGGATTTTGAAATGTTGATGGGGAGGGTACGGAAGTAGTATAGAAGTTTGATGATGATATTCATTTTTATAGCACAAATCCTACCAAGAAAAGATATGTGGTAGGAGGACCAAGTTTTAAGGAGGGAACTGATGTGTGTATTAAGGGGAAGGTAGTTGGTTTTATATAAAAATTTGTGTGAGGATGTGATATGGACACCTAAATATTTAATGGATTGAGGGCATCATACAAATGAAAAGTTGTTTTGTAATAAGTTCTGCGTGTTCTGGGGAAGGTTGATTGGTAGGGCCGAACACTTATTTACGTTGATCTTAAGGCCAGAGATATCATGGAACGTGTTACATTTTTTTAAGGAGAACAGGGATGGAGGTGAGAGGTTCTGTAAGAAATATAAGGGCACAAATGGCACACAATGGGACACCACAAATGGCACAAATGGGACACCACTATGCCAGCCATTGGCTGTGTAGGCCCATGTTTTATGGGTATGTTTCCACCAACACTTCGCCGTGGCGCCCCTGTGCCAACTAAACTATCAGCAGCAGGAGTCCTAACCTGCCCAGCCTTTTCTCTAAAGGGGCACTCCACCCACATCTTCTTCTGGGTGTGCTTCCACCAGCACTTCTTCCTGAACCATGGGCTCCCACTAATCTCTCTATCCCTTCTACCTTCTGGCCTCAAGACCCTTCTTTTTCCTCCCACAGACCTACTCTCCTGGGACTGTTGGGGACCCACTTCCATGAAATCTGTCAGGGACTGACCGCTCTCACTACCTGATGCAACATTAACCAACAACATTTGTTTCTCAGGTTCACTAACCCCTATGTGGTTACCGTTGGCAACCAAACCATCTGAGATCAACACCACACCCTTCTGTTTAACCTCACTATAAATGTTCCACAAGGGATTATTCAACTCAACATTGTCATTGGGACCTCTTGTCCCCTTGTTTGCTAGGACAGTGTCTATGGAGGGACCACCTACAGGCAAGCAGTTACTCCCTATGGTAGAGTCCCCCAGTTTCACATCGCCCTCTGTTGTCCAACACATAAGGTTATCAGCGGTGTACCCCAAGGTTCAGTGCTGGGACCCTTACTTTTCAATATATTTATAAATGATATTGGGTCTGAGATCAAAAGTAACATTTCTGTCTTTGCAGATGACACCAAGCTATGCAGTGGAATAACGTCCTTACAGGATGTCTCCAATTTACAAGCCGACCTCAATGCTCTGTCTAATTGGGCGACTAAGTGGCAGATGATGTTTAATGTTGATAAATGTAAAGTTATGCACTTGGGGGCTAAGAATATGCATGCATCATACATACTAGGGGGAGTACAACTGGGGGGATCTGTAGTGGAGAAGGATCTGGGGGTTTTAGTTGATCATAAGCTCAATAATGGCATGCAATGCCAAGCTGCGGTTTCCAAAGTGAGCAAAGTCCTTTCTTGTATTAAGAGAGGTATGGACTCCAGAGACAGAGATATCATTTTGCCCCTGTACAAATCATTAGTAAGACCTCATCTGGAATATGCAGTTCAGTTTTGGGCACCAGTTCTCAAAAAGGACATCGGAGAACTGGAGAAAGTGCAGAGAAGGGCAACCAAACTGATAAGAGGCATGGAGGAGCTCAGCTATGAGGAAAGATTAGAGGAACTGAATTTATTCACTCTTGAGAAGAGGAGAATAAGGGGGGATATGATCAACATGTACAAATATATAAGAGGTCCATACAGTGAACTTGGTGTTGAGTTATTCACTTTACGGTCAACACTGAGGACAAGGGGGCACTCTTTACGTCTAGAGGAAAAGAGATTTCACCTCCAAATACGGAAAGGTTTTTTCACAGTAAGAGCTGTGAAAATGTGGAACAGACTCCCTCCAGAGGTGGTTCTGGCCAGCTCAGTAGATTGCTTTAAGAAAGGCCTGGATTCTTTCCTAAATGTACAGAATATAACTGAGTACTAAGATTTGTAGGTAAAGTTGATCCAGGGTAAATCCGATTGCCTCTCGGGGGATCAGGAAGGAATTTTTTCCCCTGCTGTAGCAAATTGGATCATGCTCTGCTGGGGTTTTTTGCCTTCCTCTGGATCAACTGTGGGAATGGAGTTGGGTGTATAGGATTTTACTGTGTTTTTTAATTTTTGTTTTTTTTATTTTTTGTGGTTGAACTGGATGGACTTGTGTCTTTTTTCAACCTGACTAACTATGTAACTATGTAACTCCAATAGCAATTGTCCTACCAGCGCACATTTTCCCACACCAATCTCTTTGTCCATTGGTACCTCAACCAATACCTCTGAGCTGTCCGATAGTGCTCTACAGTGCTTCTCATACACTTTTCCATTACAGTTACCATTACTGTTATTTCCTGTCAAAGTGTCTCTGGGTACCTCAAACTGCACCTCTCTGCGAGTGGTGGACTGAATTCCCACTACCGCCATGTCCATTCCGAGCCCTTCCTTTACATGAGGTCTAGAGGATGAGACAGTACACGCGCCATGTACCAACCACTGCTCAGCCGTACCTCGGACCGCACCAGTAAGAATGCACCCCATCACATCAGCATACGGAGAGACTTCCACTATGTCTATTATTTCTGATTCCTCTAACAATTCCCCTGAGCACCTTCTGCACACAACCGCCGCTGGAAGCACTCTCGAAGAGAACTGTGAGACAACTTTGCACAAAATTAACCAACAGTACAGCAACCAATTTTCATCAACACTGCCTAACAACGCCTGTACCACCTGTGTCCACCGATTGGTACTACGCAACACCATGTCGCCCCTCTGCTGTGGATACATGTAGGTGTACATTAGAAAGGTTTTCACCAATTGCAACAACATCTCAGTTATTTCTAGACATGCCGCATCTAAACACAGGCTCCCCATGAGCACTGCAAATCGCATGTGTCATACTCATCCTCTCACTTTCAGCAACACTGAGCGACTCCAAATCGCTATCCATTGCCCCATCATCCTGAAGCTCAACATTCCTCATCTCTTTTGTTGTGGACAAAACCTCTGCTATGTATGCGCCCTTTTTAGATCCTTCCAACTGGAGAGGGTTAACTTCTGCAAAAGCCAATGCACCCACGTCTACCGGCCCTGCAGTCTCTCCCTTTAGCACAGCAGAAACTGTGTCCACTTCACTGTTACCCACTGAAAACACATTTTTAAACACTGCAGGCTGCAATAACATAACTTCACCACTTTGCTCGGGTGGCGCTTCATTAAACTCATGAGGACTTGTTCTGCCAGTAGTGACAGACCGCAATAACCAATCATCACTACCAGTAATTTTAAACATTTGAGTTTTACCATTTTCCTCACCACCAAGGACAAGTACCCTCTTATCCATCAGAGTGGCACCACAGTTGTCCCAGGCAACTTCTGGCTCCAACACACAGAGCTTCCTGGAGGTTTCTAAGGACAGCTCTGCAGCCTTATATACGATCACTAAGGGGAATCGCATATCCTGCTTAGCGATCACCCCTACCTCATCAAGCATCACATAACCATAAGTACATGTATCATCAGTAATATCTTCATCATCAGCATTCATAAACGTAGCAGTTTTATAATCTCCATCAGATTGTCTTTTGTCAGAATGCATGGCACCCTACATGCCACTCAGCACATCACCCTTCCTCTCCAAAGGAATTATTTTGCCCACTAGGGCGGCTTCACAGTTGTCCTGGGAAACCACTTGCGTCACCATCACAGGCTCCTTGGCGGTTTCCCTTGGCAACTCTGCAGAACCTTTCTTTATTGCTAGGGAACATGGCACACCAACTGTTTTGGTCACCCCTAACACATCTCTCCCAGCACTCTGCTGGATTACCTTCGGTGCACACAGAGTCCATATGTCCTTTTCAGACTTTGACTTTCCTACAAGGAGGGTTTTAACCCCGTGTCTCCCCACTGATCTGGGTAACACACTGCAGCAAGTCCATTTTTACATCGTCTGCAGATCTCCTCACCGGACACACTGCTACTTCATTTGGATCACAAACTGCAACAGTCTTACCATATCCCGAAGCAGGTAACTCTGTCTTCATTTGAGGGCGCTGTCTCTCAGTTGCATATTTACTGGCCAACTCCCCCTGGTGGCCACAGGATGAAATCACAGCAGGCATCTCCCACTGTTTAGCACAAAAGGAATCTTGGCCCACCACTAAAGAGTTCTGCTCAGCAACATTACCTCCAGCTGCACCCCAGAATCTAGGGCAAGAAAATATGCTGTGCCCCAGCTGACCACATTCCAGCCATGGTGTTTGGCGACTTTCTCCTGTTGCTAAGGGAGATGGCACTCTCCCAACACGCAGAATTTCACTGGCATCTTTATGGGGATGATGATATACCTCTTCCCTGTAGCTCGTCTTTCCCATTAATACCTTTTCTCCTGTTGCTAAGGGAAACGGTGCTCTCCCAGCTGCACGTTGCTGGCTCTCCGACACACATAGACTTCTCTCTCCATGAAGCGGTGTTGCTTTAACCTTGCCACGATCCTCTGTAGACAATATCCTTGTCTTGCGGTCCACTGACCTGACATCATAGGCGTTGCTATGGGAAACTGCACCCATCTGCTCACTCTTTACACTCAGAGCAGGCTTCTCAGTTTGGTACAGTTACTTTACAAGTTTTCTGAGATTCATGTGAGTGCAATATTTGAAGTGTTTACAGTGTGTTATTAAAACAGATTTTTAGTGTGTGGGGCAACTTGCTGTGGTGAGTTTTGCATCTGAGGGGAGAGGAATCACCAAACACTGGGTGTTGTGGAAGATTAGAAGAGATCTCATGCACTGGTGTTAATGATACATTGTTGGGACTTTATATGATATTTTTATTTGTGCACATAATCACTTATGTCACAGGGTGTAATTTTTGAAAGATATTATCACTATATAGTTTGGTAAACACAGGTACTGTTTAGTAGTATCTTCAGCAAAACAAATACATTAAAGATTTCTGAAACCATAAAAAGAATTAATCAAGCTCATTTCCTCTCCCCCGATTTTGACACCACTTTATTAAGACCTTGTTAACACAGATACAAATATATACTTGGTATACCCATATGTATGACTAACATTATAAAAAACCTTGAGGACTGCTTTTTCCTTCTATTTTTCCTATCTTTGTTTTTCTTACCTTTAATATCTCTTTCCATTCTATTCTCTTAACCTGTCTTTTCTTTTGATATCCATTGATGTTTATAAATTTAGTAGCAAAGCTCTTCAATTCACACTCCTTATTTTATGTTTGTTATACAATAAGTTATTGAGTTCCATAGAATTAATATGTACTTATCAGATATGTAGTAAATATCTGTTTTCACGTTTTTTTTAATCTCTCCATTCCAATATATGTTAATTTAATGACATATATATTGACATTTTTATTAGTTTTCATCTTAATAACGGTGTCCATTCATACACCATTTTTATACATTGGCCCAGATTCTCGTACATCCGCGTAAAATTGTGCGGGCGTAACGTATCTGATTTACGTTACGCCTCCGTAACTTACACGGGCAAGTGCTGTATTCTCAAAGCACTTGCTCCGTAAGTTGCGGCGGCGTAGCGTAAATCGGCCGGCGTAAGCCCGCCTAATTCAAATTTGGATCAGGGGGGCGTATTTTATGTAAATGTACTGTGATCCGACGTGATTGACGTTTTTCCCGATTGGGGCATGTGCCTTCCGTGGAATTTCCCTGTGTGCATTGCTCTAAAGTACGCCGCAAGGACGTAATTGGTTTTGACGTGAACGTAAATGACGTCCAGCCCCATTCACGGACGACTTACGCAAACTACGTAACTTTTTAAAATTTTGACGCGGGAACGACGGCCATACTTAACATTGTTACGCCACACTTACGCCACCATATAGCAGGGGCAACTATACGCCGGGAAAAGCCTAATGTAAACGGCGTAACTTTACTGCGTCAGCCGGGTGTACGTTCGGGAATTCGCGTATCTACCTAATTTGCATACTCAACGCGGAATTCGATGGAAGCGCCACTTAGTGGCCAGCGTAAATATGCATTTACGATACAACGGTGTTACACAATTACGCCTGTCAGTTCTAAGGGAAATCTATGCGTAACTGATTCTTATGCCGCATACACACCATCACTTTCTGCGATGAAAAAATGCGACGGTTTATGTGATGGAAAAAAACGACATTTTTCAAACTTCAATTTGAACAACGACGTAGCATACACATCATCACTTTTTCACAACGCTCTAGCAAAGCGCAGTTCCGTCAATCACGCACGACGTCACTATAAAGGGTCGTTTCCATGTGGAAGACGGCCTCTTTTGCTGATATAGTGTTGCTGCGTGTTAGTAAAAGTTTGGTGAGAGACGATTCGTGATTTTCAGTGTTTGTGCTTTAAATTTCGTTTTCTGTTGTACAGTTTGTGTATTTGTCGTCGGATCTGTGATACAGTGCTTGTACTAAGGACGTATTTGTTTTGGCATTACGTTTTTGTGTGCACGGTGCTGTTTAGCAGGTCGTTCTTCAGAGGCCATTCTGTACTTCAGGGCGTAATTTTTAGTCTGATCTGATTTGACGACCGTTTTCTAGCCATGTTGCGGGTACGAACTCGTCGCCGAGATCGTGCTGTGCTTGTTGTTAGGATGTGTGCTGCATCCCGGCGACGGTCCATGAACAGGGTGAGGAGGAGGTTGTGGACCAAGAACTGGTTGCTACGCAGGGACCAGTTCTCTCATATGCCTCTGCTGCGGGAGATCCGAGAAAATAACCCTGATGATTTCAGGAATTTTCTTAGGATGTCTGACCCCGTATTTCAGCAGCTTTTGGCTTCGGTGTCGCCATATATCACCAGGCAGGACACCGTTATGCAGGAAGCCATCACTGCTGAGCAGAGGCTAGTTGCTACGTTGCGCTACCTTGCAACAGGGAGAAGTCTGCAGGACTTGAAGTTCTCAACGGGCATCTCCCCCCAGGCTCTGGGCCTCATAATCCCGGATACCTGTTCAGCCATCATTCAGGTTCTTCAGGAGGACTATGTTAAGGTAAGTGGTGTTCTTTCAATGGTCAAACTATGGCCAAAAAAAAAAAAAAAAATAACCTGTTTCTAATATGCTCAGAATGTTCACTTTGGGCCTGATTTACTATGCTCTGTGCGCTGCGCTGGTTCATGCGTTAATTAGTACTCCGGGTGGAGGCTTAATTGGGCGCATGAACCAGCGTAGCAGCCGGCGCATTGAAACTAATATGTAAAGCCGCGCCGAACTCCCTATAGAAGTCTATGGGAGAAATCAAAAGTGTTCATTTTAAAGGCTTATCTGCAAGTTTTGTCCTAAAAAGTGTTTGGGGACCTCAGTCCTGCCCCAGGGAACATGTATCAATGCTTTTTTTATTTTTTAAAACGGCCGTTTTTTCGGGAGCAGTGAAATTAATAATTCTTAAAGTGAAACAATAAAAGTGAAATATTCCTTTAAATTTCGTACCTAGGGGGGGTGTAATGTCAGCATGTGAAATAGCGCATTTTTCCCGCACTTAGAACTCCCCCTGCACAAAGTGACATTCAGAAGGAAAAAAGTCATTTAAAAATTCACACGCGGCTATAATGAATTGTCGGCTCTGACAATTCTAAAGGGATTCATTCATAAAACAAACAAAAAAATGTGTAGGGGTTCCCCCAAATTAAATTACCAGGCCCTTCAGGTCTGGAATGGATATTAAGGGGAACCCCGCCGTAAAAACCCCCAAAAAAAAGACGTGCGGTTCCCGGCAAATATCCATTCCAGGCCCTTCAGGTCTGGTGTGGATTTTAAGGGGAACTCCACCCCAAATTAAAAAAAAAATGGCGTGGAGTCCCCCTAAAAATCCACACCAGACCCTTATCCGAGCACGTTGACCTGGCCGGCCGCAGAAAAGAGGGGGGGACAGAGTGCGGCCCCCCCCCTCTCCTGAACCGCACCAGGCCACATGCCCTCAACATGGGGAGGATGTCCCCATGTTGATGGGGACAAGGGTCTCATCCCCACAACCCTTGCCCGGTGGTTGTGGGGGTATGCGGGCGGGAGGTTTATCAGAATCTGGAAGACCCCTTTAACAAAGGGGACCCCCAGATCCTGACCCCCCCCCTGTGTGAAATGGTAATGGGGTACACTGTACCTCTACCATTTCACCCCAAAAAAAATGTCAAAGTGTTAAAAATGACAGTAGCCGGTTTTTGACAAATCTTTTAATAAAATCTTCTTTTCTTCTTTCCTTCGGGTTTCTTCCGCTGCTTCTTTCTTCTCGTCCACATCTTGCCCGACGTGTTCTTCTATCTTCTCCGTCCGTCCTTCAGCCTTCTGGTCCCGCATCTTGCCCGTTGTCTTGTCCTGTCTTCTTCTCCGTGCGTCCGCCTCCTCGTCCGCATCTTGGGTCTTCTGCGGTCTTCTTCTCGGTCCGCCAGCCTTCTCGTCCGCATCTTGTGTCTTCTCCGGACCCAGCGTTTGAATTGTAATTGGCCGCCGTGTTCCCGCTCCTGGGACCCGCCCCCCTCTGACGCCACAAGTAAACTCCTTAGAAGGTCATGTGCGTCAGAGGGGGGCGGGGTCACAGAGCGTCACACAGCGGGGGAATTCAATTTCAATCGCGCCGCCCGGAGAAGAAGTTCCCGCCGTGTCACACTCATGTGACCCCGCCCCCCTCTGACGCACATGACCTTCTAAGGAGTTTACTTGTGGCGTCAGAGGGGGGCGGGTCCCAGGAGCGGGAAAACGGCGGCCAAATCAAATTCAAACGCTGGGTCCGGGGACGAGAAGGCTGGCGGACCGAGAAGAAGACCGGAGAAGACCCAAGATGCGGACGAGGAGGCGGAAGGACGGAGAAGAAGACAGGACAAGACAACGGGCAAGATGCGTGACCAGAAGGCTGAAGGACGGACGGAGAAGATAGAAGAACACGTCGGGCAAGATGTGGACGAGAAGAAAGAAGCAGCGGAAGAAACCCGAAGGAAAGAAGAAAAGAAGATTTTATTAAAAGATTTGTCAAAAACCGGCTACTGTCATTTTTAACACTTTGACATTTTTTTTGGGGTGAAATGGTAGAGGTACAATGTACCCCATTACCATTTCACATAGGGGGGGGGCCAGGATCTGGGGTTCCCCTTTGTTAAAGGGGTCTTCCAGATTCTGATAAGCCCCCCGCCCGCATACCCCCACAACCACCGGGCAAGGGTTGTGGGGATGAGACCCTTGTCCCCATCAACATGGGGACATCCTCCCCATGTTGAGGGCATGTGGCCTGGTGCGGTTCAGGAGAGGGGGGGGGCCGCACTCTGTCCCCCCCTCTTTTCTGCGGCCGGCCAGGTCAACGTGCTCGGATAAGGGTCTGGTGTGGATTTTTAGGGGGACTCCACGCCATTTTTTTTTTCAATTTGGGGTGGAGTTCCCCTTAAAATCCACACCAGACCTGAAGGGTCTGGTATGGATATTTGGGGGGACCCCACGCCATTTTTTTGGGGTTTTTTTACTGCGGGGTTCCCCTTAATATCCATTCCAGACCTGAAGGGCCTGGTAATTTAATTTGGAGGGACCCCCTTTTTTTTTTTTTTTTTAATGAGCAATGACTCTATTCTTTATAGCCATGAGTACTTTAACCACTTGCCCACCGGGTTAATTCTGGCACTTCTCTCCTTCATGTGAAAATCACATTTTTTTTGCTAGAAAATTAATCAGAACCCCCAAACATTATATATTTTTTTTAGCAGACATCCTAGGGAATAAAATGGCAGTCATTGCAATACTTTTTGTCACACCGTATTTGCGCAGCGGTCTTACAAGCGCACTTTTTTTGGATAAAAATCACTTTTTTGAATTAAAAAATAAGACAACAATACATTTTGCCCAATTTTTTTATATATTGTGAAAGATAATGTTACGCCGAGTAAAATGATACCCAACATGTCACGCTTAAAAATTGCGCCCGCTCGTGGCATGGCGTCAAACTTTTACCCTTTAAAAATCTCGATAGGCGACGTTTAAAAAATTCTACAGGTTGCATTTTTTGAGTTGCAGAGTAGGTCTAGGGCTATAATTATTGCTCTCACTCTAACGATCGTGGCGATACCTCACTTGTGTGGTTTGAATACCGTTTTCATATGCGGGCGCTACTCGCGTATGCGTTTGCTTCTGTGCGCGAGCTCGTCGGGACGGGGCGCTTTAAAGAATTTTTTTTTTGGTTTTCTTATTTATTTTTATTTAGTTTTATAATTTTTTACACTGAAATTAAAAAAAAAAAAAAATGATCAGTTTTCTTCCTATTACAAGGAATGTAAACATCCCTTGTAATAGGACTAGTGTGTGACAGGTCCTCTTTATGGAGAGAGGCGGGGTCAATAAGGCTGGAAAGCATGGTATTGAAAAAAAAAATAAAAGATCTCATGCTTTCAGCTGCAATCATGTTCGTTCACCACAGTGGTGTAGTGTATAGCACTTTGACCTAGCAGCAAAAGAGTCGTTGGTTCGAATCCCGCCCGTGACAGCATCTGCATAGAGTTTGCATGTTCTCCCTGTGCCTGCGTGGGTTTCCTCCCACAATATAAAAACACGCTGTAAATCGGATCTGGTCTAAATAAGCCCTAATATGCAGTAGTATATTTAGGTTTGGTTCTGCCCTAGGCCTGACTACATATCTGCACCTCCTAATAGAAAAATGACCCACCCCTTCCTGTCAAGGTCACACCCTGTTTTTGTATAACCCCACCCAGTAATTTTCAGGGGACCCACACACTAGTTCTGGGGGGGCACTGGATTCCCTTAACCACTTCCATACCAGGCACTTACGCACCTTCCCGCCCAAGCCAATTTTCAGCTTTCAACACTGTCGCACTTTGAATGGCAATTGCGCGGTCATACAACACTGTACCCAAACAAAATTGGCGTCCTTTTTTCCCCACAAATAGAGCTTTCTTTTGTTGTTATTTGATCACCTCTGCGTTTTTTTTTTGCGCAACAACTAAAAAAAGACTGCAAATTTTGAAACAAAAAAACGTTTTTATTTTTTTAGGTTAATTTTTTTGTAAATAAGTTTTTCTCTTTCAATTACGGGCACTGATATGGCGGCACTGATGGGCACCGATGAGATGGCACTGATGGACATCGATGAGGTAGTACTGACGGGCACAGATGAGGTGGCATTGATTGGCGGCGCTGCTATGCGGCACTGATGGGCACTCATAGGCGGCACTGATGGGCACTCATGGGCGGCACAGATGGGCGGCACTTATGGGTGGCACTGATGGATACTTATGGGTGGCACAGGTGGGCACTGATAGGTGGGCACTGTGCATGGATGGGCACTGTGGGGTGGCACTGATGGACACTGTGGGGTGGCACTGATTTTCCCAGTCAGTGCCCATTTGTGGGCACTGATTGGCATCTTTTTTCTTATTTTTTATTGCTTTTTGTTTTTTTGTTCTATATTTTTTTTGTTTTTGCACACCCTGGTGGTCCAGGGTGGGCATCCCTGGTGGTCCAGTGTGGTGATCCGAGGGGGGGCTGCGCTGATAAACAATCAGCGCGAACGCCCCCTGTCAGGAGAGCCGCCGATCGGCTCTCCTATACTCGCGTCTGTCAGACGCGAGTGAGGAAGAGCCATCGATGGCTCTTCCTGTTTACATCGTGATCAGCCGTGATTGGACACGGCTGATCACGTGGTAAAGAGTCTCCGTCTCCGTGAGAGACTCTTTACCGAGATCGGAGATGCAGGGTGTCAGACTGACACCCCGATTAACCGATCGCCGCGCTGCGTGCCCCCACAGGCGCGTGCGGCATGAAATCCTGCAGGACGTCCTGTCAGGATTGTGTAACCACTTCCCGGACGTAAATCGGCCATAGGCTGGGCGGGAAGTGGTTAATTTGCATAGTTTTTCTCTCACTTCCTGTTTGGCTATGGGGCAGGAAGTGAAGGCAAATCTCCCCAATTGGACACAGATAATACAAAATAAACTGACAGGGCCTATAACCCTCCCTCACTCTATCCAAAATTAAAGAAAATAAAACTTGTTGATTATAGTTCTTGTCAGGGGCGGACTGACCATTGAGTCACTCGGGCACTGCCCGAGGGCCCCATGCCACTAGGGGGCCCCATCCGGGTTGCCAGGCTCAGTAAAACCAGGGACAGTATGTAAAAATCTGTGTTTTTTTTACATCTGTCCCTGATATGTCCGAAAATGACATGCTTTTAATGTGAATATCCCAAGATTTTAGCTGCCCGCCTCTGCACTACCTCCTGGCGTGGTGGTCATCTGTAAGCCAGAGGGGCCCCATAATCTTCTATTGCCCAGGGGCCACATGAGTTGTCAGTCCGCCCCTGGTTCTAGTTTAAGCACAAATTTCATAGAGTTTTATTGAGAGCCCTAAGAAAATATAACCATGCCAATAGGCCAGGATAGAGCGTTGCTAATATGTAGGAATGTGTGTGTTAGAGCACCCCACCCAATGTTAACTAAAAAATTATTAATTTGCAAATAAGTATTACCTGCTAATTTTTTGGGGATGTCTGCACCCCTGATAGTGACAACATTTGTGAGGTGTCTTCACCCTTTCTAATTCATTCACTTCCTGTCACATAGCCAAACAGGAAGTGAGGGTAAAACCTTACTAATATCTTTTCTTGGGGACACAGAGATCAATCTAAATAGTTTCCCATTATGTAAATTGCACTCTAGCATTTTGCTGTGTACACCCCAAATTATTAGGGATCTTGGACTTTGGGGTCCATTGACTAAAGGCAAATCCACTTTGCACTACAAGTGCAAAGCAAGGAAGAAAGAAAACAAAACAACTTTGCTTCTACAGGATTGGATGTTAAAACCATCAGTGCTTCCTCTCTGATTTTCAGCAACTATGCTTGTACTGCAGAGTGGCTTTGCCTTTACTAAACCCCAAACTAAATAATCATTTGGGGCAGGGATCCTCAAACTACGACCCTCCAGCTGTTTTAGAACTACACATCCCATGAGGCCTTGTAATGCACTGACATTCACAGACATGACTAGGCATGATGGGAATTGTAGTTCCTGAACAACTGGAGGGCCGTAGTTTGAAGACCCATGATTTGGGGTGTACACAGCAGTGCTGGAGTGCAATTTGCTTAATGGGGACACTAGTTAGATTGACCTGTGTCCCCAAGAAATGACACTGGTAGGGTTTTAACCTCACTTCCTGTTCAGCTGTGTGACAGGAAGTGAAGCCAATTTTAAGAAAAGGGACACAAAGCTCAACACAAAAATAAAAAAACACAAAGCAGGGGTTCTAACACTCACTTGGCTTCCCTCAAACACCCACAATTTGAATAGGATTGCCTTGCGCTAGATTTAAGCACAGTGCTGTAAATCAGCACGTCAAGCCTGTCCACCAATAGCAACCCCCCCCCCCCCCCCAGGCCATGTTTGCAGGTTTTCCTTCATCTTGCACATGTGCTTTAAAATACAGTCTGGACAGCAATTCTTGATAAGAGAAATCCCCAAAACATGTCCTGTCGGGGGTACTTGAGGGCTGAGGACCACTGCAGAATAAATAAAATACTTACCAGTTTTTGTCTTTAAAGTCATGGAGAATAAACATGGCAAACATTTCATGATTACACACCAGGAAAGAAGCTTAGACAAAAATCACACATAATTTGTTAGGCCCAAACCTAGTTCAGCTGCAGCTGTCAACATATGTAGCATGAAAAAGTAACAAAAGACAAACTTAAAAATTTTAAAGTAATTTTTATTGGTCAACAAAACAAGGAAAGCAAAAAAAGACAAACAAACAAAAATACATTTCAAAATTCTAAATAACCATAGCTTTACACATTTTTCATAAAATAAGGCCACATAGACAAATACATCAAAGTGAACATCATTTAAAAATAAACCAAAACCATTGGCAAAATAAAACAAAACCCATGCAACAAACCACATTTGTGTTTAGCAACAGCATTTCTGCCAGCCTGCCCCTTCTGAGGGCAGCTGAGGACTGATCGATCCAAGCTTTTTATAACAGTGCTAGTAATGAAGCAATTGAAATCACATGAACAAATTGCAGTCTCTAGTTTGGGTGAGCTTGTAATTGGGCACACCTGCAATTAATCCAAACCACGCTCTATGAGCATCCAATGAGTGTTTTTCACCTTTTAAAAAGAAAGGATATTTTTTTTCTAAGTGTTTGAGCATGCTCAGTTCATCACACATGTAGGAACCAAGCTGCAATGGAATGAGAGCTTTTTTTTTTTTGTTTCCCCTGATCTGATGCTTTCCAGCCTGAAGGGGAGGTGTTAAAGACAGAAGTAAACACGCACATTTAATAATCTATTTGTGTGAAAAAAAAGGTTGCCAATTTTGTTTGGGAGCCACGTCGCACGACTGCGCAATTGTCAGTTAAAGCGACGCCGTGCCGAATCACAAAAACGTGCCCGGTCATTGACCAGAAATATGGTCCGGGCTTAAGTGGTTAAAAATTAACAAAACACAAAAGTGAGCCCAATTTTTGGGGATAATGTGAAAGATGATGTTACACTGAGTAAATAGATACCTTACATGTCACGCTTTACTATTGGAAACACTCCTGCAATGGGGCCAAAATGAATTCCGTGAATATCCCCATAGGCGACCTTTTTCTTTTTTTTCCAGGTTACCAGTTTATAGTTACAAAGAAGGTCTAGTGGTAAAAGTATTGCTCTCGCTCTAACGCACGCGTCAATACCTCACATGTGTGGTTTAAACGATGTTTATATATGTGGGCGGGACTTGCGTAAGTCCCGCCCACATATGTAAAATGTATTTTTACTTTTTGCTATAATAAATATCCCCAAAAATATATATTCAAAAAACTAAAAAACCCCTCAGTTTAGGCCGATACGTATTCTACATCTTTTTGGTTCCAAAAAATCGCAAATAGAGTTTAGTGTTTTTTTTGTTGTTTTAACTAGTTATTGGGGCGATCAGCGATTTTTATCGGTACTGCGACATTATGGCGGACACATCGAACACTTTTTTGGAACCATTGGCATTTTTCTAGCGATCAGTGCTGTAAAAAATGCATTGCTTACTCAAAAAATGCCACTGGCAGGGAAGGGGTTAACACTAGGTGTGAGGGAGGGGTTAAATATGTTCCCTGGGTGTGTTCTAACTGTAGGGGGGGGGGACTGACATGTGTAAATGACAGATCGCTGTTCATGAAGGGGAACTCCAGACCCCCCAAAAAAAAAATAAGGTGGGTTCCCTCCAGGTGCATACCAGGCTCTTAGGCTTGGTCTGGAACATAAGGGGTTAAACCCGCGCAAAAAAAATAGCGTGGGGTCCCCCCCAAGATCCAAACCAAGCCCTTATCCCAGGCACGCAGTCTGGTCAGACAGGAATGGGGGTGGGGACGAGCGAGCGCCCCCCTCCCTCCTGAGCCATACCAGACCACATGCCCTCAACATGGGGGAGTGTGTGCTGTGGGGGAGGGGGGCACTGCCCCCCCACCCCAAAGCACTCTTGCCCCCATGTCGATAGGGACAAGAGCCTCTTCCCGACAACCCTGGCCGTTGGTTGTCGGGGTATGCGGGCGGAGAGCTTATCAGAATCTGAGAGACCCCTTTAATAAAGGGGTCCCCAGATTCCGGCCCCCCACCCTATGTGAATGAGTATGGGGTACATCGTACCTCTACCCATTCACATGGGGGAAATGTAAAGTAAAAAAAACACACCACACAGAATAAAATATTTTATTAATCTGCTCCGGAGCCCCCCCTTTCTTCTTTAGCTCTCTTAGAAGGGGGGGTTTCTTCTCTCCCGATCTTCCGCCGGGACCCTGGGCTTCGGTGATTTCTGCCGGGGGAGGGCGCCATCCCTCGGTCCTCTCCGGAGCCTTCCGCCGGATGCCCCAACCCCATTTAAGCTCTTTTTCATTAGGGAGGGGCATCCGGACTTCGGGGTCTTCTGCCGGGGGATGGCGCCTATCCCCCGGTCTTTCCGGTGCCTTCCGCCAGGGTTCCGGTCTTCCTGGTCTTCTGCCGGGGGTGCGCCAACTCCCCGGTCTTTTCTCTTCTGTCTTCTCTGCTCCCTCTTCTGCCTGTCTCCCCCGCGGAGCCAGGGCTTTCTTCCGTCTTCTTTCTTCTCTCTTCCTTCTTCTGCCTGTCTCCTCCGCGGAGCACAGGGCTTGTCTCCGCTGTCTTCTTCCTTCTCTTCCATTCGATGTTGACACGACGAGGTTCCGCGCTGACATGCCGTGTCAGCGGCGGGCATGGACTTATATAGGGTAATGCCACCATGTGACCTCAACCCATGTGACATCACATTCCCTGGGCATGATGGGAATGTGATGTCACATGGGTTGAGGTCACATGGTGGCATTGCCCTATATAAGTCCATGCCCACTGCTCAGACGGCATTCCAGCGCCGGACCTCGTCGTGTCAACATCCAATGGAAGAGAAGCAAGAAGACAGCGGAGACAAGCCCTGGGCTCCCGGAGGAGACAGGCAGAAGAAGGAAGAGAGAAGAAAGAAGACGGAAGAAAGCCCTGGCTCCGCGGGGGAGCCAGGCAGAAGAGGGAGCAGAGAAGACAGAAGAGAAAAGACCTGGGAGTTGGCGCACCCCCGGCAGAAGACCAGGAAGACCGGAACCCTGGCGGAAGGCACCGGAAAGACCGGGGGATAGGCGCCATCCCCCGGCAGAAGACCCCGAAGTCCGGATGCCCCTCCCTAATGAAAAAGAGCTTAAATGGGGTGGGGGCATCCGGCGGAAGGCTCCGGAGAGGACCGAGGGATGGCGCCCTCCCCCGGCAGAAATCACCGAAGCCCAGGGTCCCGGCGGAAGATCGGGAGAGAAGAAACCCCCCCTTCTAAGAGAGCTAAAGAAGAAAGGGGGGGCTCCGGAGCAGATTAATAAAATATTTTATTCTGTGTGGTGTTTTATTTTACTTTACATTTCCCCCATGTGAATGGGTAGAGGTACGATGTACCCCATACTCATTCACATAGGGTGGGGGGCCGGCATCTGTGGGCCCCCTTATTAAAGGGAGCTCGCAGATTCCGATTAGCCCCGCCCGCATACCCCGACAACCAATGGCAAGGGTTGTCGGGAAGAGGCTCTTGTCCCTATCGACATGGGGGCAAGAGTGCTGTGGGGTGGGGGGGCAGTGCCCCCCTCCCCCACAGCACACACTCCCCCATGTTGAGGGCATGCGGTCTGGTACGGCTCAGGAGGGGGGGGCCGCTCGCTCGTCCCCTCCCCCATTCCTGTCCGGGCCAGACTGCATGCTTGGGATGAGGGCTTGGTTTGGATCTGGGGGGGACCCCCGCGCCGAATCGGCGCGGGTTTAACCCCTCACGTTCCGGACCAAGCCTAAGAGCCTAATGTAGCCCTGAAGGGGGACCCGCGCCGATTTCAAGTTTGAAATTTGGCGCCGAGTTCCCCTTCAGGGCTGAAAACAGCTCGGAGATTCCCGTGCGCCGCGTCACGCAGCGCAATCACGGGTACGCTGCTTGGTATTTACCAAGATTTTCACGGCGTACTGACAAGGCGCATAGGAATCCCTGACTTTTCTCTCTGCGCATGCCCAGTATGCAAATGAACCTCCCGAGGTTCAGGCGCACTGTGCAAGCGTACGGGGATCTGTTTTCAAAAAACACTTTCCCTTTCAATTCGGCCCGCCAAACACTTTCAAACACATGTCACTTCACTTCCCCTGCATCCCCCCACCTCCCCCCCTAATAAACTCCCGCCCAAACCCCCGCAATTTACAGTTTAATGTGCCGTGCGCCAGGTCTGTACTGGTGCACAATGCACCCTCTCCTGGGCGCACGGAGCACATTAGTAACTAGGGAAATACACTGCACTAGCAGCGTATTTCTTTAGTAAATGGCCAAACGGCTGCTACTCCTGCTTTTACTCCATGAGTCATGGAGTAAAGGCTTGGTAAATCAGGCCCTTTGTCTCCATGTATGCTGTTCTACACAATTTGTAAAGCCCTACATGTTTATTGTATTTAGCCAACCTGTCCATCATTCTATTTTGTGGCCAAACCCACCTAGCATAGTCCCTATATCCCCCTTTATTTGTGGCCTCCATTGTAGTGCTGCATTTTGTGTGTCCCTATATCCCCCTTTATTTGTGGCCTCCATTGTAGTGCTGCATTTTGTGTGTCCCTATATCCCCCTTTATTTGTGGCCTCCATTGTAGTGCTGCATTTTGTGTGTCCCTATATCCCCCTTTTTTTGTGGCCTCCATTGTAGTGCTGCATTTTGTGTGTCCCTATATCCCCCTTTATTTGTGGCCTCCATTGTCCAAACCCCCCCCCCCCCAGATTGTTTGACTACATACTAATATTTAGTTTTGATTTGTTTTTGTTCGTTTTTTTGGGGGTGGTTTCTCAGGTGACAAACTCATCTTGGGCCCCCCCTCCCCCTAATTATAGTTTTTTTGAACATCAGAGGGGGTGATTAATATGCTTAGTGTTCACATGTTATTTTTTAATCTTACCTTTTTTTCATTTTTTGGGGGGATCCCTTGAAATTGTAGATATATTCTGTTCACAATGTTTGTTTGAATGTATTTTTTCTTATCTTTCTATCCAGTTACCCAACACGCCACAGGAATGGCAGACTGTGGCAGCAGACTTCTCCCAGCGTTGGAACTTTCCGAACTGCGGAGGAGCCATTGATGGCAAGCACATCCGCATTGTGCCCCCACCCTATAGTGGATCCCATTTCTACAACTACAAGGGGTTCCACAGCGTTGTTTTGATGGCGGTGGTGTCTGCCAACTATGAGTTCATGTATGTGGATGTTGGGAAAAATGGCTGGATGTCGGACGGCGGTGTCTTTGCGGAGACGGAGTTCGCCCAACGGCTTCAGTCGGAGGACCTTGCCTTGCCACCTGCGGAGGAGAACGAAGAGGGTCTGCCCTTCGTGTTTGTTGCAGATGAGGCTTTTGCTTTGGGTCCCCACCTCATGAGGCCATTTCCCCAACGCACCCTCACCCAAGAGAGGAGGGTTTATAATTATCGGCCGGCCAGAGCAAGACGTGTGGTAGAGAATGCCTTTGGAATCATGGCCAGCCGATTCCGATTGTTTTTAACAGCAATCAACCTTGCGGAATACAAGTGGAATCACGTAATTTTATGTTGTTGCATTCTCCACAATTTTTTAAAAAGACATTCCCACAATTACCTCACGGTATTGCCTGATGAGGCAGATGTTGTGGCTCCGGAGCCGGGACGTGAGGCTAGCCATAGAGGCTTGGCCCCCCAAACCGCACGTGCAGTGCGTCAATCCTATGTGGACTTTTTTATGGGGAGGGGGGCCATTGCAATGCCCGATCTTAATTAAAAATAAAATATTAATTTTTCTTGATTAAACAGTGTAAATTTATTTTGTATCATTTTTATTTGTTATTTTGTGTATTGTTTCTTTTTCCTAGGTTCTCATCCAGCCATGTGTTTGGGATGTCCTAAATTCCCATGAGTGTAAATCTTAATAACTCTACAAATATGCCTGAGTAATTTAATGAGTCAGCATTGATACCAATAACTACCCACACATTTTTTGGAGTACAAATATTTTTATTTTTTTTAATTATTACAAAATATAATCTTTTTATTATTTTTTTGTCTTTTTTTTAATTATTACAAAATATAATCTTTTTATTATTTTTTTGTCTTTTTTTTAATTACAAAATATAATCTTTTTATTATTTTTTTGTCTTTTTTTTAATTATTACAAAATATAATCTTTTTATTATTTTTTGGTCTTTTTTTTAATTATTACAAAATATAATCTTTTTATTATTTTTTTGTCTTTTTTTTAATTATTACAACATATAATCTTTTTATTATTTTTTTGTCTTTTTTTTAATTAGTACAAAATATAATCTTTTTATTATTTTTTTGTCTTTTTTTTAATTAGTACAAAATATAATCTTTTTATTATTTTTTTGTCTTTTTTTTAATTAGTACAAAATATAATCTTTTTATTATTTTTTTGTCTTTTTTTTAATTAGTACAAAATATAATTTTTTTCTTTTTTTAACATCTAAAAGCCTTTTTTTCACAAACAAAATAAAAGGACCACAAACAATTAAACCCTCCCCAAAACATTAATTAAATTTTTGAGCTGACGTTCCAGCGTCTTCGCTTTGTGGCGAATTTCCCGGCAGGCCAGACGTATGTCCTCGACTTGGACCCTGCATGTCAGAACCTCGGCGATGAGGAGCTGGGCACTATACGTGTCCATTCCCTCACCAGCCCGATTTCCTCCTGAAATGTGGAACCAAAACATGTGTTAAAAGATTGTATGCCTATATCTATATTCCCTGAAAATGTGGTATATGTTACTTTACCGGATGTTGTGGCAGGTTCCCCTTCATCTACATCCCTCGGGGGTGTGGCTTGGTTGGCTTGTGCCTCCTGCCTTGCTGCTTCATTGTGCCCTACGAGATTGAAGAAAGGGAAAACAGGAGGTTAAAACATTAGAGCGGCCTGAAAGGACCCAAAAATATTTTACAGAAAAGAAAAGATGGCAATATTGTTGTTTTTAAAAAGCGTTCAAAGAAGATAGACCAGTATTTAATCCATTCACAAAGTAATTTAAAATCTGGGTACAATTGGTGTATTTTTCTATATGTAAGCTAACCAAGTATCCCCTGGATCTGCTCACCCCTGTGTGTCACCCAACATAGGTTGTGATTGTGACAAACAATTGTGCTACTGAGTACACATGTTCAATAAAAAAATGCTGAGCAAACGCTCCTTTTTCGGTATCTCAAGGTATTTAATTTTGGGCAAAAATAAGCAGAAACACATTTACATCAATACCAGAATTGAAGACACCTTTAACCCCAAAAAATTTCACAACTTTCATGTTTGTGTCGAATAATTGGTCCTAGGAGTCGTCGTTCATTCGCCCCCAATTCCTACAATTACGTTTTTATTTATGATACAGTGATTCAATTCCCCTTTGCACATGCAAACTAGGCATGATGCCATTTCGCACTAATATGGTATTGGATTATTGAAAGTCAGCGAATGAACGACGACTACAACGACTGAATCATGCGTCCACATTCATAATATTAATTCTGGTCAACCTGCAAAAAAACACCACATGGCACAAAGAACACACCCAAATAATTAATACACATGGAAAAAACGTACTTCTTCTTCGAATCACCCTATTTATTTTTGCGAGTTGGTGGGGTTCCCTCTTCTTCAAATCTGACCACCTTTTGCGCAGGTGCTCTCTGCTCCTGCGTCTTCCAAACTTCCGCTGGAGCCTACGGATAACCTTCTCCATTATTGTGGCCTTCACTTTATTTGGATGCATGTAGGGGCCATGCTTGGCATCATAGTCCTCCCTCCTCAATATGGTGACCATCTCCACCATTTCATTGAATGACATGTTGGAGGCTCTGCATCTGAATCTGCGGCGTGGTTGGGCCTGGCCTGCCTCCTGGCTTGAGCTGGAATAGACCTCCATGTTGTCCATCTTTTCTCCCTCACCAAACGACAGAGAAGGGGCGTGGAAAGGACGATACCGAACGTCAGGGGCGGGGTGTCGTGCGGAGCGTCACCCGTGCGTAGTGTAAAAAGGGATCGGACGTGTTTGTAAACGGCGTGCATAGTCTGTTGAAGAAGGCGGAAATCACGATCTTTGCTAACGACGATACGTAAGTTATTTTTTGCTACTTTATTATAGTGAAGAGGGAATGTGTTTGTGGGCTAGTTAGGGGAAGTAAGCTAGTGGCTTTAATTACATTATGTTTTGGCTTCTATGTTTCATGTGCAGAAAGAATGGATCCCTTCAAGGATGCGGAGTTCCTGACTGAATTTATACAAAAATGAAAGGAACATCCTGTTCTGTGGCAAACCAAAAATACCATCAATAAAAACAAAGACGCCAGGGAAAAAGCAAAGCTGAGCATGCTTGAATTTCTGAAAACAAGGGTCCCCAACGCCACAAAAGCCACAGTGAAGAGCAAAATTAATTCCATCAGGGGCACCTACAGGGCCCAACGGGTCCAAGTCCTGGCCTCAATGAGGTCTGGGGCTGCAGCTGACTCCATCTACAAACCAACCCTGTGGTACTACAGTCAGCTGCAGTTCCTGGACGACCACATTGAGACCAGGGCATCACTGTCTACCCTTCCCCCAAGAGGTAGCTCCCAGCTTCCCAGCAGCCAATCCTCCAGTCTTCTCTGCAGACAAGAGCAGGCAAGCTCGGAGGAAGAGCACGAGTTCCTGGAGGACCCCAATTGTGACCCATGGAGCATGGTATGTGTTTTTTGTATGAATTTAGTTAGTATAT